>NC_056690.1:56475552-56788052 GCF_018350215.1 Panthera leo | reverse complement strand
ACTGTGGTGAGGACCAAAACTTCAAGTGGGCTGGAGGGTGAAAGAGAGTGTGGGCCTTTTGTCCAGAACTCTTTGGACAAAAGGGGATAGGGAATAATCACCTTAACCTAATTTTGTGCACATAGACAGACTGTGTATACAGTCAACAATTGATTTGTGGGCCCTCAGGTCTTTTAATCTTAGACATTAACTTCATCATCCTTTTCTTCCCTTTTACCTCTTTCTTGAAGATCTCCCCATTTCAGATTGGCATTTGCCTTATGTTGAGCCAGCACCCACCTGTAGATGAGGTCCCTCTGTTTCAGTATTGTTTACTTGCCATCTGTTTCACATCCTTTCAATCTCCTGCCTAATCCTATTGGTATAATAAGCTAGATGAAGCCTCTTCAAATCTACCTATTCTTTTTGTAGCCGCCGCTGAAGTCTTTTCTAAATTTTTAGCCATTTTTTTTTTCTCTAACATCCTGCCTAGAGTCTTTTTTTTCTAAGAAGCATCTTTTGTAGAAATGGTATTTGGGTAAAACTCTTCACCTTTTCTAAGTATTTATGCAGAAATAGGCTCCATAGCTAAAATATGCTTTAAGTATAGAAGAATTAAATAAAGAGCTCAGATTTATAACAAATCGCTTAAAACTAGTCTTTGCAGTATATTGGCAGTTGACACCACATACTTAGTATACTTTGATACAACCTAGTATATTCCTAAAACTGCTGGATTCTTTTTCATATTTGTTTTTGAGATTGCTTTGGGAATCTTTCCTTGAGGTAGTTGTAGGTAACGCTGGTGTGTGCCACAGATGGAGGCTCATCAGGTTTTCTTCCCATCTGAGGGGACTCTCGAGAGGGAGAGAGAGGGGAGGGAGAGGGAGAGCCAGATCCCAGTGCTCGTGAACCAGAACTGATGGGGTGGGGCTGACGTCTGCTGAAAACTGTTAGTTTTACATGTTTCATGGGACATTGTTCTCTGGAATGAAATTTGAGAACCACTATCCTTGGTCATTGGGGGTGGCATTTTCTTGGGTAGAAAATTTCTCCCCTGCCTGAGTTTTAGAATAACTTTCCCTTGCTTGTAAATAGCTTCATTTCAGCAGTCTAGTCTTTACGACGCTTGGGAACTTATTTCTGTGCCATTTGTCCCCACATAACTTTAACACTTGCTTCTCCGTTGTTCATGTCTCCAGGCCTCCCTGACCCCCTGCAACCCTTCAGTCTTTCTGTTAGTCTTCTCTCTTGACTTTATCCCTTTCTTCATCATTTATTATAGATTTGCTCACTGTTTATTTTCTAATTGTTGCTGCTCACCCTGTAGTAACTGTTTGTACTCTGACAGGCTGGAAGTTTCAGGACAGTCTTTAAATATACTGTGTCCTGCGGGTGGGTGATACTACCTCATGTTGGTAATTAATTCAGGCTTTTGTTTCACTAGACTTACCTAACTGAGGCTTAAAAATAATAATTCACCTAACTAAGTACCATGGCAAATACGAAGTAGGGTATTTTACAGGAAAACTTTCATTTACTAAGGGCCTGTTAAATGTAAGTGTCATGTCCTGAGTTAACAATACCCTCAGCTCCTATTACCCTCAGTCTCTTATTACGACATCTTCTGGGTTCTGCTCTTAGTGTAGTGTTGGCCATGACCTGCCTTATCTTGCTCATTTCAGAAATAGTCACTTTTTGCCAGATCGCTTATTATTTACACCATCATGATTTGGTGTAATTTCTCCTTTTCTCAAAGCAAAAGAATATTACAAGGATTTCCCAACGGGCAATTTTTATATTTCTTACGAAATTTCATCCAGACCTAGCTGCAGCACTTTGTCTAACAATCATATAGAATCTGCCACATCTTTCTGCCCTTTGTTTTCTGACGAGTGTTGTAAAGCACACTTGCTTCTGTTACCACTTTTATTCAGATAGAACATTTTAGTTCTTCACTATGGGAGCATGCCATTACCCCCTTAGCCTCAGAATCAGTCATTTAATTTCCTTTTTTGGAGTAGGCAACCTTAACACTGGTTTTCAGGTTGCTGTTTATAGATGAATGCAAGCTCTTTACTTTTAGTTCACATTTACTAAAGTTTTCTTCAGGTCTCTTCCCTCCCAGAATAGGAAATGAGTGATATTTACATTTTGTCTCTATTTCAGATGATGATGGTAGGACTGAAAATGGAGCCCTAGCTCCAAAGCAGGAGATTCCTTCAGCGGTAGAATCTCACGAAGTTCCGGGCACTCTCAATATAGGTGTTCCTCAGATTTTTAAGTATGGAGAAGCCTGTTTCCCCAAGGGCAGATTTGAAAGGAAAAGAAACCCCTCTCGAAAGAAACAACATATATGTGATGAATGTGGAAAACACTTCAGTCAGGGCTCGGCCCTCATTCTCCATCAAAGAATCCACAGCGGGGAGAAACCCTACGGATGTGTTGAATGTGGGAAAGCGTTCAGCAGAAGTTCTATCCTCGTGCAGCACCAGAGAGTCCATACTGGAGAGAAACCCTACAAATGTCTTGAATGTGGAAAAGCCTTTAGCCAGAATTCTGGGCTGATTAATCATCAGAGAATCCATACTGGAGAGAAACCTTATGAATGCGTTCAGTGTGGGAAATCTTACAGTCAGAGCTCAAATCTTTTTAGACATCAGCGAAGACACAATGCAGAAAAACTTCTGAATGTTGTGAAAGTTTAAGAAATTACAAAAAAAAATCAGCACTCAGGTCTTTTTCTTCAGAAATGAAGACAAAATTAAAAACATGAAATGATACATAATAGTTTTATTTCCCTACATAGACGGTTAGAAAATCCACTGGGAAATGTAGAAAATCTTCACCCACCATTATTTTATTTTACCGTGAAAGAAATGATATCATACCTGCCTAGAAACTGAAATTTTAAACTTAATTCAGGTGTTAATGCCTAAATCTTCCATGTGATGTTTATATTCTTATTATTTTTCCAAATAATGAACTACCTGATTCTTTGTCCCTTAAAAGTTTCTTTTTTAGACAGACATTGTTTCTGTGTTGATCATTGAAATGTCTTTGCAAGGATACATTCCCTTCTACATTAAAAGGCAACGTAGGAATTACAAAATCTGAAAACCTAAACCATTTTTTAAAAATGTACCCTTCTGCTTCCTTTTACCTAACTTGGATATGCATTCAGAAAATAGAAGATAAAGGATGACCAAAAGCCTCAAAGTAAAATGAGCCTTAAAACTCAGATGAGAAGTGATGGTGATAAAACATCAAAAGTGAATGGGACACCTAGATTGGGGAAGATAAAACAAATACCATGATCCAGGAATTGAAGTATATCAAGAATTTATCTCCATTTAATTATCTGCCTGCAGGAAAACTCAAAACACACTTACCTTGTCTGTAATTTGAAGGCATCCTGCTAATGAGAATGTTCTGTGTTATCGGTAGAAAGTGGACAGTGAACAATAAGCAGTTGTAAACTACAAGAGTAGAAATCTTAACACTAGGGAGGAATTTGTAGTGAACAGCAGTGTTGAAGGGCAAATGTAAACAGAAGGGTAATGGTCTGTCTTGGCTTTTAGAAAACAAAAGAGACTTGAAGATCTAATTTATTTTGCCTTTCTTTTGGTGAAGGACAGAAATGTCCATGACAGGTGGGCAACAAGTATCAGGTTGGCTGTTTTATTCCTTTGGTACAAAAGGGTTGCACAGCAGGCTAACAAAGCAGCCATGCATTTATTATTAAACATTTTCTACCGACGAGGCACTGTGCTAGATACTGTAACCCTACCATGGGTAGGTAGATGTTTCTTCCACTGTAAATCATCGGGGGTTTGGTCTAAAGCTGTTTCATGTGAGTGAGCTGTTTCCCTCCATCGGAGCAGTCCTGGGGGAGGTCACCTCTGAGATTCCCGGAGCCATAGTCCTCCTACCAGGGTGTTGTCTTTGGGGGAAAGGAAGACTCAGCTCAGAGAGCTGGCCAGCTCTCCAGCAATCATCAGAGGTGAGTCCAAGATACTCCATCATGGTTTGGAGGTTTGTGGGTCTTTTAAAAAAACTAATCAATCTCTAGTAGCATTGAGGTTGTACTTACATGTTAAGTTGAATGGATTGTTCTATTTAAAAAATAATAGGTTATTAACAACTAGTTTATTAACTATCAGAATTGATTGAACTATTTTTTTTTAATTTTAAGTCTTAACACATTTTAAAAAATGTATAAAAGTAATACATTGTAGTAGTAGGCTTATATACTCCTTGGCTGAGAATCCCAAGTACTGTGGTTTTACTGTTTAGTGGCAAACTCTGGAAGTTAAAGTACAGAATATGAGAAAAGGCTTTTTTATAGTGGGCATTAATTGTGTGGAAAATGACCCATGTGAATAAAAAGATTTCATAGTTCCAGAGATTTTGGTTACATCTGGTGCTTGGATCAAATTTAAATGGAAGGTGAGATTTGCATGAGCCTGTTAAAAAGCATAGTAATAAATGCAAGGCCAGCTGGTGGTAAAGCGAGGCAGAATGGAGCTTGTTTATAGATTTTCTGATAACAATTAATTATAAGAAATGTGCTTTATAGATTAAGATTTATTGAAGTATAAATATGTAGTAATGATATAATGTATTTTAAGTTATACAAGAAAATGTAGGGACTTTTGTTTGGGTCTTTTTCTCTTTGTGGCTGAGAGGAAACAAGTCAATGTCCAATAAAGCTATAAACTCCTCCGCTCTAAGATAAAATGATCTTGAGTTGATTTATTTATTTATAACTGGCTTCTTTCCAAGTAGGTTTTGAGGTGGCATATTTTTAATACTTCTGCTGAGATGACAGAATTCTTGTATCAGAGTAGGTAAGAAGGGAGCATCCTCTCAGTGGCTAGAATTTCACCCCGTTTTTTAGATCTTACCTCTTTTGCATATATAAAGAAACTTCCCTGTGGTACATTTGTCATAAATGCCAAAGATGTTTGGTATAACGTCAGAGCTTAGAAAAAGCAGTGTTAGACTTGGCAAATACAAGTTTGTCTTGCCAGCTCTGATCCCTGTGTGTTGTTTAGAAAGGATTCTGAGGCGAAGGCAAGGCTCTGTGGGGAAAGTGGGCTGGACCCCAAAAGACTGGATTAGGGTGTAAGGGAAAAGGAAGCAGCAGTCTGTGTACTCATCATCTTCTGTTAGTCCACGTCCCCACTAGACAACTTGATTTAAGATTGCTATTCAGTGATTTATTATTTCGGATATTCATGTATACCCACACAGATAATCCTGGTTAGCAATTCTGGGGGCTGGCCAGCCTCCGATGAAGTGACCTGGCAGTCGCCAAGCAGCGCCATCTGTTTGGTTCTTAAAAGAGCAGTCATTGTTAACGGCATGCAGGCCGCCGATAACTGCCCAATGGCTACTGAGCATTTGCTCATTATTGCTGAATTTCCTGCTGGTTTTCTTGGAGGTTAAACTCCCCACATCCACACCCAGTTGGTATTCACTCGATCGTTGAACAGCATGTTTATCACGTTGGTGTGAATTGAAGGGAGGGTTGTGTGGAAAGAATCTGCACTCCAGGCATTGGGTCAGTCGCTATGCCTCTCTCACTTAGATTTGTAGTCAAGGAAAGGGAGATTCAGAGATTTTGTGACTTGCATGTGGCCAATTAGAGTTAAAACTCAAATGTAGTTCCGTGAACTTACAGGAATATATATTTTTTCACAGTGTAGTGAGTGACGGCTGTTAAACCTTGATTGATAAATCTGCTTTTTTATGGTTAACAAATTTGGAAGCTTATTAATAAACATATTCATTTGCATTTTCTACAGTACAGAAATGTTAAATGAAAAAGGACATTCCTTTTCACAGTCTACTCAGAAGGAATAATTACTTGGTTTGCTATTCTTCCGGACTTAGGCAAATACATATTTAAGCAAACGTGTTGATAGTTGACACTTGTGGTTGCTGTGTGCGGGCACTGTTGGAAGCGCTTTACCACGGATTAACTCTTAGCCCTCACAGCAGCCGTATGAGGTAGGTGCCTATCCCCATCTTACACGTGCTGCACTGAAACTCGCCTCCCCTCCCACTAGGATGTAGACCTGCTTTTTTATGGCTACATACCGTTCCTCTGCATGAATATACTGGAATTTGTTTAACCAGCCCCTTCCTGATGGAAAATAAGTTCTTTCCAATTTTTTAATTATGGCTAAAGGCATAGTTATTAACATTCTTACCCACGTATTTTGCTGCCTGTGTGGATATTTCTGTAGGATAAATAGCTAGAAATAGATTTCTTGGGTCAGAGAATGTGCACGTTTAACATTTTGGGAAATATCACCAAAAAGATGGTACCAATTTACAACTCCATCAACTGAGTGCCTGTTTGCCTGCACTTCCACCCACCCCGAATCCTTAAATACTTTTAGCATTCTGGTGGGCAGAATTTTTCTTTTTGTTAATAAGGGGGAGCATCTTTTTATGTTTATTGGCCATTTGCATTTCCCATTGTGAACTGCCTTTGCCCATTTTTCTTTTTTTAATTAATAAATGACTACCATCTCATTTTATAAAACTTAAATGATACACAACTAGAAGAGCAAAGAGAGACCCTTTTTTTCCAGTGCTTCCAGTCTCATTCCACTGTCTAGTTTCATATACCTCCATCTAGTTCCCTTTCCATACATTTCCATATGAGTATACATACACATATAAATGCTATTTTTACATAAATAAGATCATGTATATGATTTTTCTGCAGCTTGCCTTTTTTTTTTTTTTTTTTTGCGGGGGGGGCAAGTGTGTCAGAAACAAATCCTTAGGTCTTTAAATTTCTTTAATGGTTGATTTGAATAGGATCCAGTACTATGAAAATCCTGTTATTTAACTATTCCCTTATTTTGTCTCTTGCTATTACACTGCCAAAGTAAACATCTTCTTCATACATTTTTGTGCATGTGTGTGAATTTCTTTCGGATGGAGTTGTATGAGGTGGATTATTGGGTCAAAGGATGTGCTTCCTGATAGACCCATCTTAGCCTTTCCAAAGGTCTTCATAACTTTTTATTTTCACCAAATGTATGGAAAGTGCTCATTTCCCCACACAGCCTTACCTACACTTAATAATTTTTTTTATCTGATGGGCAAAAGAATAAAAAATCATTTTGTATTTCCCTGATTAATGGTGAGGATGAGGTTATTTTCATAGTTTATTGGCCATTTTTATCATGGACTGTTCATATCCTTTACCTGTTACAGCTTTTCTATTGGGTTATGTGTGGATATATGTTGTTGGGTCTTTTGTTGTTGTTGTTCAGCATCTCTTTCCCCATCCTCTGGTAACAGAATCCTTATTTATTGTGGGGAACCCATTCCCTGTGGCTGAGATGAGTACATGACCAGGTCTGGCCTTCCTGAGTCCTTCAGCTTCTTAGCCACAGTGATTAAAGAGTGGGCATGTAACTCAAGCCAGGCTAAAGCGAGCTCTCAACAGAACTTCTGCTGGAACTCTTGGAAAGAAGAGATCCCACGAACTAAGGACCGTAAGCCTGAATTTACACCATGTGGAGAGAGTCTGAGGAGAAATTCAGAGGCTAGCAGAAAGGAATGAGAACTAAGTTCCGATGTCATTTTTCTGGAGGCCCTAGATCCAGCTGTGCCTAAAGCCTGCCCTACCTCCGAACTTTAAAGTTTTGTGAGCCAATAAAGTCCCTTTCTTGTTTAAAATAACTGAATTGGGTTTCTGTCCTGATTAATATAGGTTATTTGTATTTTCTTATTGATTTGTAGAAAAGCTTTGTAATTCTAAATTCTAGACTTAACACTTTATGCATTATATAGGTTAATAAAATTAGCATGGCCTTCCATGACTTGGCCTTTGTCAACTTCTGCCATTTGTTACTCCACTCTCTCTATACCACACATAACATTTTACATTCCAACAGTATCTAAAGATTGGTGTTGGGAATGTTTGTGGATGAAAAGCTTTTCACACAGTTGTGTCTTTGGCATTTATTTTCCATCCTTTGTACAGATTTATTAACCTGGGACTCAGACTGGGGACTACACTGCCGAGTCTATGCTGTACCCACCTCCACCCATTGCTTTTGGGGCATTCCCCTCAAGCATCCCTTGTACATGACTCTTGAGGCCCCTCCCTATGACCATCATCCCCTGCCACCCCCGAACATCATTCTCGGGCCCTCATTTTATTGCCAGGCTTGGGGATTTGAAGTTGCTAATGGCCAAAACTTAGTTGTTAGAATTTATATCCATTGCTTCTATGTGTGGAAACTACACATGGCAGTAGGGGGAAAAAAAAAAAAAAACCCATGTTGTATGTCATGTGATGAGTAGTATGGAGAAAATAAATTGGAAAAGAAAAATTCGAGGAGAGATAGGAATGATATAAAAAGCCAAGAGATTCTGGAGGACAGATGTTCCACACATGGGAACAGCAAGTGTAAAGAACTTCATGTGGGAGCAGTCCCTGATTTGTTCAAGATAACGGCAAGTGGGTGGAGTCACTGAAGCAGAATAATGAGGTCAAGTAGGTGAAGAAGCCAGGGAATAAATGGGGTAAGGGTGGAGAGTGGGGCCACATCCTGGAAGACCTGGTTAGCTATTGGTAGGACTAGGACTTTGACTTTGAAAGATGGGAAACCATTTTGGGGCAAAGGTCCTGAGAATAGAACAAAGTGTCCAGTTACCTGGCTTTTTAAATTCTTAAAAATTTTTTTTTCTGGGGCGCCTGGGTGGCGCAGTCGGTTAAGCGTCCGACTTCAGCCAGGTCACGATCTTGCGGTCCGTGAGTCCGTGAGTTCGAGCCCCGCGTCAGGCTCTGGGCTGATGGCTCGGAGCCTGGAGCCTGTTTCCGATTCTGTGTCTCCCTCTCTCTCTGCCCCTCCCCCGCTCATGCTGTGTCTCTCTCTGTCCCAAAAATAAATAAAAAAACGTTGAAAAAAAAAATTTAAAAAAAAAAAAAAATTTTTTTTTCTGATGGTTAGAAATAAAAATCACCCCAAAAGTCACCCATGAGTCCACAGTCCTATTAACATTTTAATGTTCTCTATATACCTATAAAAATGATCTCTCTATACCTATTACACCAATATTTGCAACAGGAAGAACAAATTAGAAAAGAGTAAAGTGTCTATAACTTGGTTTGTTAATGCCTTCTTTCCTCTTAACTTTGGATCCTCTGTGCTTCTGCCTGAATCTTCCACTGGATCTAAGCTGTCCTCTCACACTTGCTCAAGGCATGTTCCTCCCAACAATCTTCACCTTGCATTCTTGATTTTCCTCTCCTGGATTTTTCTGACTATTATGCTTTGTTTTGTTTTTAAATCACAAACACACAAAATCTGTTAGGCCAAGATCCCAGATCTAACCTGCCTGAACAAATGCTGCAAAATCTATACTGCAAAGGCTGGGAGAGAGGGGATCCCTGAGAGATGGGAAACAAATGAAGCAAACGTGGGTTGTCTCAGTTAACTACCTGGAGAGAGTTTTTAGGCCACAGCATGGGGAAGGAGAACTCAAGCGGAGCCAGGCAGGCTCCCTAAGTTGAGAAGATGGAGCAAGGCATCCTGGGAGGCCAAGGTGGCTAGCTTTTGCAGGGCAATGTACCAGATAGGAGAAAACTAGACAGAACACTGGAAATCTACTCAAGTTGAATACTGATGAGCACATGTGTGTGTAGGGAAACTACCTGAGGTGGGGAAGAACCATCCAAAAGGATTAGAGGGAAAAATCAGTGGAACTCACAAAGGGTACCTGAGTAGAAAACCTAACAATCACAGGCGTCAGTGTAGTGTGCTCAAGGGCAATTTTGCACCTCCCACCCCACCCCACCTGACATTTGGCAACATCTGGAGACATTTTTGTTTGTTACAACCAGAGAAGATGCGTTCTACTGGCATCTAGTAGGTAGAGGTTAGAGATGCTGCTAAACATTCTATAATGCATAACAAATTACCCAGCGCTAAATATCAGTAGTGCTGAGGCTGAGAAACTGGGTTCAAACAGTAGGAAGGGTCCTGCTTCCTTAGTGGACAAAAATGAATCCTACACTCATACTCCCTACAAGACACTTAACAGCAAGATCTGAGAGGATAAAACTGTATCCAAGTAATTTAAATACATTCCAGAACAAAACAATACGTAAAAAATATCCAGCACCCACCAAGGCACAATGCATAATGTCTGGCATCCAATCGAAAATTATAAATCCTGCAAAGGGGCAGGGAAATACAACCCATAATAAGAAAAATCAATCAAATCAGCCCAGAAATGACAAAGAATTAGTAGACAAGCACATTAAGACAATTATAATTATTCCATATGATCAAGAAGCTAGTGGAGACACATCGAGACATGCAAGTTCTAAAAAAGCAACCAAACTAAGCTTCTTAGAGACAAAAACTACAATGTCTGAGATTAAAAAAAAAAAAAATGCACAGATGGGTTTAACTGGATAAAACAAGAAAGCAAGGAAAAAAGTATAGTATATAAGACATAGCAATAGAAACTACCCAAAATGAAAAACAGGAAAAAAAAAAACTGAGAGAAAATGAATAGCGCATCAACATGTTGTGGTACAACTTCAAGTGCCCTGATATGTGTAATTGTAATTTGAGTCCTCAAAGGTGAGAGAGAGGAGGGATAGAGAAATATTTGAAAAAATAATCTATGGGATGCAGTTCTTATAGGGAAATTTATAGCTATAAAACACATTAGAAAAATAAGTCAATTCAGTTTCCTCAACTTAAATCTTAAGAAACCAAAATAAGAACAAATAAAACCCAAAGAAAAGTGAAGAAATAGCAAAGATTAGATTACAAGTCAATAAAATAGAAAAATAAGAGAAAAAAACATATATATATATATTTTTTTAAGTTTATTTTGAGAAAGAATGCAAAGAATCAAGGGGCAGAGAGAGGGAGAGGGAGAGAGAGAGAGAGAGAGAGAGAATCCCAAACAGGCTTTTCACTGTCAGTGAGGAACCTGATGTGGGGCTCAAACCCACAAACTGAGATCACGACCTAAGCCAAAGTCAGACACTTAACCGACTGAGCCACCCAGGTGCCACTCTATATATTTTTTTAAACCAAAAGCTAACTTTTAAAAAAGATTAATAAAATTAATAAACTTCTAGCCAGACTTATGGAGGGGGCAGGGGCACGGGGAAAGAAAGAAAATACAAATTACATCAGGAATGAGAGGTGTGATATTACCGTATATAATTAAAAATAATTTTTTTTGAGAGAGCGAGCGAGTGGTGGAGAGAGGCAGAGAGAGAGAATCTTAAGCAAGCCTCATGCTCAGGGCAGAACCCCAATGGGTGCTCAGTCCCACCACCCTGGGATCACGACCTGGGCTGAAATCAAGAGTGACACTCAACCGACTGAACCATGCAGGTATCCCCGTTATACAAATTCTTATCCACATAAATATTTGTAAAGTTTGCTAACCTCCACATTGCTGATTCCAATACTCATTTCTTAGACTTATATTACTGGAGCCATCAGCCGCAGTATTTTGCATAATTGACATTTTCATTTGGCGTCAAGAACAACATGCCTGGGTTTTCTCTGCTTCGTGGGGCATTTTTTCTCAGTCTCAACGGTGCTATTTCCTCATGGGTCTCTAGACTTTTATATGTTGGAGTGCCTGAGGACTCAGTGTTCAAATCCCTTTTCTTTTCTACCTACATTCTCTTCCTAGGTGATCTCATCTCTTTAAATACCATCTATGACTGCAAAATCTGTATCTCGGCCTAGACCTCTTCTCTGAACTGCGGCCTTATGTATCCTAGGAATAGCCACTTTGATGCCTGCTTTAGTCTTGGTTCCTAAGAAAACAGAGCCTAAGATAAAAAACCTTATTGTTAATACTTTATTGGGGTGATGCAATCCCAGGAAAGGATAAGTGAGGGTAAACGGGAGGTGATGAAGGGGAGGAGAATACAAGTGGGTGTTACTGAGCTGTCCACAGCTTCAGAACAGCTGTTTGCTTAGTCTCACTGTGTTCAGAGCGCGAGTGCTATGGACTACTTCATCGCACCTCACCATGGGGTAGGGGAGGAAGACTTTTCTGCAGACTCTCCCTCCCTCTGGTCAGTTTCTATCAAAGGGCATGAATTCCTCCACACTTCCAGGTGGCACCATTCAGCCTCTCCAGCAGCCACCACTAGGAAGCCACGCTCTAAGACAATACAGCACGGGAGGAGTGGGAGTCCGTCCCTGCAGTCTTGTGGGCTTGCAGCCTCAGGGGTGGAGGTGCAGGCCATCTTCTTAGAGGGTTATCAGTATCAGAGCAGAACACCCACTCTGCAAATGGAAGGCAGTTTTTAAACTGGGTTTGGTACAATGACTAATTAGGCATCTTAAATCTAACATGCCCTAACATCAAACCTTTAATTTGTGCCCAAACATGTTCTCCTTATAGTTTTCTTTATCTTAGAAAGTGGCGATTTTGTCCTTCCTATTGCTCAGGCCAAGGGCCTTCCTGCTTCCCTGCTTGCTGTATTTTACTCCGTTCTCAGCATAGCAGCCAGATCATTTAAGTGCTGCTGATCATTAAGTCAGACGATATCACTTTGGCTCAAAATCCCCTTCCTTTTTGCCCTATTTAAATGTCAAAGGGGAACTGCATGTGCCACTTACTCTTAAACTCTTCAGAAAAAAACTCTACATAGATAGATAGATAGATAGATAGACAGATAGATATCTGGATAAACAAAACAGGCAGAGAATTATAAAGAAATTATAATAAAATGTCGACATTTGGGGAATCTGGGTGAAGGGTATACAGGAATTCTTTGTACTCTTCTTGCAATTTTCTAGAAGTTTGAAATTATGTCAAAAGTCAAAGTTAAAGAAAATTTAATAGCCCAGAAAGGGGGAGGGAGAATTATTAAAGGAAAATCAGGGTAGGTGCTATTATTGAGAAAGCTTGAGGCAGGGGCAGGGTGCAGGGGATACTGAGAAAGCAATTATAAATATTCATTATAGTCATAATTTAAAATGATGTAGAGTTATGCTCATGGATATATAAAATGTTCATATTTAGTTTAAAATGTCCCAATATTTAGTTTATCATTATTGGTATCATTTTTGGAAAAAAAAGTACATATATATGTAGAATGGCATACACCGAAATTCTAGGTTTGCAAAATAGGTTTCCAGAGACAGTGACTTCTATCTTTATTCTTTTACATATTACCATTTTTTTCTTTTTACAATAAGCTAGCAGCACATTTATAATCAGCCAAAAAAAAATCAAAAAATGTTAAAAAGAAAGAAAATTCTCATTTAGGTCGGGGTCAGCAAATGTTTTCTGTAAAGGGGCCAGATAATAAATATTTTCAGCTTTGGGGCCCTACAGTTTCTGTTGCGACTATGCAACTCTGCCATTATAGCAAAAAGCAGCCATAGATAATACACAAACAAATAGGCATGGCTGGGTTCCATTAAAACTTTACAAAAACAGGTGGCAGGCTGGCGTTCTTGTAGTACTTTGCTGACCCCTAATTTAGATGGATACTTTTTTCCCTAGAGTATGGCTTATAGGCATGAAACTGTTCTCATTCCTATAGGACTTCGTATGGGGCCCTCTGGACCAACTGATGGTCTGAGAATTTCACTGGCCCCGTGCAATTACCTGTATCATTTGAGTTACCAGACTAAATGAAATTCAATGAAAATATCTAACCAAAACCACACTTATAAACAAATAACACTTTGTCTAGAGAAGTGTAATATGATAAATATGCATTGTATGATATTGTAGATAGATTCAGTCAGTCATAGAACTGGATCCCCACCGTTGGAAAGAAGATTCCTTTCAATATGCCCTGGAGGCTCAGCTGTAGCTCCCTGAAGCTAGAGTGATCAGGGGCCTGAGGATATCTTAGGAAGATGTGGAAAGATGCGTATGTCAAAATCCTGGAGAAAGCCAGGCTCCTCCTGGTCTTGTTCCAGGAATAAAATCTTCCTCTGTAAGGAGCATAATCCACAGCTTCCATAAAATTAGTTGGGTAATGTACCATTTTCCTATGTACCAATTTCCTATTACCTGAAGAGTTTAAGATTGGTTTATTTCTTCCTTTAATGTCTGGAAATATTCCCCACTGTGATATCTGGCTTGGAATATTTATGGGACAAATTTTAAATTATAGATAATTTCCTTAATAGACCCAGAACTATCCAGATTTTATATTTCTTCTTGTGTTAGTTTTGGATAAAATTTCAGAATTTTTCATTAAATCATTAATGGCATCCTTTATGTTATATTTGTAATGGCTGTAGATCTATAGTAATGGTCACTTTGACATTCCTTACACTGACAAACGGTACTTTTTTTTTTTGATCAGTTTTGCTGGGGGATTATCACTTGTAGTCTTTTCAAAAACTGAACTGAAATATTTATTTTCTATTTCATTAATTCACGATCTACTATTTCTTTCCTTTCACTCTTTTTCTTTAATTTTTTTTTAACGTTTTATTTATTTTTGAGACAGTGAGAGACAGAGCATGAACAGGGGAGGGTCAGAGAGAGGGAGACACAGAATCCGAAGCAGGCTCCAGGCTCTGAGCTGTCAGCACAGAGCCCGACGCGGGGCTCGAACTCACAGACTGCGAGATCATGACCTGAGCCGAAGTCGGCCGCTTAACCGACTGAGCCACCCAGGCACCCCTCTTTCCTTTCACTCTTGTTTTGTTTTCAAAGAAACTGTTTATTTTCTGTCGACCATATTTCCCTTTTCTGTTTAAGAGTCTGTGGAAGAACAGCTTAAAACCACTCAGTGGTCATTCCTAGCCATTCAGTGGCCTGAGCAGTGGGAGCTGCAGACCAGTCTTCAGTGGCAGGCTGCACGCTCCGGTCTTCAGTAGGGATCTGCTGAACAGGCACAGAGGCACCTGCCTACCTTCCGAGCAGTCAGGGAGCTCAGGTTGAGAAGCAGTAACTCCAGGAACTGGAGCAGTCCATTCACCCTGAAAGTCATTCGTGGTCATAGCCTTTTCAGCAGGCCTTTTCATGGCCAGCATCTGTGGGCCAGCATCCACCTCACCAGACCCAGTGAGTGAGCCTCCTCGCTGCACGGGATGGCAATGTCCACGTAGAGCAGATGAGTTCGTGTTGACACACAGCAGTGGTAGGCAGGCCAAATAAGACACCTCTGTGAGAGGCTGGTAGTCAGCCCTGGAATGAGTAACCACTAGAAGTCCTGGCTCCCGCAAGGCTGCCTGCATCTGGTTTAGTGAAGTTTCCGGGAGAAAAGCGGCCAGCATTAGGGGTGTGTGGAGTTATTTCTGGAGAGTGTATTGTAAGGCCTGGGAAAGTGAATGGGATAACTGCTGAAACGTCAGCAATGTTCCAGTTTCAAGGCTGTCGGACGCGATAGCACTATGAGAACAGAGCCCCACGATCTCCCAGGAGCCAGTTAAGAGACAGACCCATTGTAATTGCCTAGCAGTCCTTGGAATTGCACATCTTCCCTACATGCTTTCACGTAAACACCAGATGTCTGGAGGCTCTTTGTGTTTTCCTCCCACGCTTCTTTGGTGTTTATACCTGATGAACATAAAATAAAGACCATGTGCAGTTGGCTGCTGCTGCTGTTTCGCTGGCAGAGGCAGCCCTTCCCGTCTGCTCAGTCTAAGGGTCTGAGAACATTTTCTTCAGTGGGCGGCTACAGGGGTGGCTCCAGTGACAGCAGCAAACTTCAGCACAACTCGCTGGCCAGTATTTCTGGAGGCCATGACACTGACATCAGTTGCGTTTCAGTGGCAACAATGACATGAGAGGCCAGCAGAAGCTTCTCCTAGGTTCTCTTCAGATTTATGATAAAGATGCCATCACTTTTCCTTTTGTAGAGGTGCTTTTCCATTTAGAAGTCAAGTTGCTGCCCCTAAGTGGCTTCCTGCTGCAAGGAATTTGAGAAGACACTGTTCCCTCATTTGCAGGACATCAAACGTTCTGGACATGGTGCAAATTTCCCTTTAAGTTACAATGGGAACCCAGAACAGCAGTGTATGAACTTCTCTCTATATTCTTTCTTTAGATTTACTTGCTATTCTGTTTTTAATTTCTTGCAATGTATATTTAAATCATTGAACTGCAGCCCTTCTTTCCTAACACATGCACTGAATGTTATAATTTTTTTTAATTTTAATTTTTTAAAATAAATTTCTCTTTAATCAGGGCTTTAGTTGTATTCCATAATTTCTATTTTTGTCTTGAGAAAAATACCTTTAAAATTTCCATTATGCTTGCTTCTTTTATTCATAGGTGATTTATTTATTTTTTAAAGTTTATTTATTTATTTTGAGAGAGAGAGAGTGTGTGTGCATGTGGGGGAGAGGCAGAGACAGGGAATCTCAGGCGGGCTTCACACTGTCAGCCTGCTGCGGGCCTCCCGACATGAAGCTCAAACTCACAAACCACCGAGATCATCGAACAATTAACCAACTGAGTCACCCAGGTGCCCCATCATATGTGATTTGAACGGTCTTAATTTCCAAACACTTGGGAATTTTTTTAGTGTGTATGTGTGTGTGTTACTGATTTCTAGCTGATTTCATTGTTGTCTGAAAACATATGCTAAGTCTTGCTGTCCAATGTGGTAGCCACTAACCAGAGGTGGCTATTTAAATTAATTAGAATTAAATAAAATGTAGTTCATCAGGCACATTAACCACATTTTAAAATGTGAACAATACTGACAAGAACATAAAAAGTTCTATTGCACAGCACTGCTCTAAATTATTTCAATCTGATGAAATTTGGTGAGGCTTGCTTTACAAGCAAGCACATGGCAAGTTTTGGTAAATGCCCTCTGCATACCTTAAAGAGGTTTTCTGTCATTGTTGGTTGCACTGTTATCTATATGTCAATTAGGTCATTTTGTTAATTATATTATCCATGTATACTATATTCTTTTTTTTAAGTTTATTTATTTACTTTGAAAGAGAGAGAGAGGGAAAGAGAGAATCTCAAGCAGGCTCTACACTCAGCGGAGAGCCCGATCTCATGACCGTGAGATTATGACCTGAGCCAATATCAAGAGTCTGCAGCTTAATTGACTGAGCCACCCAAGTATCCCTATACTCCTCTTTCACTGTAGATATTACAACAGGCATTCTTGTTTTATTAGAATCCATTATAAATTAGTACTTCTACCATTTCCCTGAGAATGTATTTAGGTCCTGATTTGAGGCACTATTATATTTTCTTATAACCCATCTTCATTTAGATTTGCCCTCAGATTTACACTTTCTGTGGCTCTTCATTTCTTCTTAAACTTGTTTTTCAGTCTGGAATCATTTCCCTTTTTCCTGAAGAACTCCTTTTAGTATTTGTTTGAATCTATGGGCAGTGAATTCTCTTGTTTTTGTTTATCCGGAAATGTCTTTACGTTGCCTTTAAAATTTTTTAATTTAATTTTATTTTTTTGAGTATAGCTGACATACAATGTCACACTAGTTTCGGGTGTATAACATAGGAGTCAACATCTGTACGTGTTATACTATGTTCACCACAAGTGTAGCTACTGTATGTCACCATACATATTGCCTTTGCTTTTAGAAGTTATGCTTCCAAGATATTACATGATTTTCTGGCATTATGTTGAGAAGTTAGTCCTCAGTCTTATTTGTTGCTTATTTGAATATAATGTTTTTTTCTTTTTTTTTTTTTATATATATTTTTTCTTTTTCTTTGGTTTTGTTAGGTACTATGATGTCCTCAAGTGTATTTTTCTTTGTATTTATTCTTCTTGGTGTTTGTAGTGCTCCTTTAATCTATGGCTTGATATTCATGAGTACTGGAAAATTCTCGACCACTCTTTCTTTAAATAGAGCCTCTTCTCATCATCTTATCTCATTTTGAGGCTCAAATTATTTGTATGTTAGATCTGCTTACAATATTAGGTATGATGCCTATGCTCTCCTCTGCATTTTGTTTCTTTTTCCCCTTCCTGCTTCCACCTTGGTGTTTATTTACATCTTTCAGTTCACCAATCTCCACTTCAAAGTATCCAATCTGCTGGTAATCCTATCAATTGAGCTCTTAATTGCAGTTGTTACATTTTTCAGGTGTAGAACTTCCATAAAACAGTTTTCATAGATTTATTAGAATCTATCTAATAAATTCTGGTAACACTTATTCATTAACATTTTGTTAAGTATATTAATTATAGTCATTTTAAAGTCCATGTCTGGTAACTCCAATATCTTTATCACTTGTGATTTTATTTCTAAACATATGTTCTTTCTCTTGGTCGTGGTAGCTTTTTTGCATATTAATTTTTTATTGACATAAATTCACCTGCCATATAATTTACTCTTTTAAAGGGTTGACTCCGGTGGTTTTTAGTAAATTCTAAAATATGCAGCAATTGGCACTAATTCCAAAACATTCCCAGCACTCCAAAAAGATACCCTATACCCATCAGCAATCAAACAAAGTTCCAAGTGGTTGCACCATTTTATATCCCCACCAGCAACATGAAGGCTCCAGTTTTTTCCCATCCTTGCCAACGCTTGTTACTGTCAGATTTTTTTAAATTAGATTTGTATAAGCAGTGTTACTTTTATAACTCATTTCTAAGACCTAGTGAGCAAGTTGATTTAGAGAACTGGGGAGAGTGAGGAGCGTAGGATGGCTACCAGTTATTTCATCTGTATGGCAAGGTGTTTAGCAGTGCAGTTCACCAGAACAGGGAATTCAGAAGGAAGATATCATGCGGGTGTGTGTTAAGCTCATGACACTAGGTAGAAGTGTGTAGTAAGCAGACAGCTCTTAAAATTTACTCTCATGAGAGAGGGGTACACTTCAGATATAAACTTCATCATCCTATTTTCTTCTTCATTTTTTTAATTCCCAAAGGAACAGATGATAATTCATTGTACACTTTTTTCCTACTGACTTCACAACTTATCATCATGTGAATACCTTTTAGCTCCTCTACTAGTGACCCTCATGCTTTTATTTCCAGGCTTCCAAAATAGTTTTTCTTTCTGTTCTTCCCTATTTATTTATTTATTTATTTATTTATTTATTTATTTATTTATATTTTTGAGAGAGAGAGCGTGTGTGAACACAAGTGAGCAGAGGTGGGGCAGAGGGAGAGGAAGAGAATCTTAAACAGGCTCATGCTCAGTGCAGAGCCCAAAGTAGGGCTCTATCTCACGACCATGAGATCATGACCTGAGCCAAAATCAAGAGTGGTACACTTAACCGACTGAGCCACCCAGGCGCCCCTTTCTTTCCCCTTTTATTTTATTCTTCTGAAGGCAGTTAAGACGATCATGTCATTTCTTCGTTCAAAGACCTCAATGGCTTTCCAGTACCTTGAGAACAAAATGCAGAAATATGAAACTTAACCTAGCCATAACTAGTACTTTTCTATTTTCCATATGATACTAAACGCCAGAAAGTTGAAGTGCCTGTTTGTTTAGCATCGCATTCCTTAAGTCTTTTTGCCTACCTCGTTTTTTATTTCCATTTCATTCTGACTCTTTAAGTACATGTTTTAGTAATTATTTTCATGAACTGTTGGTCATAAGGGCAGGAACTCTTTCTCACCCCTTCAGCAGCACTCAGTAGAGTATGATGCTGAATGTTTATTGAATGAATGACTATGTACATACTTCACATCATTTCACATACTTGCTTGCTTCTTGTTGTTGACTACTTTGTTGACTACTTCCTTCTGCCTTTATGCCTCTACTCCCATCCTTCAAAACTCAAATTTCAAGGGCTCCATAAACTTTACCTTTTCTTTCTAATCACAATTGAACCTTACCTCCTCTGAGCTCTTATAAGCATCTTGTCTACACTTATGATTACACTGAGCCATGTGTTTTCTGTATACATCAGGCTTTGTCACTTATGCTTTGTTGGGACAGTATATTCTTCGTGTATAGTAAAACCGAAAGAAAAATACCTTGCACGTAGTAAATAACAACGTGTTAAAGTGAAATATTAACTGGGTGATTTCGGGGAATATTCAAAGTAAAGGACAATAGTGGAATTTTAACAAGCAGTTAATCCTAGAAAAACAATTTGAGATTTTTATTTTTAAAAAAGTTTCTATTTTTCTGTTGAAAACTTTGCATATATACATATATGTAGCCTATTATCAACATGTATGTCAGAAATCAACAAACAGGGGCACCTGGGTGGCTCAGTTGGCTAAGCGTCCCACTCTTGATTTTGGCTCAGGTCCACCATCTTATGATTCATGGGATCAAGCCCCACGTGGGGCTTGGTTCCGAGTATGGAACCTGCTTGGGATTCTCTCTCTCTGCCCCCACCCACACCCTGCCTGCGTGCCCGCTCTCAGACTCTCTTAAAATAAATAAACATTAAAAAAAATAGTCTGATAAACGTTGCCACTTGAAAAAATCAATGTCTTTTTATTTTTAGACAGAATATGCTATACAAATTAGTCATACTGGATATTACTTTAGCTCTCATTTTTGTTCAATCTATAGAGACAAGATACACATAGTGGAAGAGAAATCCTCACACTCTGACATATGGAACTCTTTTTAAAAAAAATTGTTTCACATATTTAGGAGCTGTGATTAAATGGTAGTGAAGAAGGATTTCAAACCAATCAAGTTTATGGGCTACATTAGTGATAGCAAAACAAGTCCATATTTGCTGTGAATACTGCAGGAACTTGAAAAGTCATATTCATTAGGAAAACCAAAACTAGGCCAAAGAAAATTTTCCGAGAAAATGGGGCACTGGAGTTATGTAGTTAATAAGTTTAATACCAGAATAGCATAGCATATTCACACAGAGGGAATTTAATGACAGATAATTAACAGTAGCATAAGGTAGGACTCTTCCATTGTCAGGAGATCAATGGCATGCTGATTATCAGAATACATGCCAATTAAGACATGGAAGGGAATTCAGTTTTCCCTACATTCTCTAAGGTGACTTCTTGGATATGCAATAGGTAATTAGGGCTCTCTAAAGGTTTGAGATTATAACACTAGTACACTTCTGAGTTCTGATTGCACGCCCCATCACACTGATTTTTACAATATCTGATAAGGTTCTGCATTAACACTTATACATTTCTTTAATGATAAAACTCTTCCCTTGTGGACTATATTTGAACAAAAGACCAAAGGTTTTTTTTGTTTGTTTGTTTGTTTTTTACATTTTAGCAGACAGAAATTCCTTTCCATTGTTGCTGACCTTCAGTAACATTTTTGTTCACATTGAAGCTTTTCCCAATTACAGGATTCCTCCTCAGAATTTTTAAATTTAGTTATGTCTCTCAGTTAAACTTTCATTGTAAAAATTATTTTCTGTCCAGTGGTTTTTTCCCCCTTACTGTAGCAAAAGAGTTGAGCATTGATTAAAACCTTTTTCATAATCATCAATAGCATTCCTAAGATTTTTTTCTGGTGTAGTGTCTCTGGTACTGAGTAAAGTTGGTGTATACTCCAAAGGTTTTCCCACATTCATCACATTTAGACTGTCTTCCCCAGAATGGACTATCTCGTGATCAATAAGATCAGAGAGCTGGCTAAAACTTCTGTTGCACTGACTACACCGGTGGGGTTTCTCCCCAGTGTGGATTCCCTGGTGTTCAGTAAGTTCAGTGCATGTGCTGAAGCCTTTCCCACATGCATCGCATTTATATGGCTTTTCACTAGTGTGGATTTTTTGATGGTTAATGAGATCAGAGCGCCGACTAAAGCTTTTGCCACACTGATCACATGAATATGGTTTTTCCCCAGTGTGGATCCTCTGATGTAGGATAAGAGCTGAGCACTGACTGAAAGCCTTTCCACATTCAAGACATTTATATGGTTTCTCCCCAGTGTGGATTCTCTGATGTTTGATGAGGTCTGAGTTCTGGCTGAAACTTTTGTTGCACTGTGGGCATGGGTATGGTTTTTCTCCCGTGTGAATTCTCTGATGAAGAATAAGGTCAGAACTCTGACTGAAGGCTTTCTCACAATGATCACAATGATAGGGCTTTTCCCCAGAGTGCACTCTCTGATGTTTAGTGAGGTCTGAGCTTTGACTAAAACTTTTACTGCACTGGTTACACCCGTATGGCTTCTCTCCAGTGTGTATTCTTTGATGTTTAACAAGGTCTGAACGACGACTAAAACTTTTAGGACAATCACTACATGGATAGGGTTTCTCTCCAGTGTGGATTCTCTGATGTAGAATAAGATTTGAGCTCTGACTAAAGGTTTTCCCACATTCATCACATTCATAGGGCTTTTCACCTGTATGAATTCTATGATGTTTAACAAGGTCTGATCTTCGGCTAAACATTTTACTGCACTGGCTACATGGGTAAGGTTTCTCTCCTGTGTGAATTCGCTGGTGATTCATAAGATCTGAAAGTCTACTGAAGGTTTTGCTACACTGATTACATGGATAGGGTTTCTCCCCAGTGTGAATTCTCTGATGCAGAATAAGGACCGAGCTCTGATTAAAAGCTTTACCGCACTCATTACATTTATAGGGTTTCTCTCCAGTGTGGATCCTTCGATGTTTAATAAGGTCTGAGTTCTGGCTGAAACTTTTGCTACACTGATTACATGGATATGGTTTCTCCCCAGTATGGATTCTCTGATGCAGAATAAGATCTGAGCTCTGACTGAAGGCTTTTCCACACACATCACATTTATATGGTTTCTCTCCAGTGTGGATTCTTTGATGTTTAATAACATCAGAACTCTGACTAAAATGTTTGTTACACTGGTTACACGTGTAAGGCTTCTCTCCAGTATGGATTCTCTGATGCTTAACCAGGTCTGAGCGCTGGCTAAAGCTTTTAGTACAATGACTGCACTGATAGGGTTTTTCTCCTGTATGGATTCTCTGATGGATAATAAGATCAGAACTCTGACTGAAGGCTTTCCCACATTCATCACATTTATAAGGTTTTTCACCAGTGTGGACCCTTTGATGTTTAATAAGGTCTGAGCTCCGACTGAAACTTTTAATACACCAAGTACACGGATAGGGTTTCTCCCCAGTATGAATTCTCTGATGCAGAACCAGAGCTGAGCTCACACTAAAGGCCTTTCCACACTTATCACATTCATAGGGTTTCTCCCAATGGGTTCTTCGATGCCTAATAAGGCCTGCACTCCAAGCAAAGCTTTGCCCACATTCATCACAGTTATGTTGTCTTCTGTTAAAGAGATTTTGATCCTTTTCATTTAATGTATCTCCAAATTCACAGAATCCTCTGCATTCAGAATCCTGGAGAACATCATTTCTGGGGTTGCCAGACTCTTCAGGCAATGGTTCAATTTTTGTTGTAATTTCCTCCTCTGAAGCCACCTCTCCAATCTTGGTCTTAGTCTCACCATCTAGAACAATAAAAAATCCAAATGGAATGTATTCTCCATAGTGTAAGAAAGTTTGAGGTGAAACAGATTTGTATTTACCTATAAAATGCCGTCACAAGAGGGGAGTGCTCCAAAACACTGAAAATGACCCTCCGAAAGAGAAATTGGGAAGAAACAATAAGTAATGGACCATAATAACCATTTATTGAAGTGTCTCACCCAGATATGTTCTGTATACGTCTGTCACAGGAGATCTGGGAATAGTGAAACCTAGTCATAGTAATTATGACAGTTTGACTAAATGAAAGCTAATACATAAGCAATTTATTAACATTAAGTAAGGTAAACAATGTGAAAGAATACTTGAGGGAGAGGGGGAAGGAGGAAGAAGGGGAAGGAGGAAGAAGGGGAAGGAGGAAGAAGGGGAAGGAGGAAGAGGGGGAGGAGGAAGAGGGGGAGGAGGCAGTGGCAGCCTGGCTGTCACTGGGAGCACCACCAACCAGGCAGATCAGAGGTTGCTATTAGGGGAAAGAAGAAGCTATTGAAGTCCAGGAATGGTCAGGACAGAATCTTAAATTTTCAAAAATAGGTCTTTATAATCTCTCATCTCTTTTGTCCTGATTATTACAAGCAAGTGGCTAAGAAAGAGCCACATTCAGTAACCAGACTTCCTAAGTATAGTGTGTGAATCGGGAAAAGATAAAAAATCTCTTCTGAGTTGATTTTTGAGGAGGCCATTCCTAGGCTTAACAATATCAGATGTCTGTGATGGTAGGAGTTCCACTGAAATTCTTGACTATCAGTCCACTGTTAAATGGGGTTTACTATAAAAGGCACACAGTTGTCAGACTGCAAATGGTCTAGAGAGCTGAAAACACGACACAGATTAATTTCAAGGGTGAAAGTAAAAAATCTCATGTCTCCAAGTAGAGGCCTCTTCCCTTTACCAGAGGCAAGGGCATTGGAAAAAGTTAAGTTTACGGGTAAATCTAAATGTGTACTGACTGACTTAAGCAACATGAACCTCTTACGGGGTTTACAATATACAGAGAATTAAAATACATGGCAAAAATAGCACAAGAGGAGGAAAGTCCATAAAACTAAAACATTATAAGATTTTTGGATTGTCCTAGAAATAGTAAACTAAGATAAACTGTAAT
This sequence comes from Panthera leo, assembly GCF_018350215.1. NCBI lineage: Eukaryota > Metazoa > Chordata > Mammalia > Carnivora > Felidae > Panthera > Panthera leo. The sequence goes on along the minus strand of NC_056690.1, from coordinate 56,763,583 downwards.
AAATCAAACGTATATGTTGTAATAGGTTTAAGGCAGCCTATTTCAACCAGGGTTCCATAAGAGAATAAAACAGTAAATAATCTGAATGACCATTTTCTTAATTCTCCCAAAGAAAGTTCACAGCTAGTACCATAATGGATATGCAGGAGAAACATCAGTACGTTGATTAAAATGAATGCCCTAGAGCATTGGTGCTTAATTCTCACAGAATCACATCTGAAAAAGGCTGCTATGAGGTAACAATTAAACACAATAAAAGGATGTATAAACAGTAAGTTAATAGAGAAAAAAATGGAAAAACAAAAAAACCTGATAATGTAAAATTAGGCAAAAGGAGAAAAAAAAGAAACAAAAGATGGGATAAATAAAAACAAATAAGATGACATATTTATTTTTTCCTTTTTAAAAAAATGTTTATTTATTTATTTTTCAGAGAGAGAGACAGAGAGCAAGCAGGGGAGGGGCAGAGATAGAGAGGGAGACAGAGAATCCCAAGCAGGCTCCATATCACCAGCGCAGAGCCCAATGCAGGGCTCAAATTCACAAACTGTGAGATCATGACCTGCGCTAAAACCAAGAGCTGAATGCTTAACCGAGATACCCAGGTGCCCCAAGAATATGGTATATTTAAATCCAAACATCAATTATGTGGTATGTAAATTAACGATTCCAATACAAAGGAAAGAAAAAGCAACAGCTAACACTATACTTAATGGTTAAACATTGAATGCTTTTCTCCTGGGAACAAGGGAGCAAAATAAGGATGACCTCTCTTATCACTTTTATTCAACACTATACAATCTCTATTCAATATTGCTAGCCAATGCAACAAGAAAAATAATTGAGAGATACAAATAAAAAAAAGTCACATTGTCTTTACTAAAGTGTGTCAAAAAAGTTATATGTTGTACATGAGTTTATTGGAGCAATATACAAAACCCAACTGTATTTCAGTACACTGGATATGAACAATTAGAGCCTAAAATTAAAAACCTTTTCTTTGCAGTGGTGGTGGGGGGGGGGGGAGGTGGCGCCTGGGTGACTCAGTCGGTTGAGCGTCTGACTTCAGCTCAGGTCATGACCTAACGGTTTGGGAGTTCGAGCCCTGCATTGGGCTCTGCGCTGACAGCTCAGAGACTGGAGCCTGCCTGCTTCAGATTCTGTGTCTCCCTCTCTCTCTGCCCCTCCCACGCTCATGTTGTGTCTCTCTCTCCCTCTCTCTCTTTCTCTCAAAAATAAATAAACAGTAAAAAAAAAAAAAAAAAAAAATTAAACACAAGTGGTTTTAATGCTTGTGTTCTCTTTAAAAACAAAAGAAAAAAACAACTTTTTTTTAAGTAGGCTTCGCACCCAACACAGAGTCCAACATGCTTGAGTTCATGACCCTGAGATCAAGAGTCAGACACTCAACCAACTGAGCCACCCAGGTGCCCCTAAAAACATTTTTTAACTGCACCAAAGGTGAAATATTTAAAAATGAATTCAACAAAATAAGTGTGGTATCTTTACAATGAAAACTGCAAAACATTGCTGAGAGAAGTTAAAGAAGACCTAATAAACAGAAACATATGCCATCACTTATGGAAAGATAGATTTAATATTGTTAAGATGATGGAATCATTCCCCAAATGATCTATAGATTCAATGCAACCCCAATCAAAACCTCAGCAGGCTTTTTTGTAGAAACTGACAAACTGATTATAAACTTTATGCACAGAAGAATCTAAACAATTTTGGAAAGGAAAAACAAAATTGGACAAGTTATGCTACCTGATTTCAAACTTTATTATAAGGCTACAGTAATCAAAGCAGTGCATAAGATCAGACATATCTATTAATGGAATAAGACTGAGTCCATTAACAGAGGTGCCTGGGTGGCTCAGCTGGTTAAGTGTCTGACTTCAGTTCAGATCATGATCTCATGGTTTGTGAGTTTGAGTGGCATCAGCCTCTCTGCTATCAGCATGTAGTCCGTTTCGGATCCCCTGTCCCCTTCTCTCTTAACCCCTCCACTCCTCAAAAATAAATAAATAAACATTAAAAAAAAAAAAAAGACTGAATCCATAAATAGATCCAAACATATACGTACAACTGATTCTCAACAAAGTTGCCACGACAACTCAATGGTAAAAGAACAGTCTCTTTTCAACAAAAAGTGTTAGAACTGAACAAGAACACAAATTAACCCTCTTTCCTTATGCTATACACAAAAATTAACTAGAAATGTAATATAAACCTAAATAGAAAATCTAAAACTATAAATCTTCTAGAAGAAAGCAAAGCATAGATGACCAAAGTTAATGCACAGACCTGTGAGTAAATAAATTTGTGTTGTTTAAGCCACCCAGTCTGTGACACTTTGTTATGGCAGCTCTAGAAGACAAATAGAGCATGTTTTGAACTATATACATTTAAGGAATTATATCACATATATTCTGTAACTTGCTTTTTTTGTTCAACATTATGTTTGGAAGATTCATCCATATTCATGTGTGTAGCTGTAGTCCATTCATGCTCACTACTATAGCGTGACATATACCACATTTTATTCACCCATTCTCCTTCAATGGACAGTAACATTTTGTTGTTTCAAGCAATGCTGATATGAATCTGCTGGTACATTTATCTCGATGCACATATTCAAGTGTTTCTCGAGGTTACATAAACTTAGGATCAGAATTTTGGGGTCTCATTGTTGAGTGTATGAGTTCACACTGCTCTATATTCTAACCAATATTAAGTCTATTCTCTTTTTTTTTTAATGTTTGTTTAATTTTGAGAGAGAGCAGGAGTTGGGGAGGGGCAGAGACAGAGAGGGAGACACAGAATCTGAAGCAGGCTCCACGCTCTGAGCTGTCAGCAGAGCCTGATGCGGGGCTTGAACCCATGAACCATGAGATCATGACCTGAACCGAAGTCGGATGCTTAACCGACTGAGCCACCCAGGTGCCCCAAGTCTATTCTCTTTTTAATCCATTGCAATCAGGCTTTTATCTCCTTAACTCCATCAAAACTGCACTTACTAGAATTCCTAATAAGCTCTATCTTGACAAATCCAATTCTCAATCTTACTTATTTTTTTGACATAGTTGATTACTCTCTTCTTGAAACATTTGTTTTCTTCTCGCTAATATACCTTTCTTCTATTGTCCATACAACAGAGTGACCTTTATATGTTATTTTCATGCATAAATTGCTCAAATGGTTTCCTTTTACACTAGGAATAAATTCCATGTCCTTACTATGGCTTGAAAGTTCCATCTCGTCCTTTCTATCTCTGTTCTCCTTTCATTCCACAACTACTCCTATTTTCTGTCTATTCCAAACTGACCCTGTTCCTGCTACACCAAAAGGTCCCTGGCATTTGCTATTCCCTCTGCCTGAAAGCCCTCATAGGGCTTGTTCTTTTACTTCACTTCTGTCTCTAACCAACTGTTATCACCTCAGAAAGGTACAATACTTGGTAAGCCCTGCATATTTGAGGCAACAAAGACCACAGTCGAATGTGCTGAAATAACTAATATGAGTAACTTGTAAGGTTGTTATTTTCGAGTGAGACTAGAGTAATAAAAGGCTCTGCAGAGCGCTCGCTTCGGCAGCACATATACTAAAGGCTCTGCAGAAGTCCAGATTGCAATGCAAGTTGTCCTGTCACGTGACTTTATTTATCAGGATAACCAATGGTATAAGAAGTGTCTGCAGCAGTCAGGCATGCTGTATTAGGCCTCTTGCAAGCCTCTAGAAGAGAACTATAGTGAAGTAAGGCCATACTCTCTTCTGTCAAGAACAATTTTCTAAGTGAAAGGCAGACCCTGGCTTGCACTTGGGCACTAATAGAGACTTAATGCTTGAACACGGAGCACCAAATGACTATTACAAACTGACCATTGTGAACTAGTTATTTGATCCATCAAATCATGAAACTGGACATACAAATCAGCATTCCAGTATAAAAGCAAGTCTGGAAGACAAATTCTATGTGCTAGCGACCTGGGTTGCCGCAGTGCCTTTTCCTATTGCTCCACTACCCCTCTCCATTAGCCTACATTCATGGCGTGATGGGAATTCCCTCTTACCAGTTAACAGAGGAAGAAAAAGTACAGAATTGGTTTATAGTTGGGCCTGACCAGCATGTGGACACTAGCTGAAAACGCAACTTTCACTTATTCCCTGACTCTGGAATGACCTGAAACACACTGGTAAAGGCAAATCTTCCCAGTAGGCACAATTTCAGGTATACACCTGGTTGTCCATTTTCATGGAAGGCAATATAGCCTAAGATACATGCCTATAATGATTCAAGGATAGTGACTAATGCGTTATATAATTAGTTAGGCACCTCAAAGAATAAGACTGGAAGACTAGAAATAAGGATTCTGGAAGAAAATTATGAGGCTAGATCTCCTAGAATGGGCAAATAATGAATATATTTGTGCCCCGGGTAAATACTCACCAAAGGGCATTCTCTGTAAAAAGCCTCTCAATCAGATGGGCATAGTGACTCATGTTATGAATGTCAATTAGCCTTTTTTTACTAATGCTTGCCCAATGGATTTATGTACAAAGTGGTCATGGCAGCAGGAATGGAGGCTATGCATGGGCTCAATAATATGGATGTCTGCTTATCAAGGCTGATATGCCTATCATCACAGCTATACACCCATGTAGCCATCTGCTGGGTCCAACACTGAGCCCCTAATAAGGTCCCTGGAGGGGAGCTAGCCAGCAACTAGGGGGCAGATTCATCACACTTGACCCCTTCTATCACAAAGAGAGCAACAATTTGTTTTCAAAGGACTAAACAGACAGCCCAGATACAAATTAGCGTTGACTTAAGAGAATGTGTATTATTATCATGGTAATTCTATACAATATTGCCTCCAAATGAGTCATTTCACAGGGAAGGAAGTACACCAATAAGCTCATACACGTGTAATTCACGGGTCTTACCACATGTCCCATCACCCAGAAGTAAGTGGGTTTCAGTAATTGTGGAATGATTTACTGAAGGCTCAGTTACAGTACCAGCCAGGCAACAACACCCGGATAAGTTTGGGGTACCATCATACAGGATGCAATATATGCCTTAAACCAGAGAACAATAAACAGTGTTGCCTTCTCCATGGCCAGAATGTATGGGTAAAGGAGCTAAGGGTAGAGGAGTAGTAATAAATGTCTCTTCTTACTATATAACTAATAACCCACTTATATTATTTTTACTTTCTATTCCTCTAATCTTGGGTTTGATGGGCTTGGGGTTCTGGTTCTCAAAGAAGAAATACTTCTACCATGGAATAAAGTCATGATTTTGTTAAATTTGAATCTGAGACTGCCTCCTGGCCACTTTGGGCTCCTCATGAGGCTGAACCAACAGGGAGAGAAAGTGTCACTCTACTGGCCAGGATGACAGATACCAATTGCTACTGGGGAACTGGCTGCTGCTACATAGTAAGGGCAAGGAACAATGGGTCTAGGAGTCAGGGGATTCAGTGGAGGTGCTTCCAAGTTCTCTCACGTCTAAAATGCCCAGTCAATGGTACACTGAAGTAATACGGAAGAGACAGGATCATCAAGGACTCAGATCATCCAGGAAAACAGGTTTCTGTTACTAAACTAGGTAAAGAACTCTGCCACTAAGATTCTGGCAGAGGGTGGAGGCAATATGGAATGGGTGATGTAAGAAGATAGTTTTGATTATCAGTTTTGGCTTTGTGAATAGCAAAAACTGTAGCAGTTATTTTAAGGTTATTATGCCTTTCCCTCCCTTTTCCTCAATACTTAATATGAAAAGCACCAGTGGCAGTAAAGTTTTATGTTTCAGATGAGAATATAATTAAAACAATTTTTTTAATGTTTACTTATTTTTAAGAGGGAGAGAGACAGAGCTTGAGCAGGGGGAGGGGAGAGAGAGAGAGAGGGAGACACAAAATCTGAAGCAGGCTCCAGGCTCTGAGCTGTCAGCACAGAACGAGACATGGGCTCAAACCCACAAACCGTGAGATTATGACCTAATTGAAGTCGGCTGCTTAACCAACTGAGCCACCCAGGCACCCCTGATGGGAATATAATTTAATTACAAGTCAACCTGCAAAGAAATGGTAGCTTAAGAGACTGTTTTTCTGCTAAGTTGGGAACATAACCCAAACAAAGAACAAAAGTATATAGATTAAAAGGGGTGGACTGTAATGGGATATTCTCCTTTTGACCCTCTAGATCTACTGCTTACTTTGCTCTGTGCTCCAAGAGGTTGATACCAGTTTATGCACTGCAGCTCTTGGGGTTCTCTGTCCTCTGGCTTGCAGTTAGAGTTGGCCCAAAGTAGGAGGAGAACTGTAGAATGACCAGCTATCCTGGTTGTCCACAACAGAGGGGGTTCTTGGGATATAGGACTTTCAGTGCTAAATCCCAGGGAAACTGAGATCTAGCTCTTCACTCTACATCCAGAGTCTCTTCTTGTTGGGCCAGGAGCTGGAAGTAATGTGTTTCTTTGAGCAAAGGCCATAGCTCCTATTGGCAGCTCTATCTTACAGGTATACTCTCCAGGATCTGGTTAGTCTCTCCCTTTGTAGCTTTAGGCCTAAAGGTAGCAACTGCTCCTCTTTTTTTTTTTTTTTTTTGATCCCAAGGCTGTTCTCTATTCCTTGTTAATTTCTATAATACTGCCCATCCTCTTCATGAAACACTGAATTGCTGAATTTGCATTCAAACCACCTGTTTCCTGTTAGAATCCAAACTGATACATCCTGGTTTGTTTTCTTCATAACAATTATCACTATCTATACTCTATTTTTCATTCATTCATTCATTCATTCATTGTTTCTCCCACCAGAATATAAGCTCCTTGAGGGCAAAGACTTACCTTTTCAGTTCACTGCTATATGCCCAGCACTTATAATAGTGCCCACATAGAGTAACCCCTCAATAACTAATCATAGTATATGGTTAGTAACAATTAATAAGCTATAATCTGATTAATAAACATATATCAAAAATAAGTATTTGTTGAATAGTTAAATTATTTGAAAGATACATTGATGTTAGCAGTGACTACCTCTAGATGGTGGAGTTGTAGGTTAATTTTTCTGTTTTGTGCCTTTCTATGTTTTATAAATGCACCGTATATAATTATATTACTCTATAGTAAAAAAAAAGTTATTTAAACACACTCTAAAAGTCACAAACACATACAATATGTATATTAATTTATGTAAAACTGAAAGTAGACCCAATTCTGCAGTGATTCTCAGGAAAAATGAGAGCTAGCTTCCTGAGAATAGATTCTTAAGGTAAGACAAGTACTAAACACAGAAGACAGAAACAAAGTAAAATAGAGATACTTCAAAACTATAAAGAGGCAGAAGATCTAGAGTAAAAGAAAATGACAATAGAAGGTGAATCTCACAGGCCAAAGAGCAGCAATGGGAGGACCAAAATCAGCAACAAAATATGATGCGGAAATGAGACGCTCCAAATGCCCATACCCTTGTGCAGTTCTCTTCCACAATGACTCTGGAACTGGTCATGTGATTTGCTTTGGTCATTATAACTTCAGTATAACACAAAAATAGGTTAGAAAAGTGCTTATGCATCCCAGGGCTTTCCCTCTCTCTGTATGGGAAACTGGCTGCCCTGTGAAAAAGTCTGGGCTAGTCTGCTGCAGATACATGACTCAAGCCATACCCGGCACTAATAGCCAGACATATATGATTGATACCAACTCAGACCCTGGCCCTAGTTGAGCCACTGGATGACTGCATGAGTGATCCCAGACAACCAGGAGAAAAACTGCCCAGCTGAACCCAGCCTAAATTGACGACCTACAGAACCATAAGAAAACATGGTTTAAAAATGTCTGATGTTTTGGGGCCCCTGGGTAGCTCAGTCAGTTAAGCGTCTGACTTCATTCAGCTCAGGTCATGATCTTCCGGTTAGTGAGTTCAAACCCCGCTTTGGGCTGTGTGCCGTCAGCACGGAGGCCGCTTCTGATTCTCTGTCCCTCTCTCTCTCTCTCTGCCTCTCCCTCACTCTCATGTGTGTGTGTGTGGGGGGGGGGGGGGGGGGATGTGTGCACGCACGCATGCATGTGCTCTCTCTCAAAAATAAATAAACATTTAAAAAATGTCTCATGTTTTAGGTCACTAAGTTTTGAGGTTCTTTATTATGTGGTAATAGACACAATCCTCAAAATAACCTCCAAAGTATGAGTTATTATATACTTATAAAATGAGGAAACAGAATGATGACAAAGCTAGTATTTGAATCCAGGCTGTCAGACTTCCAAACTTTAAACTATGCCACTACAACACATAAAAAGGATGGCTTGAAAAGATGTTTTATAGTGTTCATTTATTTTTCAGAAAGAGACAGAGAGGGGCAGAGAGAGAGGGAGCCACACAATGGGAAGCAGGCTCCAGGCCCTGAGCTGGCAGCAGTTTGGGGCTCAAACTCACAAGCCAGGAGATCATGACCTGAGCTGAAGTCGGACGCTTAACTGACGGAACCACCCAGGCGCCCCATAGAAGATTTTAAAGGGAAAATATCAAACACTGACAGATTGGTGATAAGGTGGTTAGAATGGGAAAATGGCTAACTCTGGGGATTCAAGGAGAGGAGGGAATTCCATGAGAATTTGATTGCTAAAATTCACAGTAAAGCCATGTGACTGTGCTTGCAGCACTAAAGAGATAGTACTGCCTAACTAATCCCGTGAGGGGTAGGCAGTGAATACCAATAGCACTTGAAAAAGCTAACACAGCACCGGTAACAACCCTCCCCACCACCTGAAACCATTAAGAAAGATATAACACACGGCTTCTCACCTGACAGAAGGCGGTGTTCTTGAGATTCATAATTGAAGTGGATCTCCATGGGCTGCAACGGGCCACTTACCACCTCAGGGAGCAACTGGAGAATTACCATTTCCTTAGTAAGCTTTTCTTGTCCACATAGGAGTCTGAAGCCTGGAGGCAACTGGGCACCACTGGGTTCGGAAGGGAATCATGGTGGAGACTGGAGATAAAGTTTCTGAGACTAGACCACCAGAAACATCCCCTAGATGTAAAAGAAGTGAGGGAGAAAACAAAATCTCATTTAATCTCCACGAGCTTTTCTGTCAGAATTTACTAAGTTTCCTCCCTCATCATCCTAGAGTCAGGCATTCTTTGGATATGTGTACTCCATTCCAAGTCTAAAAACCTTCCAACATAAGTGGAGGTTAATGCTACTGAAATAAGGGCATCCTGGAAAGATAAGGCAGGGGAGGGAATTAAAACTTTTGTTCCAGCGGTTAACACTGTATTGGGTGCCTTTATCATACCGAACCGACTACTGATCCCTCATCATTATGTTTTTCTTTCCCTCTTTCCCTTCTTCCAGCACTCACACGTGCAGGTTTCTCTTTCCCTGGCACGCTCGTCTGATCTGCGTGAATGCATCCCCTTCCTGATTTCCACTTGCCCCCAAAGTTTCTGGTGTTCATTCAGGTGAACTCAAGGCCGAGGCGCTGACCGGATACCCAAAGCACACTAGGCCAAGGAACCACCGAGCCCAGGAGCGGCGCCTGGGGGCGATCCCGGCGGCCTAGACTCTCCAAGGACTCAAGAAAACACACAGGGCTCCCTGGTGGCGCTGCCAGGTAGCACAGCGGGCGAGATCACCCGAGTTCCCCGGCCCCCGCGACCTGACACCACCCATACCTTGACTTGTTCTCCAGGTCACTGTCAAGCCTCACAGGCTGCGAACCCGCCATCGCCGCGTCCGCTCTAGGAATCTGGGAGGATTGCTCAGCTCTATGGCGCGGAGCCTCGCACGTGAGCACACGCAAGGGGGCGGCGGCCACGGCGGCGGGTCGGGTGGTGTTTGCCGAGAGTTAACCCGTGAATCTCCGCGAAGCTGACCTCAGCGGAGCTGTGGCTAGCGACCTGGTGAGCCAGCGACAGGTACCTTGCTGGCCTATCTGCCGGTTCTTGACGTGAATGTCGAAACGCCTTTCAAGAAAGCTCTCTGGGGCAGGGTGGGTCTTCTGACTACATAATGAGTTCTTATTATCTTATTCTTTTTGAATCCCCACTCCACCTTCCTTTCATATTTGCTGGTGTGCTTCTATTGTAACTTTCTACCTGTCCTGTTTTTTTTTTTTTTTTTTCCGCAGAACCGTGGCATGCCTCCAAATAATTTGGAAGCCTTGTCAAAATACTTTTTATTGGACCTCACCCTCAGAGTTTACCACTCAGTAGGTCTGGGGTGGGAGCCCAGGTTCAGGTGCTTTTGTTGTTGGCTCTGGGACCACACTTTGAGAACCATTGCCCTAAAAATAAGTAATGCTCAGCAATTCCCAAATTGCTGGGAAGCTGGATTTTCATAAACTTTGCCATCAAGGAAGGCCACAGGGTCTGTTTCTAAATGGCTTACTTAAGACGAAATTTAAAAATATGTGAAGACAAATGAAAATGAAAACACAGTAGTCCAAAAATCTTTGGGATGCAGCAAAAGCTGTTCTAAGAGGGAAGTTTATAGCAATACAAGTCTACTTCAAGAAGCAAGAAGAATCTCAAATAACCTAATCTTACACCTACAGGAACTAAAAAAAGAACAAACCAAAATCAAAACCAGTAGAAGGAAGGATATAATAAAGACTAGAGTAGAAATAAATGAAATAGAAACTAAACAGTTTTCTTGCCAGTACAGTCCTCATTGTGGCTAAAGGATCAGGGTGAGAAGAAGGACCTGAAATTTGGGGGGATGGGGTGGGGTGCATATCATGATAGGAAAGAATATTGTTGTGTCCTTGGAAATATCTTGGGAAGTAAGGGGGGATTAGGAGAAGGATTGAGACATGTGATTTAGGTTGAGATGTTGGGAAGAAGAGGTACAGATTTGAGAAAGTGGTGGCTGGCTGAAATGATGGTTGAGGTAGAAGTAGAGGTCTTTTTGTCCCAGCTCAAGACCCTCTTCTGATCTCTGAAATCTTAGGGATGTACAAATTGAGGCCCTGATATCCCTGTAAATAACTTGTTTAGGTCCTGCCCTCCCAAGAAAGGAGGGTAGATACTTTTTTAAAAAACCAGTTTTATGTGATATAACATATAACAATCATCAAATATTTCGGGTAGACAATTTGATAAGTTTTGTCATATGTATACAGTAGTGAAACCATCACCACAGTCAAAATAGTGAACACAACCAGCAACCCAAAAAATTTCCTTCTATCTTTAGTATCTCCTCCCTTTCTTCCCACAGCTCCTAACCATTGTTCTGCTTTGTGTTACTATAGATTAGTTTGCATGTTTTAGAGATTTATTTAAATGGAATTATACAGAATGCACTCTTTTTTTGGTCAGACTTCTTTCACTGAGCATTATTACAAGATCTATGTTACTGTGTGTATTAGTAGTCCATTCCTTTTTGTTGCTAAATAATATTCCATTGTTATTTATTTATCCCCTCATTTATTTATCCACTCATGAGTTGATGGGAATTGGGTATTTCCAGTTTTTTACTATTACAAATAAAGGTGCTACAAACATTGGTGTCCAAGACTTTACATGGACATATACTTTTTTCTTTCATGGTAGTTGTATGTTTAACATTTTAAGAAACTGCTACACTGTCAGAGTGGCTGAGTTGTTTTTCATTCCCACCAGCAGTATATGAGAATACCATAGTTGACATACTACTTTTGAAAGGTTTTTGGTAAAAGAGAATGAGAAAGAGGTTAACTAGAGGTTAATTCTTATGTGCAAAGTTAAGGGTTTTGTTAATTTTTTACATGGAAATGATCATGTGAACATAGACTTTGTGAGCATTTAACCAAGGAAATAAAACTTTTTTTCAGATTGTGCTAGATTTGTTGCCTTGTGGAGTCTTACCAAAGATGCATTCTGAGGCTAAGAAGCCAGCTTGGAATCTAACAATTTGATCAGTCAGCCAGAACAACCCTAGACCCAGTTGTGGTCCACACCAGCTGACACTGAAGAGGTTCCTCTCAGTAAGGTAAAAAGAATTCAAAGGTTTCCAAAGAGATCGGGAGTGATAACACAGGCATGGGAAATGATATGAGATTCTCAAGAATAAAACTGATAGCTCACCCACCAGTATTCTACCTGATTTCTGTTTCCTATTACATTTCTTCTTGGGGGAAACTAGGCCAAACTAACATATGTCTGATTTAGGCATAGGTTCTATAGTAGTGGTTCTTAATCCTTTTTGGATAATATGACTACTTTGAGAATATGATAGAAACTATAGACCTCTTCTTCAGAAAGTTGAACATCAAGACCTACATGTGAACTTTTGCTTATCATGTATTATATTGTATGAGAAATTAATTTCCTTTAGACTGTATAATCAGTCTTCACAAAGAATTAATTTTAATCTAAAAATCAATCTCTAGGTCCAGGTAAACAAGGGAAATAAATCCAAATTGTGAAGCCAAATGAAAAAAATTGACTTTCCTTTTTGTCAAATAAATATTAACAAGTAGACTGCTCCTGTTTGTTTTGTGAATGATATATCTAAATTATGGACAATCCAATGTCTTTGAAATGTTAATATGCATTCCAATTGACTGTGACTTTTTAAAAAGAGAACCCATGCTGAAAACTGAGATTCAGAAAGTGAAATAATGGCCAATATAATCAGTTTCCAACGTTCACTTTGACAGAGATGCATAGGCTTGTATCAGAAACACCAAAATTCCCCAAGACCTCTAGAGTTGAATTCAAATCAGATCATTTCTTTTCAGTCAGTGACGTCACTGGCATCAGTTTGAAGTCTTCAACTTCAAAACCAAGTCACAGAAGTTTGAACAACTCTTCGTTTGTACTTAACATTGTTGTGGGTTGAATTGTGTTTCCCCATCTCCAAAGATATGCTTAAATCCTAACCACTAGTACCTGGTTTTTTTTTTTTAATTCTTTTAATGTTTATTAATTTTTGAGAGACAGAGAGACAGAGCATGAACGGGGGAGGGGCAGAGAGAGAGGGAGACACAGAATCCGAAGCAGGCTCCAGGCTCCGAGCCGTCAGCACAGAGCCCGACACGGGGCTCGAAGTCACAAACCACGAGATCACGACCTGAGCCGAAGCCGGACGCTTAACCGACTGAGCCACCCAGGCGCCCCCAATAGTACCTGTTAATGTGACTTTATTTATAAATAGGGTCTTTGCAGATGTAATCAAGTTAAGATGAGATCATACTGGATTAAGGTGGGTCCTAATCCACCAACTGGAGTCTTTATAAGAAAAGGTAAGTTCAGACTCACAGGAGACTCACAGAAGGGAGAAGAGACCATGTGAATGTGAAGGCAGACCTTAAAGTGATGCATCTACAAGGCAAAGAGCACCAAGGATTGCCAGAAACTGCCAGAAGTTTGGAATTAGGCATGAACCTTAGAACCTTCACAAGGAGCATGGTCCTGCCAGCACGTTGATTTTGGATTTACAACCTCCAGACTGTGAGAAAATAAAGTTCTGTGGTATTAAGCCATTCTGTTACACCAGAAGTGAGGTGCTGCTTTAACAAATACCTAAAAATGTTGATGTGGCTTTGGAGTTGGGTAATGACTAGAAGCTGGAAGAGTTTTCAGGCTCATGATAGAAAAGACCTACATTGCCTTGAAGAGATTGTTGGTAGAAATATGGATGTTAAAGGTGACTCTGGCAATGACTTGGAAGGAAGGGAGAAGGATAGTAGAGCAGTGTTCTTTCGTCTTAGAGAATACATATATTGTCATGAAGAGAATTTTGCTAGAAATATTGAATATTCAATACACTCCTGATGAGGTATCAGACAAAAATGAAGAAAATATTGGAATCTGGAGAAAAGGTGATACTTGTTGCAAAGTTAGCAGAAACTTGGCCGAATCATGTTCTACTGTTGAGTGGAAAATAGAACTTGTAAGTGATGAACCTGGATTTTTAGACAAGGAGCTTTCCAAGCAAAGTGTGAAAGATGTGTTCTGGTTTTTCCTTGCTGATTATGGTAAAATGTGAGAGGAAAGAGATAAATTGAGAATGGAACTGTTAAGCAAAAAAGGAATCAGTACTTGATAATTTAGAAAATTTCCCAGCCTATCCTTGCTCTGGAGACAAAGCCATGAATGTAGCTAGAAAACTTTTGGTGGAGAGGACTGGGTGTGTGACTCATGGATCCAATCAACTATCTCAACAGAAACCAGAAACAGAAATGGGGTTATCCAGGAAGGATCTGTGGAGAACCCCTGCATATAACTGTGGGATCCCCTTGATATCCACAGAAGACCAGCATGGTTTTGAGAATGTTGTATCACCAGAAATACTGCCAGCTTGGACTGAATCAGAGACAGGACAAAATGAAGGAAGCCTGTCAGATTTCTAGGATTCTACATGCAGGAAATGGGGTGCCCAGTGAGGGGTTCCACTTCTGAGGGCTGAGAGACCAGAGCCACCTCAAATGAGAGGGGCTGATGAAGCTTCCATTGTCGCAAGGGGCATACAAGCAACAGGGTAATTTGGAAACTCTACAAATATTTGGAAATTAAATAGCCTATATCTAAATAACCTGTGCTTCAAAGAAGAAATCACAAAGGAAATTAGAAAATATTTTAAACTCAGGGCGCCTGAGTGGGTGGCTCAGTTGGTTGATCATTCAACAGTTGATTTTGGCTCAGGTCATGATCTCAGGGTTGTGGGACTAAGTCCCAAAGACGGGCTCCATGCTGAGTATGGAGCCTGCTTGGGTCTGTCTGTCTGTCTCTCTCCCTCCTTCTGCCCCTATCTCACATGTGTGTGTGTGCTCTCTCATTCTCTAAAAAATATATAGATAAATATATATTTATCCATATAGATAAATATATAAATATATATATCATTCTTTAAAATGTTTATGTAAATATAAATATAAATATATTTTTTAACTGAATGAAAGTGAAATGCAACATATAAAATTTTATGAGATGCATCCAAAGCAGCATGTAGAGAAAAATTTATAGCTTTAAAATGCCTAGGTTGGCACGCCTGGATGGCTCAGTTGGTTAAGCGTCCGACTTCTGCTCAGGCTATGATTTTGAGGATCATGAGTTCAAGCCACGCGTCTGGCTTTGTGCTGACAGCTCAGAGCCTGGAGCCTGTTTCGGATTCTGTGTCTCCCTCTCTCTCTCTCTGCCCCTCCCTGGCTCATGTTCTGTCTCTCTCTCTCTTTCAAAAATAAATAAATATTTTAAAAAATTAAAATAAAATGCCTATGTAAGAAGAAAATCTCATGTCAATAATCTAAGTTTCCACCTTAAGAAACTTGAAAATAGGCAGTAAACTTAACAACAAAAAAGCAGAAGGAAGGAATTAATAATGATTAGAGTAGTAATTACTGAAATAGAAAACAGAAAAATAATAAAGAAATATCAATGAACCCAAAATTTTGTTCTTTGAAAATATAAGCAAAAATTGACAAACCTTTAATAGACTGACCAAGAAAAAAAGAGAGAGATTAACAAAAGCAGAGAAGAGGGGACATCACTACCAACTCTGTAATAATTTAAAAGAATATAAGGGAATACTATGAATAACTTCATGCCAACATATTACACAACATAAGTGTCATGGACAAATTACTTGAAATATACAAATTACTAAAACTGAGAAAGAAATAGAAGATGTGAATAAATGTATGAAAAGCAAATAAATTGAGTTAATAGTAAAAAAACTTTCTAACAAAGAAAAGCAAAGGCCCAGTAAATTCTATCAAACATTTAAAGAATACCAGTCTTTCACAATCTCTCCCAGAAAATAGAGAGGGCCAGTAATTACTCTGATGCCAAAGCAGACAAAGATATCACAGGAAAAGAAAGTGATCTGGAAAAGAAAACAGACCAATATCTCTAACAATATAGACACAAAAGTCCTCAATAAAATATTAGCAAATTAACTTCATTAATACATAAAAAAGAATTATACACTGATTCAGTGTGTACCAGTGTAAACCAACCTAGTAGGTTGGTTTAACATGCAAAAATTATATAGAGATTTAAATACCTCACTTTCAATAATGTTCAATAATAGAATGAATGGATATTGGTATAATCCTACAATATTATTAGAAATAAAAATGTATGGCATACATCTGCACAAAACAATATGAATGGATTTCACAATGTTGAAAGAAGACTGACTTTAAAAAGTACATATTGAATTCCATTTATATACAGTAGAAGAAGAGGCAAAACCAACCTATCATGTTCAGAGTTCAGTGTAGTGGCTATCTTTCAGGGCTAGAGGAGGGTGGGGACTTGAGAGCACAGGGGGTACTTCTGAAGACCCATAATATTGTTTCTTTGCTGAGTGCTGGAACAGGAGGAGGTTCCGTTTGTGAAAATTCAACAAACTGTATGTACACTTATTTACTTATAAAATCAGCATTACTAACCAATACTGTTTGGCTGTTCTGCATTCAGAGCACCAAAAAACAAAGACCAAAATGCACCATTTTTTATTATAATGCTTCATCTTATTTTCTGAGACAACTCCACCTACCTATCTGGTATCATTCTCTCCCCATCAGCTATGTATCTCTCTTTTCTTCTATCTTCAATTTTTCTTCCTACTCACATTTTACCTTTTTTCGACAAATTAGATCTCTAGTATCTTTAAAAAACAGACATCTTTCAATCTTGTTGTCTAGTCCAATCAAGTGTCCTTTCTTGTCCCTTCGTGCACGACCACATTTCTCAAAGAAACTATTACCTATTTTCAGTGTCTTATCATACACTTCTTAACCCCTGGCAAGTACATTCCACAGGTAATCTCTCTCCAGCCCTTCTTCTGCCCCTCCCCTTAATAACACCATCACCTGGGGTGCCTGGGTGGCTCAGTCGGTTAAGCAGCGACTCAGGCTCAAGTCATGATTTCATGGTTTGTGAGTTAAAGCCCCACATCCGGCTCTGTGCTGACAGGCTCAGAGCCTGGAGCCTGTTTTAGATTCTGTGTCTCCCTCTCTCTCTGACCCTCCTCTGCTCCTGCTCTGTCTCTGTCTCTCAAAAATAAATAAAATGTTAAAAAAACAAAAAAATCACATTGCTTTAAAAAAAAAAAAAAAAAAAACCAGCATCACCTGAATTCTCACCTCCTCCAGCTCTCTGCCCCATCTGCTAGTAACCTGTTCTCTCTCCTGAAACTCTCGCTTGACTTTTATGATGTTTGAACCATCTGGACTCTCCTCTTCTGAGAAGCTCCTCTTCTCTATATGTTCTTGCTCTTCCCACCCCCACACACTGGTATTTTATCATTCCGTTTATTTTCCCGTAAGATCTCCCTTGGCGATGTCATCCCCTTCTCTATCTTCAATCATATTTTCAGATACTAGCAAATCCTGCTAAGTTCATGTTTCCAAATGCCTGTTTTCTTTTTCTTACCTGTTTTGCCCTTTAATCCACTCTACTATGTAAGATACCTCCCCAAAGTATAATTCAGGCCTTGTCACGTGTAAACGGCCTGCGCTGATTACTAAATGAATTCCAAATTCCCGAGTGGCATTTGAAACTCTCGAAACGTGACACCACTGTATCCTTAAGCCTAGGTTCCAGCCAACTAAGATGCTGGGCTAATTCCCCAGCATGCCCTGAACTTCCCATTGCGGTGCTCTGCCTCTGGCCACTCCTCTAAGTCAACATTTTAGTCGTTAGACAAGACTCAGCTTGAGTAACGCCTTCTATGAGAAAATTATTCTCACTCTTCTGCTCCGTGATGGCCCTGCACGCCCTTGCCCACGACGGCAGGGTCGATTCTCCGCTTTGCACCCTAGCCCAGCCTGGGCTGAACCCTTCCCCTCCGTCCCCACGCACTCCACCCCGAACTGTCCAGAACTGGCACTGAAGGCAGGCGTTTGTGGTGTACGAATGTGGTCACGTCTTCCTTTTCCTCAAATGTACAGATATAAGGTTCTATTTTTATATCCTTGGAGATAAAGCTCTCTCTCTCTTCCTGTATTTCTTTTTTCTTCTCTCCGTCGCCTGTCAACCATTTTGAAGCGGGGCTGTGGGGGACCAGGTCCCCCGCAGAGACGCACTCCTCCCGGCCTCGCACCCCTCTTCCCAAGCCTCCGCGCGGCGCGCCCGCCACCGAGCTGCAAATATGCAGTCCTCCCGGCTTCCTAGAGGGGTGCGCCCGCTCCCACTTCCGGCGCGCGCCGCCCGAGGCTGTTCTGCTCCCTCCTTGGGGTCTGTCCCGCAGCCCGCCGAGCGAAGGGTGAGTGAGGCGGTCCGGCAGCGCGGCCCCGGGTGCTTCCCAAACCGCCCCCGTCCGGCCTCTGCCCTCCCCGCCGCTTTGCCTCAGCCTGGCCGTGACACAGGCAGAGCCTGCGGCAGTACCAGATGGCCTTCCCACCTCGACGCTTCCGTCCGTCCGCGCATCCGTCAGTCGGGCCATTTCTTCACGCATTTGTTCGTTTGCCTGCCCATCCACCCGCCCTAGTGCCCTTTGACTTCACAAGCACTTACCGTGCTCCGCCGTGTGCCAGGCCACGGGTTGAGGAGTCGGAGATAAACTGATGGAATCTTTCCTCCCACTTCTCATGCGGCCAGAGCTCGCTCTTGAGTCAGGTCTCAGCTGACCGTCTTGACTTCCCCAGTCTAGGTTAGATAGATTCTTTGTCAGTCACCTTCAGAGCCCTTTCTACTTTCCCCTTTGTAATTCTTATCACGTAATTATGCGTCCTTTCTGTTTAACGTCTGCCTCCCTACTAAAATTTTAAGTTCTGTAATGGCAAGGACACGGTCTTATTTATAATTCTTTGCTCAGTGCCTAGCGCAGTGCCTGCACAAAGTAAGCATTCTGTATTGTTGAAGAAATGTGTGGGAAAACACAGACCTCCTGGAAGGGGCCGTTGGTTTGGTGGAGAAGGCAGATGTGAAAAGGCAGTTCAACAGAGTACATATCTAAGAGTATGGACTCTGGAGTCAGACCGTTTTGTTTCAGAACAGTCCAGATTTCATCACTTCCAAACCATGTGACCTGAGACAAATTAAGTAACATCAGTTTCTGTTCAGTTAAACAGTAGAATCTAGACCATAAAGGGCTGTGAAGATGAAATGAACAGGTAGACAGTGCTTGATTCTACAATAAAAACTCAGTGTTTTCTGTTACCATATAGTAAGCAAACAATGCAGATACATTATAGTAACAGTCATGCTGTAACAAGCAGTTTTGTCCAAAAGTGCCCTGGAGGTCCTTGAGTTGCTTGGACTAAGAGCTAGCTTGGACCAGGATCTCTCCTCCCAGAGGGAAGGGCCATATCTAAGCTTCCAGCCCTCTCCATAGGGGTTCCCTAGACAACTCTGTCAACACTGGCACTTAATAAACATAGGTCAACCAAAAAGTGGACCTATGGCCCCCAATAACAAGGCTGCTTTCTTAACATTGACACTGAGAAGTTAGAAGGAGCTCTTCCCTGAAACAGCAGCACCTCTCTCCAGAATTCCCTTTTGTGGGATGATGGAAGAATCACAGGACCTGTGCTCATTTTACTGACCCCTAGCTGGTAAGTTTCCCCAATAAAACCTATTCTATATCCCACGCCTTGTGATGTGGAATTTGCCTTTCCCTTGTGCCATTTCTACCATGCATTGAGAACCTGCTATGGGCCAAGTGTTTTAAAATTTAAGTTTTATTATTATTTAGGCATGGTGAGGCCCAACAGATCTGGAGATGATTGCCATTGCAAAGATAGTTTGTTACTCATGGTTTCCAAGAGGAGGGGTCATGCCATGCCCCACATGGTCACACATGGTGAAATCACAGGATCAGTCAGGAGGCCAGGTGAGGGGAAAGTGGGCAGGAGCCTGTATCGTGGTTTCTGTGGGAAGGAATGGGTGAGGCAGGGTAAACAGGTTTGGGATTGGCTAGTTTGAATAGTTTCAGTGTGCTCTGAAGCATAGGGCTTGTGCCTGATTTTCTGGCATCTGACCCTGGGTGATTAGGGCAGGGGAATGGTGGCCCTGGATGAGAAATCCCAGTACAGGAGGTGGTGGTGTGTGGGCTCTGGGTTGGTTTGCATATGAAAAGCACCCTGTAGGTGAGTTTATTATCTCTAGGAATCTGCTAGCTCTGGGAAGGACAGTCCTTCCAGTGAAAGCAAGGCCCAGATGTCAAAACGCCAGAATAAAAAGATACGCTTAATACATCAGGCACTACTCTAGATGTCTGTTACTTCCAATTCTTATAGTAACACTGCAATGAAAGTATTATTAACTCCATTTTTAGGAGAGAAAATGGAATCTTAGAAAGGTTTGGTTGGTGACTGCTGTCACACAACTAGTAAGAGGCTGTGCTGTGATTCCAAACTGTTGTGTCACTTGACTCCAAAGCTGGTGTTTTTCCTGTGAGCTGTCATCTCCCTGCACTATGAGAAGTGCCATGGAAACATTTTTCCGTCCTTGTTGGGCATTTGACAATGTTGACCACTGCCTCTTTGAAACTTTTTTTTTACAATAGTAGTATTCATTTATATATATATATATATATATATTTATATATATATATATAAATATATATATGAATATATATATGAGTATATATATAAATATATATATATATGAATATATATATGAGTATATATATGCATATATATGAGTATATATAAATATACATGTATATACATATATATTCATATATATAGATATATATGAGGATATATGAATATATATGGATATATATATATGAATATATATGTATATATATGAATATATATATGGATATATATATACATATACATATTCTGTACTGTGCATTGGATTGAGTGATAGTGATAAAATGGTGAGCAAAAATGTTGATGTAACTTACAGTTTTAATCGTGGAGAAGATAGGTATTAACCCAATAGTCCCTCTAAAGCATATAAACTGACAAAATGAGAGAAGTGCTCTGAGGGAAAGGATCAAAATTCTCTTTAACTGTATCTCTTATGCCTCCTTGACTAACCCAACCCTGCCTGCACATCAGAATTACTTGCAGAATGTTTTACAAATATAAAGCCCCACGTAGGAGGTTCTGACCCAGGCTGGGGGTCCATCTCGGGCATCTGTAAATGAGATGAGTATAACCAAAGAGATTGGCTGAAGGTTTTGTTTTTGCTTCTGTTTTTGCTTTTTAAAAAAACTGGTCAGAGGAACAGGATCAGATTTGCAATTTGAAAAGGTTGTCTGGTTACAGTATAAGCATACTGTGTGTTACTGTATAGTGTGAGAGGATGGTTGTTGGCATGAAGATCGTGGTGGCAGAGATGGGGAGGGGCAGATTCTGGAGATAGGCAATAAAATCAAGAGGGCTTAATTTGCATTAAATACGGGAAGGAGGTGTTAGGGATGCTTTCAGGTTTCTAGAAGTGCAGCCAGGTGGATGTTCCTACTTCCTGAGAGGGGGCCACTGGGAGAGGAGCAGATTTGGAGTGGGAGGAATCATCAATTGGTCATGAATGTGCTGTCTCAGGTCCTTTTGAGAAATTCAAGAGGCATTATGGGAGTGAGAAACAGTGAATAAATAGGGCTGGTGCTCAGCTGAGAGATCCAGAGTAGAGATGCCTGGGAGACAGTGAAAACAGTGGTAGACTTAAGGGCTAACCTATGGAACTCTGTGTAGAGGAGCATAATATTTATAACAAATTTAATAGTATCACAAACATATTGAAATTAAGGGGCAAGATCCATGACTTAGACCAGTGGTCATTAAGTAAAGGATGCAACCCTTGGTAAATGCTATGTACACAGTGATGCACAGATCTGATGATGCATAGCTAGGGGATTTTTTAGATGTCATTCGTCACGTGATAAGAACTAAACAAATGTGTTTAGTATTTTTCAAATACTAAAAAAATTAAGAGGAAAAATATCCCTGAGTTTCTCTGTTTAGGTGTAAATGGAAAAAACACAGTTTAGGAACGCTGCTTTGTAGGTATCTCAGACTGAATTTTGTCATAAATAGCTCAAGAAATGATGATACCACCATCATTTCAGTCACCAGCACCAGCCAAAAATCCAAGTTCTTGACTCCTTTCTCTTCCAAACCCTTATCCAGTGTGTGTGTCTAATTCCTGTCAAATCTGTCTTTACCTTTGGCTCCCATAGCTCGGGCCCTCCTTGCCCAAGTGGTGGCAACAGACCCCTTTCTGTCTCTTCTCTGTACTCTCTCTGTACTTCTCGAGTACTCTGTACTCGAGTGGGCAGACAGAGGCTCCAGCCATCCCCGTGGCTGGGGGATCAAATTCAAACTCTGCAATGCAACCTGTCAGACCATAGGTATCTCCTTTCTCACTATTTCTTAACTATGCCCCAGGCTTTCTGGCTGTGTTTTTGTTTTTGTTTTTGTTTTTTTACCATGGCTTCACATCAGAAGCATTTGGGGGCACTTATTGAAACCTTACCCACAGAGATTCTGACTCAGGAAGTCTGTTGTGGGGTCCATGCTCCATGGCTGATTCTGAGCCAGAGGAGACAACCACTAGTCTGGCCTTCCTAAAACACCTGCAGTTTCCTCAGTGGGCCATATCTTCTACCAACTGTTGTCTTTGCCTGAATGACCTTACTTTACATTTTCACCTAGCTTACTCTTATCAGACTGCTGACGTGTCTCTCCCAGGCAGGCAGGTCTTCCTGGTCTTAGTTGTCTTTCTCTGTGCTACCTTGCCTGCTTCCCTCTATCCTTGGATTTTCCACACTGTATTTCCTGGTTTCCCTGTTGCTCTCCCACACTATGGAGTCTTTGAGGACACACCTTTTACTCCTGAGAATCCTGTTCACTACACTGCCTAGCACACAGCTCAAGTATTTGTCGAAATAATGGATGAAGGAATTCATTCCTCTTTTCTTTGTACTGTCTTAGAACCTGTGACTTAAAGTCAAGAATTTTTCCTTGTTTGTACGTTCACTCTGGCCATTCTCCATGGCCCTTTCCTAACATTTTTTAAATCACTTAAATAGTACCAACCATGATTGTCCTGGGTTAACCCCTATTTGTAATAAAAAAAACAAGTACTTTAGAGTTGGGCAATCCTAAGTTCGTATCTTGACTTTGCTATGTACCAGGTTGGGGCCTTGGGTATATTACTTAACTTTTATTTCTTTATTTTATTTGAGAGAGAGGGAGAGAGAGAGAGCAGGGGAGAGGGGCACAGGGAGAGAGAGAGAGAGAGAGAGAGAGAGAGAGGGAGAATCTTAAGCAGGCCCTGTGCTCAGTGTGGAGCCTGATGCAGGGCTTGATTCCAAGACCCTGGGATCATGACCCAAGCCGAAATCAAGAGTTGAATACTCAACCAACTGAGCCACCCAGTCGCTCCTAAATTGCTTAACTTTTAAAAATCTCAGTTTCCTCATCAGTAAAATGGGGATGATAATACTTATCACATAGTATTATTGTTAAACCCCAATAAAATAGTATCTGTAAAGTGCCCCGCCCATGAAAGGTGGATTTTTAAAAATGTTTATTTATTTATTTTTTGAGAGAGAGAGAGAGCGCAAGCTGGGGGAAAGGGGGTGGGCAGAGGGAGAGGGAGAGAGAAATCCCAAGCAGGCTCTGTGCTTTCAGCTCAGAGCTTGATGCAGGGCTGGAACTCATGAACTGTGAGATCATGACCTGAGCCAAAGTCAAGAGTCGGAAGCTTAACCGACTGAGCCACCCAGGTGCCCCTATTTTTTTTTTAATTTTTTAATGTTTATTTATTTTTAAGAGAGAGAGAGACCGACAGAGCACGAGCAGGAGAGGGGCAGAGAGAAGAGGGAGACACAGAATCCGAAGCAGGCTCCAGGTTCTGAGCTGTCAGCACAGCTGTCAACACAGCTCAGCCCTACAAACTGTGAGATCATGACCTGAGCCGAAGTCAGACACTTAATTGCTTAATTGAATGAGCCACCCAGGTGCCCCAATAGGTGTTTATTAAGTGCAAATTCCCTTCTTTGGGGGAGACCCCACGGCTAATAGAGCTCAATACTCTTGTTGGAGAATCTGGTTCTCTTGCTTACGGGCTACCTGTCTTTTTGGTCAGCTTATGCTTCTCAGTAGCCTCATTTAGAAATGAGCACATTATGATTGTCCTTAATAGAATTATTAGGGAAATTAAATAAATTTATGTTAAATACCCAGCTAATGTTTGGCATCTAGTAAGTACTCAATAAAATGGTGATTATTATTCTAAGAAGTAATAATATACCACAGTGTTTTTCCTGCTTTCCATGATCTAAGAGGACTATTATCCCCAGTGTTAACCCTAACATTATTTCCAAAGGCTGAGTTGATTTTGGTGATTCTTAAATTTTCTATTTCATGTCTTGAAAAAATCCTGAATCACCATTAATGTATTGTTTATTTATTTGTATTATTTATTTTATTTTTATGTTTTAAGTAGGCTCCATGTCCAACGTGGTATTCAAACTCATGACCCTGAGATCAAGAGTTGCACGCTCTAGGGGCGCCTGGGTGGCGCAGTCGGTTAAGCGTCCGACTTCAGCCAGGTCACGATCTCGCGGTCCGTGAGTTCGAGCCCCGCGTCGGGCTCTGGGCTGATGGCTCGGAGCCTGGAGCCTGTTTCCGATTCTGTGTCTCCCTCTCTCTCTGCCCCTCCCCCGTTCATGCTCTGTCTCTCTCTGTCCCAAAAATAAATAAAAAACGTTGAAAAAAAAAAATTAAAAAAAAAAAAGAGTTGCATGCTCTACTAACTGAGCCAGCCAGGCATCCCTGTGTTGTTTATATGGAAACTCCCTTTTAGTCACTTTTCATTACTACACTGTCTGGCAACTGGTCTTCAAAATCCTGTATTTGTATTCTTAACACATTTTTTCCACATTGTCCATCTCAGGAGCTACCTAAAGAATCAGAATTCTTAGACACAGACTTTCATTCCCTCCCTGCCTCAACTGAGCAGCATTTTCAGACTGTCTCGGCCAAGAATGTCAGGAAAAACTGCAGCCTTGGCCTACCATGCTTCGAAAGAACAAGAAGGACTTATAGTTGTGAAGGTTGAAGAAGAGAATTATGTTTGTGGGCAGGACTTTGGCCTTCAGGGAGACACCTGTGGCCTGGAGACCTTCCGCCAGCAGTTCAGGCACTTTGGTTACTCTGACTCCTCTGGGCCCCGGGAGGCTCTGAACCGGCTCCGGGAGCTTTGCCATCAGTGGCTAAGGCCCGAGGTGAACTCCAAGGAGCAGATCCTGGAGCTGCTGGTGCTGGAGCAGTTCCTGGCCATCCTGCCTGAGGAGCTGCAGGCCTGGCTGCGAGAGCACCGGCCCGAGAACGGAGAGCAAGCCGTGACTATGCTGGAGGAGCTGGAGAAAGAGCTTGACGAACCAAGGCAACAGGTAAGAAGTAGGTGTTTTTGTTTGTTAGTTTTACCTTTTATAAGTTAATAGTTATGTAAGTTATGAGTGGCCTTGACGTGGCTATCAGAAAGTTACAAACTTTTTGTCTTTGGGTTATTATTTGTCTACTGGGGCCAAGGCACCAGGGCTTTTAGTCCTGTTGTTTTCTTTCTAATCATCTGGATGAGTTTCTGACTCCAGCTGCCTTGTCCCTTTGTTCTAGGGTGTTTTTTTTGGTTGTTGTTTTGTTTTTTCTTCTGTATCCTTAGAATCATAGTGCTGGTACTTGATTACTCCTAGGACACGGCTCATGGCCAAGGAATGATCTGGAAAGAAATGACATCCATAGGAGCACTGAAGTCTCTGAGTATACAGCTCCAGCCCTTGGAGAACCAGTGCAAGAGTGAGACTCAAGAGTCCCAGGCTTCCCACGAGGGAGGTGAGGAGTCACAGTCCATTGGGGCTGAGGATGATGGTGGGGCTATCATCTGTGGCATAGTGCATTTTCTTAATGACATTCATTTGTGGCTTCGTTAAGTTTAGTGGAAAGGTCTCCTCCATGCCTTGAAATATTCTTCCATTGGCTCTGCCTAGAATCTGAAATTCCAATATAATTTCTAACTTTGGGTGAAGAATTAAGGTCTCTAATAAAATTCTCTAACACCCATAACATTCAAAGACCAATATACTCTTTTTTTTTTTTAATGGTCCACTGGCAAGGCAGTCTCTAAGGTGGAGATGAATAGTGTATCAGTAATAGAAACTACATAGTAGCTTGAACAGGGAAAGTTGAATGTTAGGAATTATTGACTATAGGGGTGCCTGAGTGGCTCATTGGTTAAGCATCCGACTCTTGACTTCAGCTCAGGTCATGATCTCACAGTCCAAGAGTTCGAGCCCCACATTGGGCTCTGTGCTGACAGTGTCAAGCCTGCTTGGGATTCTCTATCTCTCTTTGCCCCTCCTTTGCACGCACTCTCTCTCTCTCTCTCAAAATAAATAAATAAACTTTAAAAAGTTAAAAAAAAGAATTATTGACTATAATGGGGTTAATTACTAAGTGGTAAAAAAAAAAAGTCTAAATAATACGGGAATAACACATATAGGGAATCTTTAGGGCTGAGGCACAGCATCCAAGGAAGGAACAAATCTGTGAGAGAGTACCACATCTTCCTCCTGCCCTGTCAGAGCTGAGATCCAGATCTTGTTGGAGAGGACACAGCTGTGGTCCACTGGATGGCTGGATGGACATGTTCAATGAAGTGCTGTGCTGCCAGAACTTTCTGGGAAGCTGCACTTTAGGGTGCCAAGGGAAGCCATCCATGAGGTGCAGGGAGAGGGTGTGTGTGCTGTGGTAGCCACCCTCTGGGGTGCCGAGAACCCTTGTGGAGAGGTGCCGTGACACCAGACTTGCTGGGAAGCCACCCAGAGGGATGGTGCCTCTGGGACTAATTGGTGGTGAGCAGGTGCTGCAGGAACAAACAGAGCACAACAGCACTAGGAAGAAAAGCCCCTTCCTTCTCCAGTGTCCCTCCATCTCAAACTCTACTGTTGAAGCTTTATGACCTTACAGCCTTGGTTATAATCTTTCCGTAGGTTCTTCACAAGCCTAACAGTATGTCTTGCCAGAAGAAGAGCCTGAGATGTGGAGATTTGGGTACATGTGATTTAAAGGAGGGTTTGCTCTTCAGGAGAAATCTGTAATGGAGTGAGAGAAGCAGGGTTATGATGTGGTCTTGGGTAAAACCTAGCCTTGGCTTAATCTCTGGAGGTTTGGGGTACCTTCCCCTCCTCCAGCATGACTGCAGTGCTGAGCTGTCCCTTCTTAAGGTGGTGGGTGTGGGGCAGCGAGGGTGGAAATAACATCCTGGGCCAGGTGGTTCTCATCAGCCAGGGCGACTTTCCAGAGAAGAGGGCAACTGGGTGGTTAGGAGCCAACACTCAACAGCAGCTGGGCAAGGAGGCACCCTATAAGTAAAGCGGGTCTGGGTGGGCAGTGGAGCATCATCTACACAACATGAAAGCTAAAAGCATGTTTGTCAATGTGCAATTAAAGACCACATCCCTAGTTAAAAGGCTTTTAGACCACATAGGCCACACTGAACAGGTAGGGAAATAGCAGAAGGGACTTAGGGGAAAACGGCAAGCCTTGATGTTGAGCGTCTTTGAATCTGGCTCTTAAATTATGAATTCTGTGGCCTCACATAGGTTATGTTGCCTCTCTGAGCCTTAGTTTCCTGGTCTGTAAACTGTATTTAAGGTTAGAAGACTTTTGGTTTATAGCTATTTATTAGTGAATTATCATTTAATTTGTTGATGGGCCATTTGTATTTTTTTTCTCTGTGTCCTTTGTCTACTTTTCTTTTTAGGCGTTTATTTTTGAGAGAGAGACAGAGAGCAAGGGAGGGGCAGAGAGAGAGAGGGAGACAGAGAATTTGAAGCAGGCTCAGGCTCGAGCCTGAGGTAGGGCTCGAACTCACGATCCTTGAAATCTTGACCTGAGCCGAAGTTGGATGCTTAACCGACTGAGCCACCCAGGCACCCCAGAGGTTAGAGGACTTTTGGGAGGATGAAAGTAACTGAGCAGTTTTTTAGATTTTCACCCTCAAAATAATTCAAGTTGGCTCAGCCATTATCTAGTAGTCTCCTTCTGAGCTACTAGAAATCTCGAAATGAGAGGGGCTTGTTGTGTGAGAGCTGAAAGTTTGGCTCCAGGAAATCACAGCTGTCTCTTGTTTCCATCTACCTTTGACCATTTACACATAAAAAAGTGAACATATAAGACTTCTACCTGATCCTAGAGTATTCCTTTTCTCATGCTCTGTATGTCTTATTCTATTTGCTTATAATCGTTTGATCTACTTAGAACCTACCAGAACCTGCAATTAACTTAACGCATTCTAGTTCCTGCTCATCTACCTCTGCTCAGTTCTAACCCTGAAAGCATTTCCTAATCGTATATCCTGCTCTCCTGTTTTTCTAGGAGCACCATTTATTTAAGAGTCTTAGACCTCTCTCTTCTTCCTGAGCACTCCCTATCACCTCTTTTCCTTTCCCTCATTACCAAAAAAATGCATCTTCTCTTCTAACCCAGGATTGTCTCCTCGCTTCCTGGTTTCTCACTGCTACTCCTATGTATCACTGTCTCCTCTAACTGATGTGTTTCCCTGCTCACCGTCCCTCTCCAGTGCTGACTCTTTTTTGTCCCCCTTGCTTTCTGAGGGTGCCACCTCTCACTACCCCAGGCCACTTCTCAAAATTCTGGATTGGGAAGCTAGTTCTTAAGAGTTTTCCTCCTAATAGGTAAATACCTATTTTGTTTGGTTATTTTCTATTCTGGTTATAATAGATTCCTTTCTTTTGACATGGGGATCAAATGACACTAGTATTTTTCTATTCACATATTTAGATGGCAAGCTGGTGGGTGATGAAGTATTAACAACAAAGCAAGAAATTTTTGAATGTGTAGCATCAGCAGCCATGATATCCCCAGGAAGACTCCCTGGGGAAACTCCTTCAGGACAGATAGTTGAAGAAGCTTTGGGAGGCCTGCACATCTTTGAGAAGCCAAAAGGAACAGTTGCAAGGAACAAAATGAGTCAGCTCCCTTCTCAGGAAAGACATCTTAGTCTGGCGGTCTTCAACAAGAAAATCTCCACAGAAGAGAGTGTCCTTGGACGTAACGAAAGTGAAAGGACTCTCGGTGTGAACTCAAATGTTGTAACACGACAGAGAGTTCACGCTGGGGGAAAGGTCTACGAGTGCTTGGACTGTGGGAAAGCCTTTTGCCAGAGCTCAAAGCTGATTAGACATCAGAGAATTCATACTGGGGAGAGGCCTTATGCGTGTAAAGAGTGTGGCAAAGCTTTTAGTTTGAGTTCAGACCTTGTTAGACATCAGAGAATTCATAGTGGTGAAAAACCCTATGAATGCTGTGAATGTGGAAAAGCTTTCAGGGGCAGCTCAGAGCTCATTAGGCATCGGAGAATTCACACTGGAGAGAAGCCTTATGAATGTGGTGAATGTGGGAAAGCCTTCAGCCGGAGCTCAGCCCTCATTCAGCATAAGAAAATTCACACTGGAGACAAAGGTTATGAATGTACTGAATGTGGTAAGGCTTTTGGTAGAAGCTCTATCCTTATTGAACATCAAAGAATTCATACTGGAGAAAAACCTTATGAATGTAATGAATGTGGAAAATCCTTCAATCAGAGCTCAGCCCTCACACAGCACCAGAGAATCCATACTGGGGAGAAGCCTTATGAATGTAATGAATGTAGGAAAACATTTAGGCATAGGTCAGGCCTTATGCAGCACCAGAGAACTCACACCAGAGTTTAAGTCTTGGGTAAGAGTTGTATACTTGTGTCATACTAGGGATTCGCTTTGGGGTGAGACTGCACAAAAGTTAGACGTTTCCTAAGAGCAGAGTTTCTGTCCTTCCTGTCTGAGTCAGTACTTACTGTACGAGCAGATCCACAAAAATATGGTTGTTGACGTGTTGAATGAGCACTTACACAGTAAGGCCAGGATTGGGGCAGAGATCCTGAAAGAGCTTCTTACATGATGGACTGGAAGGTGGTGCTTTCAATGGCAAGGATCTCTGCCCAGCAAGAACATCGTGCATTTGGCAGTTGGAGGCATGTGCTGAGAGTCATTCGGTTCTCTGAGGTGTTGAATTGTGAGGTTGTGAAATGTTGAATTCTGTCCTGGATCAGTTTATAGCTCATTCTGCCCCCTTGCCAGTTCTCTCCTCAGCCCTGAGCTTCCAGAGGTCAGTTGAGGTTGGTTTATTTATTGAGCACCTGCTATGTGCCAGCCATCGGGGGCAGACATGGCCATTGCTCTCCCAGAGTTAAGGGCTAATGGGATACATATATATTTATTAAACAGGTAATTACAGTAAAGTGTGATAAGTTCTTTGGTAGGATAAATCTTGGATTCTGTCAAAATACAAGGGGGGCACCTAACCTGGTTTAGGAGTCACTTAAGCTTCCTGGAGGTGATGAAATCTCTGTTGAGGAATAAAGGGTGTGTACAAATTAGGCAGATCAAGGCAAGAGGGAAGAGAACATTATAGGCAAAGGTTATAGCACATACAAAGGTATGGAGAGAGGATCTATAGAGGTCTCTTCATCAGGATTCCTTTCAAGCAGGAATTTCTTCTCGTACACCCTGGTTCAGAGGACATGTGTTGATTCCTCTCTTTATAATCACAGATTTGGGTAGCCTATCCCAGACCCAGAGTGACCTAAGAGACCTTGAGGTACTCAGAACAGTCAGTGTGATTAGGTAGACTTTGGCGCATCGTATGGAAAAAGGCATGTATGTACACCATGGAAAGAAGACATATTGGAGGCTAGAGGGACAGTGTTGGTGTTCCGTGCCCCTAGGGCTCGGGAAATGGGAAGCTCACAGAAGCATAGGAGTGAGAGGTCTGCCTTCCCAAGGTCTACTATTCCTCATTTCCTGTCCCCTCCCCTTATCACCAGCTAGAAGATACTAAGTTACTTGAAGGCAATGAATCCTTATTGAATTACCCCCTTAGATTCCTCAAAACTCTACTTCTCTGTTGATTTTTATTTTGGCGGTTTTAATTAACCCACCATTAATTGCTGAAGGCAATTCATATGTAAGAGAAAGTTTGATTTCTCTTTTAAGATGTCCTGATTTCCCTTCCAGATACTGTTACTTCTGGAGACTTGGTGATCAAATCTGTTATGGGTAATAGGGGAGGTGAAATTGGGGGAGGGGTACAGTCTTTATGTCCACAGGTTGGAAGATTGTCATTGAATGAGGTCAATCAGAAGTCTAGAGAGACCCTTAAAATGGATGAAGTTGCCCTTTCCTATAGGTGACAATCAGATGATTTCATGTTAATTTTATTTAGTAGTTTTTTTTCCCTGGGTTGTGAATTAATTATAAATGTTGGTAATACAGAAAATGAGAAAGTAGAAATCACCTTCAATCCCACCACCTACAGAAACGTTAACATTTTGGAGTACTTTCTAGTTGTCTTCCCCCAACTCTAGTATTGGTAAAAATCTTGCTTGGTAAATCATTTTTAGTAATTGATTTGAACGTTTATACTTTTGAGTATATACTTAAACTGTTTAGTGTTAGAATGTAATGCAAGATGTATTGTAATAAAATCTGAATTTTAAGCCCTGCTTTGAAATGATTTGTTCTGGAATAGGGAGCATGGTGGAGGTATGCTGGGAGAGGGGGTTGTGGCAAGAAGTCAAGGAATTGGCTTCTTAACTCTTCTTTCCTGGGCCAAAAGGTGTCTGGAAACTGATAGCTATTCCCTGGGCTGCACTTCACCAAGTGAAGCCACAAAAGTTAGGGGACAGCTGGTTGAAAAACTTTGGGAACCAGAGCAAGTAGCCTCTTTAAACACACATACACATTGCGTCCACCAGAATCACTTAAGGAGCAGGAGTCTGGGAGACTGCCCAGGGCTTCCCCTCCTCTTTCAGCAGGTCCTTAGAAGAAACCTGTGCAGAAAAACCCCATGACCCTTTAGATTTGTGATCATTCGCACCAGCCAACAAGACAGCTGCTGAGGATAGGGTTACTGAGTAGCAATGTCTGACCCATCAGAAAGCAAGGGGTGGGTGGGTATCAGTGAGGTCTGCCCATTGAGCTCACCCTTCCTTTTAGCAGAAATGCTCTCCAGGTCAGTTTCTTCTGCATGGGAAATATTCTAATCGGCAATCTCCCTTACTTTGAGGATTCATTTAATGGGGCAAGAGAAACAAAGATTCATGGGGGAGCTGGGAGAGACCAAGGTCAGATTTGCTTAAATTTCCAATCCTCAGGTGGACAGTTAATTGCAGTCTATGGAAATGAGGGAGAAGGTGAAAGGTAGGAAACTAAGCATCTTGCCTAAATTGCACATCTTTTAAAATTCGTGTATCTGTGCAAGACCCATTTAAGGTAAACATTACTCCCCTGGATAGCCTCTATACCAAAATATATAAGAGGGCCCTGAGCACAATTTATTTACTCTTTTTCTGGGAAGGCTGGAGAAGAAAATCTATATTGGTGCCTCCTCTTTCATAAACACAGAATGTTGAAGCTTTAACCATAGATCATCTACTCCAGTTCCTTTAAAAAGAAAATAAAAAATATATATATATATTTTAATGTTTATTTTTTGAAGGAGGGAGACAGATTGTGAGCGAGGGTGGGGGGACAGAGAGGCACAGAATGTGAAGTAGGCTCCAGGCTCTGAGCTGTCAGCACAGAGCCTGATACAGGGCTTGAACTCACAAACCGTGAGATCATGACCTGAGCCAAAGTCAGACACTTAACCAACTGAGCCACCCAGGCACCCCTACCCCAGCTCCTTTAAACCGAGGGTCAAGTTGTGAGGTGACTTGCCCATGGCTGCAGAATTCAAGAAGCACTAACGTGAACAAGAGGCTCCACTTCAAGGTTACTGCTTTTCTCAACTACAGATAACCTTCATACAAATAACTTGTATTTGAACAGAGATTTATAATTTACAGATGGCTTTTTTTTGGTACACTAGTGTGAGATGGGTGTGTCTGCCACTGTCACTTAATGAGGACATCATGTGGGAGTTAACAAGTTAACCTCCCAGGACTTGGGAGGGACACAGATGCTACAGAAAGCATGTACTTTTCTTGGCATTTCTTGACTACCCTGGGCTTTCATTCCTTTTAGCCTTTTTTTTTCTCTAAGTTTAAAAGTATTTATTGTAGAAGAGTTTGGAAGACAGAGAAAATCACAAAAAATTAAATCATCTGTAATTTTATCACCAGCTAGCCGGTAGAGCAGTCTGAGATTATTTCCAGTATTTTTAATGCATAAATATATTTTTACATGGAGTCATAGTGTACATATTTTTACCGAAGATACGCTGCCATTTCTTTTGACATCGATCAACATTTTAACAGCTTTTAGGACTTTGTATACATTCATGATGTTTTCTGAAGCATACATTTACAGGTAGAATTTTAAAGTCACAAGGCAATGCTTAAGGCTTCTGGTATTGATTGCCAGAGACAGTATCTAGTCACATCTCACCAGCAGCACTGAACTCCCAGGTTCCCTGAATTCTCATTTGATGAGGGGGAAAAAAGTGCCATCTCAACTCTTGCTTTAATACACATCTTGCAAGGCTGACCATTTGTCATCCGTTGGCATTTGTTCTTTTGTGATTTGCTTACTTAAGTACAATCTTTTCTACTGGGACTTTTTCATGGGGAGATACTACAGGTAAGTGGCTCCAGAGAAAGGTTCTGGATTCCTATTGCCTGGGTTCAAAGTCTGACCTCACCACTTTTTAGCGATAGGATACTGACTAACCCATGATCTTAAGCCTTCACTTCCTCATCTGCAAGGTATGAGCTGTTGGAGAAAGATACATACATACAAAGCCCTCAGCAAAGTACCTATTATGTTTCTTACTGATAAATGTTAAGAACTCTTTATAAACAATCTCTCCCTTTTGTAATATGTTTTATCAATTCCTACTTAATAATTATCCTACCCTTTTCAGTTTGAGTCCTCATCTTGAGAGGAAACCTAAGAGTTGAATATGAATAGCTCTTACCATGTTACTTTGTTATCCTATCCCTTTGTCTTCACATTCTCTCTCCAAGCATGGGCATTTAGTCCACCTGCCATTCTTCCTGGTTATTACCTGCTCATCTACATATGCCCCAACAGGAGTGCTGTCTGCTTATCCTTGTGAAAATTATTTTCTTATGCACAGGATTCCAGATTCCCACAGATTTCTGTTTTTGGTAACGTGTGTTAGACCTCTTACCTGTTAGGTATTCTGACCACGACTTTCTGTTGCTCACTAACTTAGACACCTTTCTGCGTTGCACTGAGAAGCACCAGTCAAGGGATACGTTTCCTGATGGGTTGTCAGAGGTGGTCTCTGGATGGACCATGACTGTTTACTTCCCTTTACCATTGTCCTTAACAAAATTCACAAGACTGAAATACTGCTGATATAAGACAAAACTGAACATGTGTGAGGTGCCTGTGAGGGGTCAGTCACTCGGCGACTGACAACATTTTTTAGCACCTGAGCCAAGGGAGTACGCTAGAAATGTGGGGGTGTAGCCCCAGAAACAAACGTGGTAGCCATAGCAGCTTCTGACCCAGAGCCTTGGGAGTTAGCAGGACGCAGACAGCAGCTCTGACAGTCTTAAGAACCAGGAGACCTCTGTTTAGGAAAGGGAAGATTCAGGACTCCCAACAGATGCTTAACCTCTTAACCACTAGGCTAGGCTCTTTCTGACCCCACCCACCCCCAAGGTCTAGCTTAACCTACAGGCCAGGAAACTATAGTTATTAACCCTTTCCCCCAGCTCACACAAGCCCAAGACAGCTCCCTCTACCCTGTGGTCCAAGAACTCCAGGTTTTGTCCAGTAACAGAAGCTTCTCCACTGGCTCCTGTTTTACTACCAGCACTGCTCACCAGGTTCTGGCTACATCCATGCTTAGCAGACATGACTCCACCCCAAAAGGAACTCAACAGGAATGCTCCACACAAAACAGCCTTTTCATTTCTCAGATATGCCAGACATTCATCCTGACCTTCGTCTATTGTTCCCTCTATTGGGCATATTGTTCCCTGGCCTGCCTGCCTACTTTCCTGGCTAACTTCTACTCATCCTTCATCGTTTTTCTCAGAAACTCTCCCTGATCCAAGGTTGAGTCAGGTACTCCTAATGTCCCACAGCAGTGATTATACCGTATCACTGCCTGTCTTCCTTGTCCATTAAACTGTACAGACTATCTTCTTTCCCACTGTATTCCTAGTGCCTGGCACAAAGCAGGCCCTCAAAAAATAGCTGTTGGATACATTAGTTTGGATTCTTTCACTACCTCATTTCTGGGCTGTCACAAGCTCAGTAAGTCACTGATGAACTATTTCCCCATCTGTCTTGCTGCCCTGTCATTGTTCTTAATTGGTAAGTTTTTTGTATTCCTGAGACAAAACGTCCCTCATATTGTCCACACCATATCCCAAACCTGGTATGTGGACAATCAGGTGCAGTGACACAGCCTGGGTTGCTGTACCCTCTTTGTGACATTCTCATGGAAAATGAGGTTTCAATGTTATATTCCCATTTTTCTTATCTCCTGAGTATTCCTAATAGTAAGAGAAAAGCTGGAAGCAGTGATTCTTCCATCTGCTGTTCTGATTAGTCACAGGAAAAGCTTTCAAAGGACAATTTGCAGTAGCATTGAGAAGTGCTGCTTTAAGTCAGAATGACTCAAGATCTGGTAGTTTACCAGTCTGGAGTCTTGTTCCAAAGTAAACCCTTTCAACTAACAAAGATATAAATCTGACCAAAATATTTACAACATTCCTTGTATTCACAAGTTACTTTACAGTGTGGACTCTCTGATGGCGCATGAGGACTGATCTGTGCCTGAAAGCCTTCCCACATTCATTACATATATAAGCTTCATCCCCAGAATGGATTCTCTGATGCTGAACAAGGGCTGAGCTCCTTTTGAAAGTTTTGCCACATTCATTACACTGATAAGGTTCCTCTCCACTATGAATTCTCTGATGTCTGATGAGGTTTGAGCTCAGACTGAAAGCTTTTCCACACTCATTACATTCATACGGTTTCTCCCCACTATGTATTCTCTGATGGGTTATCAGTTCTGAACTCTGCCTGAAAGCTTTTCCACATTCATTACATTCATAAGGTCTCTCTCCTGTATGAATTCGCTGGTGTCTAATAAGCTTTGAGCTTTGGCTAAAGGTTTTCCCACACTCATTACACTCATAGGGTTTCTCGCCAGTGTGAATTCTTTGATGTATAATGAGATATGAACTTTGACTGAATGCTTTGCCACATTCGTTACATTTACAAGCTTTCTCACCAGTATGAATTTTGCGATGTCTAATGAGGGCTGAGCTCTGATTGAAGGCTTTCCCACATTCACTACATTCATATGCCTTCTCACCGCTGTGAATTCTCTGGTGAATAATAAGATATGACCTCAAACTAAAAGCCTTTCCACACTGGTTACATTTATAGGGCTTTTCTCCAGTATGGATTCTCTGATGTTGTGTTAGAGAGGAATGCTGCTTGAAGCTGTGCCCACATACATCACATCTATAAGGTCTCTCTTCTGTAGGAACTTTCTGATAAGTTATGGAGTTTGTACTTAGAATCAAGCTGCTTTGAGGCTCATGATGGTCTCGCTTTCCCAGAGATTTGTGTGTGAAGATTACTTGACTAAAGCTGTCCCCTTGGGAAGGGGATCTTCTTAACTTCTCCCCTGTAGCATTTCCTTGTTGCCACTCTAAATTGCTTTCAGGTTCACTAATTCCTCCAGATGAAGGTTCTTGGGGAAGTCCTTGTGACTTTTCTCCTGAAATGTCCTTCTTTGTTGCTGTTTCACTGTTCTCACAATCTGAAATGATAATAGCAAAAAACAGACTGTTTTATTTCTCCATTCTCAATACCTATTTTCCATGTGAGAGGAAATACAGGCTTCTCCTTACAAAAGAGGTCACTGTCCACATATATCTTTCTTTAACGGGCCATACTAGGGTCCCTCCCTCCTCCTTTCGAGTAACTAACGCCTATATCTACACTTTGAAGTTTATTCTTTCCTACTTCCTCTGAAACTTCAATTGATCAATTACCTACTATTCCTTTCCTATTATTTTCAACCTCTCTATCTGCTGACTCCCATTCATCACCATTTAAACAAGCCCAAATTTCTCATCTTTTTCTTTAAATTTTTTTTTTAACGTTTTTTATTTATTTTTGAGACAGAGAGACAGAGCATGAACGGGGGAGGGGCAGAGAGAGAGGGAGACACAGAATCAGAAGCAGGCTCCAGGCTCTGAGCCATCAGCCCAGAGCCCGACGCGGGGCTCGAACTCACAGACTGCGAGATCGTGACCTGAGCTGAAGTCGGACGCTTAACCGACTGAGCCACCCAGGCACCCCTCTCATCTTTTTCAAATCAAGCTCCTTGCCTACACATCTCCTTCATGCAACCTCACTTCCATTCGGTGTAAAGCTGATGGGCTTTTTATTTAAAAAGACAGAGACAGCGAGAGAGGGAGCACTTGCACACACATGCGCATGAGCAGGGGAGAGGCAGTGGGAGAGGGAGAGAGAGAATCCCAGGCAGCCTCCACATTCAGAGCAGAGCCCCACGCAGGGCTCAATCTCATGAACTGCAAGATCATGACCTGAGCTGAAATCAAGAGTTGGATGCCCAGCCAACTGAGCCACCCAGGTGCCCACAGAGTAAAGCTTCTTGAAAGAGTTAGCCTTACTCATCTCTGTTCTGCAATCTGGTTTCTGCCACACCTGTGCACCCCCTCCCCACCATG
Source organism: Panthera leo (assembly GCF_018350215.1). Lineage (NCBI taxonomy): Eukaryota > Metazoa > Chordata > Mammalia > Carnivora > Felidae > Panthera > Panthera leo. The sequence continues at coordinate 56,725,913 of NC_056690.1, read as the reverse complement.
CTACTCTCATCAAGGTCACCAACATCATAGATGCGTAATCCAGTAAATACTTTCTGGATCTTATTTAGTTGGCTTCCCTGTAGCACTGACACTGGGACCACACCTTCCTCTAGAGACGTTTCTCTTCCGGTTATGTTAGCCTGATTTCTGGGGGCTGTTCCTTAGATTCAAGGTCATCAAACACAAGGTCCTTCAGATGCTGTTCTGGGTTCTCATGTGTCCTCGCTCTACAAACTGTCTACCACCCAGGTTTCAATCACTACTTATGTTATAAGCTAATGTCTCCCCAGGGCCCCAGTTCTATCCCAGTTCTCCCTATTAAACTCTAGACTATCATATCCAGTGTTAACTGGGATATTACTTGTGAATATCTCACAAGCCCCCAAATGGCTAAACACATCATCAGGTATATTTTTTTCCCTTATATTTTCCCATTTACATGAATAGCACCATCATTAACCAAGCTGTTCAAGACTAAAACCTGAGTATCATCCTCAACTCCTTTCCCACATTCTCCACTTTTAACCATGACCAGCTACTGCAATGCAACTTAAAATGCTGGTCAAGAGACAGCTTTGATTGTCCCCATTTCTCACTGTAATACATCTTAATTTATTCACTGTGGCCATTTAGATTACAACAGTTTCTAACAGGACTCCACTCTCGCCTTCCTCTAATCCATTCTCCACTTTGCAGCTAGATTCTAAAGCACAAATCCAATCAACTACTCCCTTGTCCAAAACCTTTCAACTGTGCTCCACTGCACTTCTTCAAACTACTTAAGATGTCCCACAAGTTTTCACAACCTGGGTCTCCTTTTTCTCTCTGGTTATGTCTCACCATTTCTCCCCTATGAATTCTCTCAAGTTAAATTGAATCACCTGCAATTCCCAGAATGGGTTGTATTTTCCCACCTTCAGGACTTTGTGGCCTTTGCTTGTGCGATATTATAATATAGGAAATATATATTTGGTCTTCATCCTCAGCTCCTGGCACAGAGCTTTAAAAACCCTTGCAACTTCTTTCCTAAGTGGTAGAGGTGAGAAGAGTGTCTTTTGTTACCCATAATAAGCCCCTATCAACCAGTACCTCAGTTTATGCTAGTGAGGTAACTCCTGGAGGGTAGGGGCTGGCTACCAAAGGAACCAACTATATGATTAGAAGGTTGGAACTTTCAGCTCTGCCTCCTGACCTCCAGGGAGAGGGGCTGGACATTCAGTTAACCAATGGCCAATGATCTAATCAACCATGCCTATGTAATGAAACTTCTATGAAAACCTTAAACAAAGCGGTTCAGAGAGCTTCCAGGATGATGAACGCATCCAAGTGCCATGACAGTGGTGAACCTCTAACTCCCCAGGGACAGAAGCTCCTGTGCTCAGGACCCTTCTGGATCGATCTTGCCTAAAGTACCTCTTCATACGCCTGTTCACCCGTGTCCTTTATAATAAACTGGTAATGGTAAGCAAGGTGTTTCCCTGAGTTCTGTGAGCTATTACGGCAAATTATGAAACCTGAGGAGGTGGTCATGTGATGTCTGAATTGCAGCCAAATCGGAAAGAAGGGTGGGTAACCTGGGGATTCATTACAAGCCGAGGTGGCGGTGGGGAGGAAGGGAGGCAGCCTTGTGGGACTGAAACTTTAACCTGTGGGGTCGGCCCTAATTCTGGTGTGTCAGAATTAGTGTTGCTTAATGTGAAGGAAAACCCCCACACGTCCAGTGTCAGAAGTGTGTGAGTAGAAAAAGTTTTTCCCTTTAGGATGGGAAAAACTCCCACCCTATTTACCTAGTTTTCTCCTTACTCATTGTTCAAATCTTAGCTCAGATGTCTCCTCCTCTGAGAAGTACTCCTTGAACCTCTAAGGTTGGGTTAGGTGTGTTCGTATGTGCCCCCACAGTACCTAAAGCCCACTTTTATTCTAGAATTTACTATACTATATTGCAATTGCCTTTTCACTTGTCCACCCCATCTAGATGTAAAAGTTCCTTGAGGCAGAGACCCAGTGCCTACCACAGTAGCAGACATGTATTAGCACCCTATTAAGTTATATAACCAAGGAGTAAATGAATAAATGCCAGGGAAACTGACACAAGAAGGACTGACTGCACTTCCTGAGGGTTAGTAAATACAAAGCTGCTGAAGTGAATACCTCTGGTCCAGAGTAATAAAGGGGAGGCTCACATGTGGCATGTTTGTAAAATCCAATTACTTCTGTATCCTCAAAACCAGACGCCTGATAATAGTTCCCAGGTGAGTTTCTATTTTCTTACCACTTTTGGGGGAAAGGCAAGGTTCCCAGGGTTTCAGCTGTGTCTTTAAAGGTTGATGTGGGATGTCTGTTAACTCTTGGGATGTTCCAAGACATGTCAGATCCTTCCATGGCACTGCTGGTCCCTGAAATCAGTTAAAACATGGTTAATTTTGTGAGAAACTCCCTAGGGAAAATGCTTAGTAAAAATCTGAAAGAGGTCAATGACATCCCCAGGGATGAGCAACAGGGGAAAAAAAAGACCTATTTAAGGACAGGGATAGGTATGGGCACAGTAGTCACTTCAAGGTATGGTTCAGTAGAGACAAATGTTCATCCCACTGCCATGAGGAAGCTACATGCATCAGTCTGTAAATTTCTCTTCTCACAACATACCACATCTCCCTGTTCCCACCTGCTGCCCTGGATCATCAAATTCCCTCTCCAAATCTTCCAGTAGGGTCACAGCTTCCTCGCCGCTGGTTGGGCTATGTTGCTGAACCCAGATCTGCAGCTCCTCAGGCAGGATGCTCAGGAACTGCTCCAGCACCAGCAGTTCCAGGATCTGCTCCTTCGTGTGCAACTCTGGCATGAGCCACTGATAGCAAAGCTCCTGGAGTCTGCCCAGAGCTTCCCGGGGTCCAGGTGTCTCCTGGTAGCAAAACTTCCTGAATTGCTGGCGAAACAATTCTTGGCAGGATCGGGTACTCGCACTCTGCTTAAACTTCTGACCCCAGGAAAAGCTTTCTTCTACTTTCACTAGTATTAGTTCTTGTTCCTGAGGATTCTGAGGTACCAGGGTTGAAACTGCTCTGGATTCCACAGCCATTTTGGCTTGAACAGCTTAGCCAAAAGCTCACCACAACTGAGTACTGTACTTCACAGTTTCTTTGAGTAATTTCTTCTTGCCTGAAAGATACAAAAGCACTGTTAACTTAGCAGTGAAAAAAAAAAAAAAACAACTCTAAGATTTATAATAAATATCAGTCATGAAAGGGAAGAAGTTTGAGACTATAACTAAATAAACAATCAAGTAACAAACTAAAAGTCACTCATCCCATTTGTCTTCCATAGTGGAATTTCTACCACTAATGCCCTAAGAAATTATTTTAGAAGCAAAAGAATGCAATATTAACATGAATCACATACTGAGAAATTTCCTTTTCAATTTTCTTTCAATCCTGATGGATAGTATAGGAAAAAAAAAATCTGTCTTTGTAAAACTTGCAGAATTCCCTTTTTAATGAAGTATAAGCCTCAGACTTCCAAGGGTAACTGTATCTAGCTAGGATTTAATAATAGTGGTTTTTAAAATTTTATTTTTAGTTACCCTCTAGCTATGGCAAATAATATTTTCATTTGCAGTAGTAACAACATTTAAAAAAATCATATTGAACAGAAGTTGATTTAAATAAAAACACTTTTTGGTAACTGACATTTGATCAAATTTGGTTTTCAATGCATTTCTTCAACAAACACAGAGGCACTTACCATGGGCTCTGTCGTGAGCCAGGCTTAAGAATACAAAGGTTTTCGCTTGTGAGTAAATTAATCTACAGAGGAATTAACCAAGAAATGTTTGTTAAAACGTTTACTGTGTGTTCAAAAAGATATCAATTGTCACGGAGTCACAAAATCAGCAAAAACGTCAATCTCCGTTCTAAAACTTAGAATATACGGGAGAAAACATTTAGAGAAAAATACGGGAACAGATAATTATGTATTAAATTTTGTGATAGAGGTCACACATGACCTGATTCTAGGGATGAGTGAATATCCATAGGAGGGTATGCCCTTGAAACAGCAGGACAAATCAATTACAATTTGATCCTAACAGTACCAGTAACTTTAGAGATTATAAGTATTTAGGTTAACATTTAGGTTTATTAAGCCAGCCCAGCCGCATTAGCCTGTATATGTTTGTATCCCGGTTAAACTTCAGCATTGGCGAAGTCACGGGGTGGGGGAGTAACTGCCCTCTCTGCTGGAAAGCAAGGGCCTAAGGTGGCCTCCTCTGGTCCCCAGGACGCTCAGAAACGCCACCCGGACAAGGGGTCGCGACCCGGGGACGCACAGGCCGGGGAGCAGGGTTCGTTCACCTTGCGCCCGCCGCCCGGGCGGCGGGCCCACCCCATCCCCGCCCTCCCTCCGCTCGGGGCCCGAGTCCCTCACCACGAATCCCAGTAGCGGCCAGGTAGCAAGCCGCCGACTCCAAGCGGCCAGCCACAAAGACCGGAAGTGCGCGCCCGAGGCCTTCCGCTCGCGCAACCTCGGGAGCCTCCGTGCACCCCGCCCCGTGCTCACAGGCAGCCAATCAGCGCCGTGGATCCTTCGTTCCCATCGCCTTCCCTCCGGCCGGGAGCCCCGCGTAGCGTCGAGGCCCGGGTGTGAATGAGTCGGCGGGCGGGCGTCTTTCTGAGAGGTTGCCTTACGAGGGAGGGCGCTGCTTCCAGCCTTGGCTGCCTCCTACCCTGACCTCTCACCGCCACCACTCCCTATCATCTCCCCTGCAGTTTTCCAGAAAAGTGTTAGGATTTTTCTGTAATTCCAGTGCGTTTCCAGTATCTCCGACAAAAATAAACACGTGGATGAACAAGCCAGACAAAAAGTAACCATTTCTATTGCCCTTCCGTATGCAGATCATTTTTGCCTTACAGCAGCTCTGTGCCGTGGCTTTATTATGCCCACTGTACAGCTATAGACAGTGCCCAAAGTCAAGCGGCGCGTGAACACAGACGCCCGAGTCCCCGTTGTTCAAGAAGACTGGCGTCCCAGACTCTGCGACTGTAACGGAGGGTTTTCCCATTTTTTCACTGGAACCCACCAGGCATTAAGACTTAGTGTTTAAATTTTTCTTGGCCATTTAGTAGATGAAAAATGATGCTTCATGTTGTTTTAACTTCAGTTTCATTTAGATTAGTGAATTTGGGATTAAGGTATTTCCCTCGTGTTTATTGACCATTTATGGTTCTTCAAGGAAATGGCTTTTCCCATTTTTTAAATTGAGGTGTTACTATTTTTCTTTAAACTTGCAAGAATTTGTTTTACTTGCTAATGATATCAGCTCTCAGTTTTTACAAATATTTTCCTTGTATTTATTTTTTGAATTTTGGCACAAGGTGATGCATAGTTCGAAATATCTTTTGCGAGCTAACACAATTAGGACGCACATATTTGGGGAAAAATAATTAGCTTTTAGTTCTTAATCATTGTGAACCAACTGGTAATTTTATCAATTAAGAGAACAAATATTACCATATGTTTCAGTTATCTGTTCCTGCATAGATAAAACAGCAGGTGTTTTATTGCTCACAGTTCTGTGGTCAGGAATTCAGGGAGGGCTTAGCAGAGATGGCTAGCTCATGCTTTACGGGGTGGCAGCCTGCATGGCTTGATGGAGACCAGAGAGTCCAGGAAGACTTCACTCACATTGCTGTGACCTTGGTGCTGGAGTTACTTGATTCTCCATAAAACCTCTCTCCATGTAGTTTCTCAGCATTCGGGAGCTTACCCTAACGAGTTTAGCACTTTATATGGTGCAGGGCTTCCAACAGAGTGAAGAAGAAAGGGAACAGGCTAGTTCTCTTAAGACTTAGGTTTGGAATTGGCATTACATTACTTCTGCGGTATTCTTCTTTTTTTTTTTTAATGTTTATTTATTTTTGTGAGAGAGAAACAGTGCCCGTGGGAGAGGGGCAGAGAGAGAGAGAGAGAGAGAGAGAGAGACAGAATCAGGAGCAGGCTCCAGGCTCTGAGCTGTCAGCACAGAGCTGGATGTGGGGCTTGAACTCAGGAGCCAAGAGATCGTGACCTGCGCTGAAGGTGGATGCGTAACCAACTGAGCCACTGAGGCGTCCCACTTCTGCGGTATTCTGTTGGCAGAAGGACTAGATTCATGCGAAGGGGAAATAGACTCCACCTTTTAACAGGAAGAGCAGCTTGAACATAGAAGGACATTACCCTTGAGTCCAGTCTACCACAATTACTTACATGGAGAAGTAGGAGTGGAACTTAGGAGTGAAACTGTTGAAAGAGAGAAGGAATGCTTTTAACTGCAGTAATAGAAAACCTTACTAAATGTCCTTACTGGTTAAGCCTTTCTATTATCCCACATAGCTCCATGTGTGAAGGTAAGGCCATCCCTGGGATTGGCTGTGAACCAACCAAATGTGGTAAATAGGGCTTGACAATATTGTCGAGGACCCAGGTCCCTTCCCTCTTTTTGCTCTGCCATTGTTTTTAAAGTTAAAAGAGTTTTTTTTTTTTTTTTTTTTAATGTTAGAGAGCACAAGCAGAGGAGAGGGGCAGAGGGAGAGAGAGAATCTCAAACAGGCTCCGTGCTCAGCATGGAGCCTGACATGAGTCTCAATACCACCACCCTGGGATCATGACCCGAGCTCATGAATGCTCAAGTGACTGAGCCATCCAGGTGTCCCCGTTCTGCATTTTTAAGTGTGTTGGACTGTTTTCCAGTCTGGCTTTCCTTATGGTCTTAAAATGACTACCTTAGTTTCAGATTACAGATAATATCCAGAGCAGAAAAAGAGAACACCCTTATATTATGCCTCTATTTATTTATAATGGGAGAGGGAGGGAGGGAGGGAGGGAGAGAGAGAGAGAGAGACGGAGGGAGAGAGAGAGAGAGAGACAGAGAGAGAGAGAGAGAGAATCCCACATAGTCTCTGCACTGTCAGCACAGAGTTTGACCTGGGGCTCAATCCCACGAACCATGAGATTGTGACCTGACCTGAAACCCAGAGTCAGATGCTTAATCAACTGAGCCACCCAGGAGTCCCTGTTCTGCCCCCTTTTAAGACTAATGACGACTTTCCCCCCCCAGCAGATTTCTTCTCTTATTAGTTAAAAGTGCTTCAACTGTCTGTGCCTATCACCAAAAAGTGGTGAGGCATCCATGATGGGCTCAGGCGAATTGAAATTCATATCCCATGTATGAGGAGGGGCCAGTCTCTCCTGAAAGACAATGTGGGGAAGGTAAACAAAATTAGGTTATGTTAAAAAGGCAGAAATGTTAAGGCAGTGTAGGTGTGCTGAGAACACTGATTCCGTCTTTGGCCCTCCATGCTGTTGATGCCCTCACAGTGACCTCCCTTGGGGCTACATGTTTCAGGCCCCTTGGAGATTGATGCATGCTCTGACCTGAATGTGGGACGGCTTCTTCTAATTGTCCCTAAAGGGATGCACAGAAGTTTCCACTTTAGAAAACTAGTAGAACTAGAACTGGTGCACAGGTGACACCACTTGAGATAACTACCCTATGACCTCACCCCTCATGCCCTTTGCTCTATAGAAGCTAGGGATTAAGAGCCAGACTTAGTGGGGGATAGCTGAATAGGGCTTCGGATCGTCTGTCTGCCTGATTCTCCCTGTAAATTACCGTAAGAGTCTGTAAAGGTCAGGGGGTGGCTTGTGTCATTTTTCTGGTCTCAAAGTGCCTTCTCAGTTTGGAGGATACTTTACTGACTCTCGTCTGCCTTCCAAGAGGCAGAAAAAGTGGATAAACAGATGAATGTTGAGTGTGTAATAGCAGCGTCTACTGCAGTAGATAAGCTGATTCACCTATATAGGTAAGAAAGTGAGACCTAGAAAAAGAAATTGAAATTCTAGTTATTCCTTATAAGATGGTGCATATATTTAAAAGATAAACCAAATACTTAGCTGCAAGAGGTGTAGACGAGAGTTATAGCTAATGCGTAGGGCTTGGTTAAAATTCCCAGTGGGATAGCAACTTACTATTCTTAAGAACTTTAGCCATAAGGTCTTAGTCTGTTTGGGCTGCTATAACAAAAATACCACATAGACTCAGTGGCTTATAAACAACAGAAATTTATTTCTCACTGTTCTGCAGGTTGGAAAGGCTAATATCAAGGTGTTGCAGATTCAGCATCTGGTGAAGCCCCACTCCTGGTTCATACACCCATAATTGGTGAGTAAGGCTATTCAGTAAATTTTAACTGCCTGAATTACTGTATCACATTCAACAGTGCTCTCTTTCAATTTCATCAAGCTAGATAAACTCCTTGAAAGTAGGGGTTCCTGGGTGGGTCAGTTGGTTAAGTGTCTAACTCTTGATATCGGCTCAGATCGTGATCTCAGTCATGAGACTGAGCCCTGAATCAGGCTCCAAGCTGAGTGTGGAGCCTGCTTGGGATTCTCTCTCTTTCTCTCTCTCTCTGCCCCTCCTCTGGTTGCTCACTTGTTCTCTCTCAAAATAAATTAACAAACTTAAAGTCTCTTTGGGCACCTGGGTGGCTCATTGGGTTGTGTCTGACTCTTGATTTCAGCTCAGGTCATGATCTCATGGTTTGTGGGTTTGAGCCCCCAGTTAAGCTGAAAGTACAGATGAAGCCTGTTTGGGATTCTTTTTCTCTCCCTTTCTCTGCCCCTCCCTTGCTTGCCAGTGTGTGCTCTCTTTCTCTCTCTCAAAAGTAAATATTAAAACAAATTTTTAAGTCTCTGTAAACCACTATTCAATAATAAAGAATAAAGAAAATGGCCTCTGATGCTTAAGGCAAATGGATCATTCCCTTATTCTGCATATATTATTGAACGTTAGTATATGTGAAACTCTGGTAAGAAAAGTGAGGGATTCACATGAAATAAAAGATACGCTTCACACTTCACTTACCACTATAACTCCTAGAATATAAACTCCATAAGGGGTTGTTTCCATGTTGTCTCTACAGTATGGCCTGGCCTACAAACTTACAAGAGAGCTACAGTAATTGCTATTATGGTAATTAAACAAGGAGCCACTAAGGTGACTCTAACGCCTTAGCAGCCTGGGGAAGCAAATCAACACCTAAGTTAGAGTGGATGACTTTAAAAGCCTCGAAATCAAGAACTTGACACTTAACAACAGCTAATCACAAACAGCTAACAGGGTTCTCAAGTAAGGCAACAAGATCAGCAATAGCCAATCAGAATTTCCTTGATTTGCTCCTGTGTCTGTGCTAGAAGCCCTTTCCCTTCGCTCCTGCTGGTGGATTGCCCCTAGCCATTGTCAGCTTGGCCCTGCCTGGTTCGCATTGACGTTTGCTCAAAAAAACTCCTCAAAATTTTCGTCTACCTCAGTTTATCTTTTAACAGTGCTAAAACTAGTAATATGTATCTGAAGGGTTCAAAGACGGCAAGTTTTCAGAAAGGAAAATTTTGAATAATATGCTTAGACCGTTTGAACCCAAGATTTATTTATTTATTTATTTATTTAAAAAAAATTTTTTTTAACGTTTATTTATTTTTGAGACAGAGACAGAGCATGAACGGGGGAGGGTCAGAGAGAGGGAGACACAGAATCTGAAACAGGCTCCAGGCTCTGAGCTGGAGCACAGAGCCCGACGCGGGGCTCGAACTCACGGACCGCGATATCATGACCTGAGCCGAAGTCGGACGCCCAATCGACTGAGCCACCCAGGCGCCCCCCAAGATTTATTTTAATCAACTATAGTAAGAGGACAGACACAGTGACAACTGCCTTTGAAAAGAAAAAAAAAAGTTTTTTACAAGTCTCTAGGGGATGGGAGGCACTGCATGCCACATGGGGTCTGTGGGGTTACTCACAGGGAAAATCAGGGGTGGAGGGAGAACTAGAGCCATTTTTTTTTTTTTTTTTTTAGTGCTGGGAAGTAGCTGGGGGGGATTTTCCCTACTGAGCAGAGAGCAAAACACCTGGTTGAGGCCTGTGGTTGCAGGGTTTGTAAGAGATTTCAGAGTGCCTGACGGTGGAGGTGTTTGTAAAAATAAATAAGTAAATAAATAAAAAACAAAAGAATCTTTGGACTGTTAGCATGACACTGTGACTCCAAGATGCCAAATCATCAGTCACAGAAATATCAAAAATGCTTATTACACTGTATATTCTATTACTGGTACCATGATGTCACCAGTTTAGCTTTGTATTTTTTGCAGACAGATAATAGATGTATTAACAGAATAAAACAGTGTTTATTTGTAGTACCCACAACAGTAAACAAAGGCCTTATTTACTAAGTTGTTTCTCTTTGCAGCAATGTCAAAGCCCTTGGGGTTGCTCATGAGGTACATCCATGCACTTGTTGTGCCTGGAACAGAGTTAAAGCTACAGGCTTCTCTTTCCTGTTTTACTCTTTTCCCTTCCTTTTCAGGTTAACCACAATGACAGATCTCATCCTGGCTGTTAATCCAGTCAGCCACTTCAGAAAGTGGTTCTGTTAGGACTCTGTTCTGCCTTAGGGTGATCCAGTAGAGATAAATTCTAAGATGAGGCAAGGGGAAAGGTGATGCCTTTCAAAGTGCATGGAGGATGAGTAATAAAATGAACAACTTAGCTAAAGAAGCAGAGTGAAACATTTTCTAATGGTTTTGTGGACAGGATCATGAGAGTCTGGAGAGAAAGCTTTTTAAAAAAAGCTGTAGGACTTGGGTACTAAAAGACATTCACCTCATTTCATTTTAACTGTTATTTGTGGGAAAGTGAACATGTTAAGAATCTAATTTGGTTGCCTTGGTTGTAATATTTGCCTAAATTCTTTTGTTGTAGCAATCATTTATTTTTAATTTTTTAAAGATTTTATGAAGTCATCTGTACACTCAACGTGGGGCTCAAACCCTCAACCCTGAGATAAAGAGTCTCATGCTCCATCGACTGAGCCAACCAGGTGCCCCTGTCATAGTGATCAGTTAGGAGGAAACGTAGGTTTTACTTGAATTTTTTACAGTACAGTGAATTCATAGAATACCCATTGGTTTCTCTCTGACAGTACCTAATGAAAAATTAATTTTTAATCTTGTCAGGCAGCATGGTGGTAAATGACTGACCAGTTTATATACTGCCCAATGTTCAGGCCCCTTGAAGGCCAAATACATTGTTTCAAAATACTTTTCAGAAGGTGTAACCTAATTTGCTTACCTTTTCTGGATTTGTTTTGCTTTTTTTAAAATTTATTTTAACTTGTTTTATTTTTTATTTTTTTAAATTTACATCCAAATTAGTTAGCATATAGTGCAAAAATGATTGCAGGAGTAGATTCCTTAGTGCCCCTTATCCATTTAGCCTATTGCCCTCCCACACCCCTCCCATAACCCTCCGCTTGTTCTCGGTATTTATGAGTCTCTTCTGTTTTGTCCCCCTCCCTGTTTTTATATTATTTTTGTTTCCCTTCCCTTATGTTCATCTGTTTTGTCTCTTAAAGTCCTTATATGAGTGAAGTCATATGATTTTTGTCTTTCTCTGACTAATTTCACTTAGCATAATACCCTCCAGTTCCATCCCCGTAGTTGCAAATGGCAAGATTTCATTCTTTTTGATTGCTGATAATACTCCATTGTATACATACACCACATCTTCTTTATCTATTCATTCATCGATGGACATTTGGGCTCTTTCCATACTTTGGCTATTGTTGTTAGTGCTGCTATAAACATTGAGGTGCATGTGTCCCTTTGAAACAGCACACCTGTATCCCTTAGATAAATGCCTAGTAGTGCAATTGCTGGGTCGTAAGGTAGTTCTATTTTTAGTTTTTTGAGGAAACTCCATACTGTTTTCCAGAGTGGCTGGACCAGCTTGGATTTCCATGGATTTGTTTTGCTTTTAAAAATTCATTATATTATGCTTTTATGCTTAGGATTATACTGCTGCAGGTAATAACATGTTCCTTTTAAGTGGCAACTTCTTTGGGTGATATTAAAGAGATCCCATTGAATATCTTTTTGTAGGACTTCCTTTATGTGGTCTACCAGTTTGAAATTTGTGATCGCTTATACAGAGACCACAAGATGACTTTCATCACCAGGAGTAGAAATGGGTACCCAAAGGGACATTTGGCGCCAGTACTTTGGGGAGGATGGGACCAGTGGGAATGGGCAGAATAACATAATGGTTAGGAGTTTGGTTTCTGGAGCAACACTGGGTTTGAATCCCTGCTCTCTCTGTTGTTAGCTCTGTGACCTTGTGCAAGCTTCTTAAATGTTCTAATCTTTACTCTTCTGTTGTAAAAAAACAGGCAAAGTGATGGTACTTAACTACTTCATAAAGTTGTGAGCATCAAGTGAATAAATACACTCAGAACAGTGCTTGATGAATGTGTATTGGCGGTATTTGGGGAGGAGGAATTGCATTGGTGAGGAGAATGTGGAGGCTAGAAGAAACGACAGTACTGTAAGTCTGGGTTTGTCTGATGGTAAGAATTATTTAGGGTCTTTGTTAAAAATACACATTTCTAGGCCTTCAGTTACAACCTTGAGGGAGGGTTCTAGGAATTTGTTTTTGACAAATACCTCAGATGATTCTTAGTATCAAATTAATTTGGGAAACTGATGTGGCAGAATGTAGACTTCAGAGTCAGACATATGTAGATTCTGATCCATTCTTGAAACAATTATGTCCAAATTTCCACATGTACCAGAGCCTGCTTTAGGTGCTGGGCATACAGCAGAGATTAAAACCCACCAAAATCCCTTATTTTTGTCTTTATAGACTTTGTAGTCTACTGGGATTCCCGTTCTAAGATGTCGACTGGGGCCTATTGGTGTGACTTGAGTGAACTATTTAAACAATAAAAGCTTTTTTTCCCTTGTCACATAAGCATTATAAGTTCATTAAAGAAAAAAATAATAAATCAGAAACACCATAGCCCAGTGAGCATGATCATGTTGGAGAGGGAAATCCTTAGCTGCCCAGAGGCCTGATGTTTACATTAAGTGAAAGCGTTTAGGGGAGAAGAAAAGTGGTGGGGTTGGTGGTTTGGTGGTGGTGAAGATGTCCAAGTGGTTTTACCTTGAAGTGGGAAATTGAGCTACTTGACCACGGAAGGGCCATTATGACCAGATTTCATTTGCTTGGGTTTTTGTGTTTACTGTCTGATGGCCTGGGTTGCAAACCTAATAGGTTGTTTTGACAAATCCCTTCAAAATTGCCTTTTGAGAGGAAAATTTGGGCAGATGAATTTTAGTTTTCTCTTCCTCCAGGAAGATATGATAAAGCAGGAGAAAATATGTTTTCATTGATGGCTTCTGTATATATTAACTTTTGAAAATGGTTTTGTTCCTTTCTTCTAAGGGGATAGCATGGAGTACTTGACAAAGGTTTGAATTGGAGTTCAATTTAATATAACCGGTGTCCTATCTACTCTTAGAGTCAAAGCAGGAGCAGGAACTTTAGTTAGTTTAGTTTGTTTTTTTTAATTAAAAATTTTTTTTTAAGATTTTATTTTTAAGTAATCTCTACACCCAACATGGAGCTTGAACTTACAACCCCAAGATCAGGAGTTGCATGCTCTACCAACTGAGCCAGCCAGGTGCCCCTTTGTGTTTTTAGTAAATGAATTAAGGGACACTAGGATTAAGATTGATGAAAGAATGCTATTTAATTCTGTAAAAAACAGATTAAAGATAAAATATTGTTTTCTTTGGAGTGTCTGTTTTTATCCTTTGATTTGCAAGTTCGGGATTTATTTCACACTGGATGTGGTGATTTATTACCATCTCTACTTTTGGTTCTTATGCTCTAAGTACATTATAAAAGTCATTAAAAACAAAAAATATAGTTTGGACATTGCTGTTGGGGGAAATGGAAGTGTTCTTTTCAGTGACATTTGAGACTGATAATGCTTGTCTCTTTAGGAGCCAAAGCTATCACATTTTTTGCACTTTCTTAATGTGCTGCACAATTAGTAAATTAGTGTAATTTACTTTTACACTAAAGTATGAGTTTTTGGAAATTATGGGAATATAGAGATAAGGCTACAGGCTTAATCATTACTCATCCTAACACAATCCAGTTTCCTGATACCATTCCTCTAATGTTGAACTTTTGAGGGTAGTGACCTTGTAACTGCCAGTACCTTGAAGTTGGCTCTTGAATCCTTATCCATTCTGAACAGTAGCATTTGTCACTGTGGACAGCCTATCTTTTTCTCCTACTCTACCGCTCCCTCCACACTTTGCCTAGCTAGCTCCTCTTTTGTACCTACTTCCTTTATACAGGCTTCTGCCCAGCTCATGTTCAACACTCCTCTCTTCATATATATTTCATCTACAAGAAATGATTTCACCCTATCTGTGCATAAATGATCCCCACGTTTGTTTTTCCATTCCTGACTTGTCTACTAAAGGAAAACTGTTTCTTTACTCATAAGACTTCTGATACCAAATGTGTGGGTCTCCCCACATCCAGCGGTTCTCCAGTTCCAAAACTGGCGTCTCACAATTCAGTCCATTCTAACGCTAGCTGCTCAGAGCTGGCACGGGCCCTGCAGGTGAAGGGCTCAGCCCCAGAAGACTGTCACTTCACTTCAGATACCAATCACAAGTAGTGGGTTACCAGCTTACCCATGCTTTGGTCCAACGTGGCTACACAGTGGAGGTTCCCACAGCCCCCCAAAGGTTTGATAATTTGTTATGATAGCTCACAGAAATTGAGGGGAACACTTTACTTACTATTGTTGGTTTATTGTAAAGAATACAAATGAACAGCCAGATGAAGAGCTATTAGGGTGAAGTCGGGAAGAGTCCTGGGTGCCAGAGCTTCTGTCCCTACAGTTTGGGTTGTGCCACCAACCTGGAGTCTCTTAATGCCTTTGTTTAGGTTCCTTTGGAGGTCCCATTTAATAGCTATGATTGATTAAATCATTGACCACTGATGATTAACTCGATCTCTAGTATCCTCTCCCTTTCCTGGAGGTTAGAAGTAGAGTACAAAACTGAAAATTCCAATTTTCTAATCAGGTGGTTGGTTCCTCTGGCAACCAGCCCTCGTGTTCCATCTCATTAGCATATATACTGAAGTATACTTGAAAGGGGCTTACTGTGAATAACAAAACTCTTCTCTCACTCCTACCACTCAGAAAATCCCAAGGGTTTTAGGAGCTCTGTGCCAGGAACCAGGGATGAAGACCAGGTATTTATTGCTTGTTACATCACAATATTACATCTACAAAGCCCCAAATCTTAATTCCTCGTTTGTATGAACATCAATTCCAGTATTGGTGAATAGTCCAACAATGCCTCAACATTCACACAGCCAATTCCAATTCAACTACCTTCCTTTATTTTTAATCTTATTGATAATGAATTGTTATTGTGGAATTATAATAGAGTAATTGCCTTACTTTAACTTCTACCCCCACTTTTTTTTTTTTTTTTTAAACACCTCATAATGTCATGACTAACCAGAAATTTAGGACCAGTATAGGGGAAAATTGGTAATTTTTAAACTGTGGTCCTATTGAATTACCATCTGAAATAGCTCAAATTTGTTGTCTTTACCTTTCCACGGTTTCAATTCAGGCCTTTGTCTTTCTTGTAAATAGATTCTTAATCTCCTTGATTCCTATCTGCCCTCTTATTCCAATGCATCTTTCAGGTTGCTGCCGGAATCTTGACATGAATCTGATTATGTAATCATCCTATTTGTAAGTCTTTGCTGCCGTGCTGTATCCTCAGAATATAAGGTGCAAAATTTTACCACTTCATTTAGCATCTTTCTCCTGACCGATATTACCTACCTGTGTACTTGGACACCAAAATCGTGTTCCATTTCTCTCCTGCTATTGTTTAATTTCTTTGCCCTTGTCCTGACTTTAATATTAAACATTGAGCTTTTGGTTGAAATCTTCAGCATCCTTCAAGGACAATGTATAGGTTATTTCCCTGTGAAGGCTCGCTCAGCCCTTAGGAAGGGCTCTGTTATCATTTGCTCCTCTTAACTTATTCATAATAGTATTCCTTGGACCTGCAAAACACTTGAACATATTATTAAATTGAAAGTACTTATTTTTTGAAATTATCCTTAAATGTTTTTATTACCATTTAGTTCTTTGGTAAATTTCCTTTGTTTGATTTCTTAGCAAACCAAACTACTACCATCACCATTGTTATCCTCACTTTGACACGCATTGAACAAAGGTCTGGACTGTTTGCATACGATTGGGGTAGACTGGAGTACAGAAAGATCTAATCATTGGTCCTGCACTTATCAACTCAATGAACTATTCGGTAGACCTGGAATGATGGTAAGTGCGCTTCTCCCAGTGCTGTGCTACCATCACAATGAGTGGATGATCTGCTATACAAGTCTCTGTTTCCTTTGAAATTCAAGGTCATAAACCGATTCATACTCAACACATTTCTAAGCATAGTGGCTACTCCTTTACATAATTTTAAACAAGTCTAGAGTAAATTATGTGCAGCTAAGCAAGTTTAGTCTAAACTAAACTGTTTTGTGTTTAAATAGCAACTGAGGGGCGCCTGGGTGGCTCAGTCGGTTAGGCGTCCGACTTCGGCTCAGGTCATGATCTCACGATCCATGAGTTCGAGCCCCGTGTCGGGCTCTGTGCTGACAGCTCAGAGCCTGGAGCCTGCTTCAGATTCTGTGTCTCCCTCTCTCTCTGACTCTCTCCCATTCATGCTCTGTCTCTCTCTGTCTCAAAAATAAATAAACATTAAAAAAAAAATAGCAACTGATTTTCTCAGTCTCCTAGGAAACTGCATGGAAACCAGGGACTCAAGTAGTAACCCTTTAAATAGAGAACATGTCAGGATCTCTTAAAGCTTTAAAATCGAGGATAGTATTACCAGTTTGTGTAAGTAAGCATGACAACATGGTAGAAGGAAATGTTACGAAAGCACACAAGTGAATGCATTCTGCTAATGTCTGAATCTAATCAAACCAACCAAAAATAAATTCAAACAAGTGTTAATTTTTAAAATATAACTTGCCCAACATTTTACTATAATTTTATTAGTCTGTAAAAGGATCACATGCTAGTAAAATCCTACAGGTATAATAAAATATATGAAGTTGTTGAATGCTCATCTAAATAGAAGTTCCTATGCCACAGGATAGATACCTCTATTTTTACTGAAGTGTTTACTTGCACAAAGAATGAGTAAACTAATCGACCTTAAAATCCTCACTAGTTTTTGTAGTTGATAGTATTATTATTGTTAGTATCTATGAGAATAATGTAGTTATATATGAAGGGTTAATAGTATAAACAGTAAAGTATATCACCTATTAATCATGTTTATTAGAAAGGTCATCATGTGCATATTAGAAGTATTTCAGAATATTCAAACAGTTGTCAATTTCTTATTTCCCACGCTCCCCTTGTTTGTTTATCTCTCTGGCTTTGCAGGAATCTTGTTAGTTTGTGTTGTGTTACACTTGTTGTGAGTTAACAAGTGATAGTTGGCAATAGTGGTGATACCGGATCCAGTTGTAAAATGGATGCAACCTTAAATTACTTATAGATGTGGAAATACAATCTGGCTGGACCCAGTAGAATAAATAGATTTTTGTTTACCCGCAGTTTAGTACTTTGGCAGTACTACTGCCAAATATTCCGGAAAAACAGTCACAGGATTCTTGAGACTTTTCCCTGGAGCATGCTGCCACCTGTTGGCCAGATAATGCAGGGCAGAGCTACAGTAGGATCCGAGGGAGACCGGCAGTATCCTTGCTCATTCCCACTAACATTTAATACTTCCAGAACATAGAAAATTTAGATTTTCAATATCTAACGGATTCATCCTTTTTTTTATAAGGAAAAATAATATAACAGCCTAAGGAACCAAATAATCTGGAACACTTGGCCCAGACTTTCATGAATACAAAGGTACTGTAGCAGAGTAAATTCTAAAACACCTACTTTTGAGTTGTATGAAGAAAAAATAATTAGCCTTGGAAAGTTTCATAGCAAAACGCTTAAGGTGTGATTTATCTTATGCTTATTCAGTTTTGTAAACCTGTCATCACTTTTTTAAAAGTGATGGCATATATGAAAATGAAGTAACTTTGGCCTAAATGGAAAAGTGGCATATTTCAAATGTCATTAATAAATAAAATCTGTGCCTACAACACCTACATTTTTGATACTTAATAAACCAATGTTTATTTAGCACCGCTGAGCCAAGAAGTCTACTAGGTTCTGTGACTAGTGCAGTGAATCAAAGACCCAGGGTCTGCCCTCTGGAAACCCATCTAGAGGGTGATGCAGAGGTGGCAACAGAATTCTAGAAAAACAGAATAAGGTACAGTATATGCAGAGTGCTTTGGGAGCTTAGAGGAGAGACTTCAAACCCCAGTTTGGATTATGGAAAATAGTAAGCATATTAGAGCAAACATTCTTCAGTAGTTTACAGCTGACATATATGGACTTCAATTTATGTCCCCATAATAAAAACTTAAACTCCAGTTTAATATTGTCAGATTTCTTTTTTTTAATGTTTTATTTTTGTTTTTTGTTTTTGTAATATATGAAATTTACTGTCAAATTAGTTTCTATACAACACCCCGTGCTCATCCCAAAAGATGCCCTCTTCAGTACCCATCACCTCCCCTCCCCTCCCTCCCACCCCCCATCAACCCTCAGTTTGTTGTCACTTTTTAACACTCTCTTAAGCTTTGTCTCTCTCCCAGTCTAACCTCTTTTTTTTTTTTCCCTTCCCCTCCCCCATGGGTTTCTGTTAAGTTTCTCAGGATCCACATAAGAGTGAAAACATATGGTATCTGTCTTTCTCTGTATGGTTTATTTCACTTAACATCACACTCTCCAGTTCCATCCACGTTGCTACAAAGGGCCATATTTCATTATATCTCATTGCCACGTAGTACTCCATTGTGTATATAAACCACAATTTCTTTATCCATTCATCAGTTGATGGACGTTTAGGCTCTTTCCACAATTTGGCTATTGTTGAGAGTGCTGCTATAAACATTGGGGTACAAGTGCCCCTATGCATCAGTACTCCTGTATCCCTTGGGTAAATTCCTAGCAGTGCTATTGCTGGGTCATAGGGTAGGTCTATTTTTAATTTTCTGAGGAACCTCCACACTGCTTTCCAGAGTGGCTGCACCAGTTTGCATTCCCACCAACAGTGCAAGAGGGTTCCCGTTTCTCCACATCCTCTCCAGCATCTATAGTCTCGTGATTTGTTCATTTTGGCCACTCTGACTGGCGTGAGGTGATATCTGAATGTGGTTTTGATTTGTATTTCCCTGATGAGGAGCGATGTTGAGCATCTTTTCATGTGCCTGTTGGCCATCTGGATGTCTTCTTTAGAGAAGTGTCTATTCATGTTTTCTGCCCATTTCTTCACTGGGTTGTTTTTCGGGTGTGGAGTTTGGTGAGCTCTTTATAGATTTTGGATACTAGCCCTTTGTCCGATATGTCATTTGCAAATATCCTTTCCTATTCCGTTGGTTGCCTTTTAGTTTTTTTGATTGTTTCCTTTGCTGTGCAGAAGCTTTTTATCTTCATGAGGTCCCAGTAGTTCATTTTTGCTTTTAATTCCCTTGCGTTTGGGGATGTGTCAAGTAAGAAATTGCTGCGGCTGAGGTCAGAGAGGTCTTTTCCTGTTTTCTCCTCCAGGATTTTGATGGTTTCCTGTCTCACATTCAGGTCCTTTATCCATGTTGAGTTTATTTTTGTGAATGGTGTGAGAAAGTGGTCTAGTTTCAACCTTCTGCATGTTGCTGTCCAGTTCTCCCAGCACCATTTGTTAAAGAGATTGTCTTTTTTCCATTGGATGTTCTTTCCTGCTTTGTCAAAGATTAGTTGGCCATACTTTTGTGGGTCTAGTTTTGAGGTTTCTATTCTATTCCATTGGTCTACGTGTCTGTTTTTGTGCCAATACAATGCTGTCTTGATGATTCCAGCTTTGTAGTAGAGGCTAAAGTCTGGGATTGTGATGCCTCCTGCTTTGGTCTTCTTCAAAATTACTTTGGCTCTTCGGGGCCTTTTGTGGTTCCATACGAATTTTAGGATTGCTTGTTCTAGGTTCGAGAAGAATGCTGGTGCAATTTTGATTGGGATTGCATTGAATGTGTAGATAGCTTTGGGTAGTATTGACATTTTAACAATATTTATTTTTCCAACCCGTGAGCACGGAATGTATTTCCATTTCTTTATATCTTCTTCAATTTCCTTCATAAGCTTTCTATAGTTTTCAGCATACAGATCTTTTACATCTTTGGTTAGGTTTATTCCTAGGTATTTTATGCTTCTTGGTGCAATTGTGAATGGGATCAGTTTCTTTATTTGTCTTTCTGTTGCTTCATTATTAGTGTATAAGAATGCAACTGATTTCTGTACATTGATTTTGTATCCTGCAACTTTGCTGAATTCATGTATCAGTTCTAGCAGACTTTTGGTGGAGTCTATCGGATTTTCCATGTATAATATCATGTTATCTGCAAAAAGTGAAAGCTTGACTTCATCTTTGCCAATTTTAATGCCTTTGATCTCCTTTTGTTGTCTGATTGCTGATGCTAGTACTTCCAACACTATGTTAAACAACAGCGGTGAGAGTGGACATCCCTGTTGTGTTCCTGATCTCAGGGGGAAAGCTCTCAGTTTTTCTCCATTGAGGATGATATTACCTGTGGGCTTTTCATAAATGGCTTTTATGATGTTTAAGTATGTTCCTTCTATCCCGACTTTCTCGAGGGTTTTTATTAAGAAAGGATGCTGAATTTTGTCAAAAGCTTTTTCTGCATCGATTGACAGGATCATATGGTTCTTATCTTTTCTTTTATTAATGTGATGTATCACGTTGATTGATTTGTGAATGTTGAACCAGCCCTGCATCCCAGGAATGAATCCCACTTGATCATGGTGAATCATTCTTTTTATAAGCTGTTGAATTCAATTTGCTAGTATCTTATTGAGAATTTTTGCATCCATATTCATCAGGGATATTGGCCTGTAGTTCTCTTTTTTTACTGGGTCTCTGTCTGGTTTAGGAATCAAAGTAATACTGGCTTCATAGAATGAGTCTGGAAGTTTTCCTTCCCTTTCTATCTGGTCCTGGACTCTTATTTGTTGGGAGATTTTTGATAACTGATTCAATTTCTTCACTGGTTATGGGTCTGTTAAAGCTTTCTATTTCCTCCTGATTGAGTTTTGGAAGCGTGTGGGTATTTAGGAATTTGTCCATTTCTTCCAGTTGTCCACTTTGTTGGCATATAGTTTTTCATAGTATTCCCTCATAATTGCTTGTATTTCTGAGGGATTGTAATAATTCCATTTTCATTCATGATTTTATCTATTTGGGTCATCTCCCTTTTCTTTTTGAGAAGCCTGGCTAGAGGTTTGTCAATTTTGTTTATTTTTTCAAAAAACCAACACTTGGTTTCATTGATCTGCTCTACAGGTTTTTTAAGATTCTATATTGTTTATTTCTGCTCTGATCTTTATTATTTCTCTTCTTATACTGGGTTTGGGGTGTCTTTGCTGTTCTGCTTCTATTTCCTTTAGGTGTGCTGTTAGATTTTGTATTTGGGATTTTTCTTGTTTCTTGAGATAGGCCTGGATTGCAATGTATTTTCCTCTCAGGACTGCTTTCACTGCATCCCAAAGCGTTTGGATTGTTGTATTTTCATTTTTGTTTGTTTCCATATATTTTTTAATGTCTTCTCTAATTGCCTGGTTGACCCATTCATTCTTTAGTACGGTGTTCTTTAACCTCCATGCTTTTGGAGGTTTTCCAGACTTTTTCCTGTGGTTGGTTTCAAGCTTCATCGCATTGTGGTCTGAAACTATGCATGGTATGATCTCAATTCTTGTATACTTATGAAGGGCTGTTTTGTGACCCAGTATGTGATCTATCTTGGAGAATGTTCCATGTGCACTCGAGAAGAAAGTATATTCTTTTGCTTTGGGATGCAGAGTTCTAAATATATCTGTCAAGTCCATCTGATCCAATGTATCATTCAGGGCCCTTGTTTCTTTATTGACCATGTGTCTAGATGATCTGTCCATTGTTGTAAGTGGGGTATTAAAGTCCCCTGCAATTACCACATTCTTATCGATAAGGTTGCTTATGTTTGTGAGTAATTGTTTTATATATATGGGGGCTCCCGTATTCGGCACATAGACATTTGTAATTGTTAGTTCTTCTTGATGGATAGAGCCAGTAATTATTATATAATGCCCTTCTTCATCTCTTGTTACAACCTTTAATTTAAAGTCAAATTTGTCTGATATAAGTATGGCTACTCCAGCTTTCTTTTGACTTCCAGTAGCATGATAAATAGTTCTCCATTCCCTCACTTTCAATCTGAAAGTGTCCAGGTCTAAAAGGAGTCTCTTGTAGACAGCAAATAGATGGGTCTTGTTTTTTATCCATTCTGATACTGTATGTATTTTGGTTGGTGCATTTAGTCCATTTACATTCAGTGTTATTATAGAAAGATATGGGTTTAGAGTCATTGTAATGTCTGTAGGTTTCATGCTTGTAGCGATGTCTCTGGTACTTTGTCTCACAGGATGCCCCTTAGGATCTCTTGTAGGGCTGGTTTAGTGGTGATGAATTCCTTCAGTTTTTGTTTGTTTGGGAAGACCTTTATTTCGCCTTCTATCCTAAATGACAGATTTGCTGGATAGAGGATTCTCGGCTGCATATTTTTTCTGTTCATCACATTGAAGATTTCCTGCCACTCCTTTCTGGTCTGCCAAGTTTCAGTAGAGAGATCTGTCACTAGTCTTATCGGTCTCCCTTTATATGTTAGAGCACGTTTATCCCTAGCTGCTTTCAGAATTTTCTCTTTATCTTTGTATTTTGCCAGTTTCACTATGATATGTCGTGCAGAAGAGCGATTCAAGTTACGTCTGAAGGGAGTTCTCTGTGCCTCTTGGATTTCAGTGCCTTTTTCCTTCCCCAGATCTGGGAAGTTCTCAGCTATTATTTCTTCAAGTACACCTTCAGCACATTTCCCTCTCTCTTCCTCCTCTGGAATACCAATTATGCATACCTTATTTCTCTTTAGTGTATCACTTAGTTCTCTAATTTTCCCCTCATACTCCTGGATTTTTTTAATCTCTCTTTTTCTCAGCTTCTTCTTTTTCCATAATTTTATGTTCTAGTTCACCTATTCTCTCCTCTACCTCTTCAATCCGAGCTGTGGTCATCTCTATTTTATTTTGCAGCTCATTAATAGCATTTTTTAGCTCCTCCTGGCTGTTCCTTAGTCCCTTGATCTCTGTAGCAATAGATTCTCTGCTGTCCTTTATACTGTTTTCAAGCCCAGCGATTAATTTTATGACTATTATTCTAAATTCACTTTCTGTTATATTGTTTAAATCGTTTTTGATTAGTTCGTTAGCTGTCCTTATTTCCTGGAGGTTTTTTTGAGGGGAATTCTTCCGTTTCATCATTTTGGATAGCCCCTGGAGTGGTGCAGGACTGCGGGGCACTTCCCCTGTGCTGTCTTGAATAACTTGCGTTGGTGGGCGGGGCCGCAGTCAGACCTGATGTCTGCCCCCAGCCCACCGCTGGGGCCACAGTCAGACTGGCGTGTGCCTTCTCTTCCCCTCTCCTAGGGGCGGGATTCACTGTGGGGTGGCGTGGCCGGTCTGGGCTACTTGCACACTGCCAGGCTTGTGGTGCTGGGGACCTGGCGTCTTAGCTGGGTGGGTAGGCAAGGTGCACAGGGGCGGGAGGGGCAGGCTCAGCTCGCTTATTCTTCGTGATCTGCTTCGGGAGGGGCCCTGCGGCACCGGGAGTCAGACCTGCCACCTGAGGGATGGATCCGCAGAAGCACAGCGTTGGGTGCAAGCAAGTTCCCTGGCAGGAACTGGTTCCCTTTGGGATTTTGGCTGGGGGAGGGGCAAGGGAGATGGCGAGCACCTTTGTTCGTTGCCAAGCTGCGCTCTGTCATCTGGGGCTCACCAACTCTCCTTCCCATTGTCCTCCAGCCCTCCCGCTCTCCAAGCAGAGATGTTAACTTATAACCTTCCAGATGTTAAGTCCCACTTGCTGTAGGAACACACTCCGTCCAGCCCCTCCACTTTTGCAAGCCAGACTCGGGGGCTCTGCTTGGCTGGCGGGCTGCCCCTCCGCCCCGGCTCCCTCCTGCCAGTCCGTGTAGTGCGCACCGCCTCTCCGGGCCTCTCGTCTACCCTTGGCTGCAGAGAATCCGTTCTGCTAGTCTTCTGGTGGTTTTCTGGGTTATTTAGGCAGGTGTGGGTGGAATCTAAGTGATCTGCAGGACGCGGTGAGCCCAGCGTCCTCCTACGCTGCCATCTTCCGCTCCAGATTTCTTTTTTTAAAAGGTTTGTTTGTTTATTTATTTATGAGAGCGAGTGCGTGTGTGAGACCAGGGTAGGGGCAGAGAGAAAGGGAGAAAGAGAATCCCAAGCAGGCTCCACCCTGCCATCACATTATCAGCACAGAGCCTGATGCAGGACTCGAACTCACGAACTGTGAGATGATGACCTGAGCCGAAATCGAGAGTCCTGGATGCTTAACTGAACCACCCAGGTGCCCCACACTGTCAGATTTTTATCCAAACTGTATTATTCATTGTAAATTTTCTTGCTTTTTTTTCTCTCAAGGAGAAATACATCAATTTAGAAAAATGGTGCACTATTTCCATAATTAAGATGTAAACAATTTAATAACTAAAGCTTAGGCAGAAATGCAAGCAGGCTATGCAAGCATGCATATTTATAATTTCCCTGGGTTTAATATTCAGTGACTGAGGAGTGATCACTTTTGCTTTTCACGATCCCTTACCAATACTGTGAATGTGTTATTTCCTGTCTTGTAATTTAGGTTAATGTGCTGTAAAGGACTGCTTCTCTAAATTTTCATTTATTTAGATACGTAAGTTTCTAAAATAGAGTTCCCTTCTACTTTTAAATTTGTTGTGTTTAAAATGAAAGGGCAAGTTACCGGCCTGGAATAAATGAATGAATAAAATAAACAAATGAACACATGAGTAAATAAGCATGCACACAGTGCACACACAGTACACAAACACGCACAGACCATGAGCTGTTGGAATATTTCTCTCAAGCGTTAGGTTACTGCTGTGGTGAACTGTGGCTCTTTGTTTATTTATTTTTAAGTAGGCTTCCACCCACTGTGGAGCCCAACACAAGGCCTGAACTCAGGACCCTGAGATCAAGACCTGAGCTGAGATCAAGAGTCGGGTGCCTAATCTACTGAGCCACCCAGGCGCCCCTCTTTGGTATTTTTCTAGTAGTCCCCTTCCTACTGCAGAAGCCACTTTCGCTCCGCTGCCAATGGACCACTTTCATTGTCGTCTTTTTCGTATACCTTACGTCCCTTTAAAATAGTGTAGCCTTTCTAGATCTCAGAATTTCATAAAAAATTGTTGTTAATGTCTTTAAAATTGGCTGAAATATTAGATCATTGTTCCTTTCTTGAAGTACATCTTAACTAATTTTTTAGACTATTGAATGGGAAGTCATTTTTCAGCATTTTGACTCGGGGCACTTCACAGCATCTTAAAAGTTCTAGTCTCTGATGAGAATATTCTAAGTCTAAAAAAATTGCATGGGATACCTTTTAATAGAGGTTAAAATGAATACAATAACCTTTTGAAAATCTACTTAAGGGGCACCTGGATGGCTTGTTTAAGCATCTGACTTTGGCTCATGATCTCCCGGTTCATGAGCTTGATGACAGTGTAGAGCCTGCGTGGGATTCTGTTTCTCTCCCTTTCTCTCTCTGCCCCTGATCACTTGAGCTCTCTCTCACACAGAAAACAAAACAAAACAAAAAACAAAAACAAAAAGCAAAAAATCATTTCATTTTATTTTTTACATTTTTTTAAAATTTATTTTTGAGAAACAGAGTGAGACAAAGAGCAAGCGGGGGAGGGGCAGAGAGAGAAGGAGACACAGAATCCAAAGCAGGCTCCAGGCTCCAAGAGAGTGGTCAGCACAGAGCCTGATGGCGGGGCTCGAACCCATGAACTGTGAGATCGTGACCTGAGCTGAAGTCGGACGCTCAACTGATTGAGCCACCCAGGCGCCCCAGCAAAAAATCATTTTAGAGAAAATGAAAATCTACTTAGAAGTTGTTTTGGGGGCACCTGGGTGGCTCAGGTCATGATCTCGCGGCTTGTGAGTTCAAGGCCTGCATCAGGCTCTGTGCTGGCAGCTCAGAGCCTGAAGCCTGCTTTGGATTCTGTGTCTCCCTCTCTCTGCCTCTTCCCCAGCTTACACTATTTCTCTCTCTCTCTCTCTCTCTCTCTCTCTCTCTCTTTCAAAAATAAATAAACATTAAAAAAAATTTAAAGAAGTTGTTTTTAATCCAAGTTTAACATATATTTTTGAAAGGTTCTAAAAATTGTTATAAAATGAAAAATTTTTGTTATCCACTTGGTTCCCCCTACATGTCTACCTTCTGGATAGCCACTATAAGTGTTTTCTTATATACCATTCTAGAATTTCTTTGTGCATAATAAGCAAATAAAATAGGTTTTACCTCTTTTACCCAAAAGGTAGCATACCATATACTGTTTTCACTGTGCTTTTTTTTTTTTAAAAAAAAACAAAAACTAAGAACATACATAGAGATCTTCCTGTGTTATTTAAAGAGCTTTCTCAATTTTTATAACTGCATAGTATTTTATCCTGTAAAACTTATTAAACCATTATATTCGATCAATCAGCCTCCTACTGGTGGACACTTAGATTGTTTTCAGTCTTTTATTTTTGGTAGCTTTGTTTATAATCATAACCATATACATTTAAACTCTTTTTTTTAACATTTTTTATTTATTTTTGAGACAGGGAGAGACAGAGCATGAACAGGGGAGGGTCAGAGAGAGGGAGACACAGAATCTGAAACAGGTTCCAGGCTCTGAGCTGTCAGCACAGAGCCTGACGCGGGGCTGGAACTCATGAACCATGAGATCACGACCTGAGCTGAAGTCGGCTGCTTAACTGACTGAGCCACCCAGGCGCCCCATAACCATATACATTTAAACATAGGATACTGACTTTGTTTTTTGTGAATGTTTTTCCTCGTGTGTGTGTGTGTGTGTGTGTGTGTGTGTGTGTGTGTGTGTGTTTGAGGCTGTTTTCCATGCAGAACTTTTTTGATTTTTATATAGTCAATTTTGTCAGTGGTTTCTTCTGTGGCTTCCTTATTTTGTGCCATGGTTAGAAAAACTGCCCTTACTTCAAGGTTGTAAATAAAATGTTTATTTTCTTTGAATACTTTTATTGCTTTGTTTTCATATCTGAGTTGCTGATCCATTTAGTATTTGTCCTGATGTAGAGTGTGGGTATAACATCCTTTTTTCCATCTAGGTGGCTATCCAGTTGTTACAAAACAATTTAGTAAATAATCCCCCTTTCCCCAACTAACTTCAGATCATACCCTTTTCATATACTTAATCCCTATATATGTATTTGATTTATTTATTGGCTTCCTGTTCTGTTTTTCTGTTCTTTTTTTTTTTTTTAAGTTTATTTATTTTGAGAGAGAGAATGAGTAGGAGAGGGGCAGAGAGAAAGGGAGAGAGAGAATCCCAAGCAGGTGCCATGCTCAGCACAGAGCCAGATGCAGGGCTTGATCCCACGGCTGTGAGATCATGACCTGAGCCCAAACCAAGAGTCAGACACTCAACCAACTGAGCCACCCAGGCACCTGTCTTCTTCTGGGTTTATCTAGCAAAACATATGTCACTTTTCCTAATTAACTTTTGATTTATTAAACATGAATATAATTTTTGTTTGTTTTTGTTCAGTGAATAATGTGGGGTTGTAAGCATTCAGTGCTTGGGGAGGCATATTTTGACTCTCAAGTTAAGGCATGGATAAAGTCCAAAGATAGAGCCACCCGTGCTATCCATGCCTGCACCTTCGTACGCTTAGTGTCCAGTCCTTGTGTGTTCATCCTCCAGGCCAATGTTTTCTTCATGTTAGAGAGATGCTGAAAACATTTTTTAGCTGTACAGTCTGGACATGAACTAGATGTTGTACATAATCAAAAATTTAAAAAGGGCTTGCTTTGGCCCAGCTCTACAACACAGAAAAATCAGAAAGCCACAGGTGTTTGTTTTTTTTTAATACATTCTTTTTTAGTTCTTACCGTAACTTAGTAGATAATGTTTCTTTATTTTATGGATGACAGAACCAAGAGCAGATTGGTTAAATGAGCCCAAGTTCACCCAGGGAGTGGTGGAACCTGGATTTGAATTTAGGGAGGGCTTTGTCTATTCTGTTTTTGAGATTACTACAGATTCACAGGAAGCTGCACACATCGTACAGGGAGGTCCTGTGTACCCTTTACCCAGTTTTTCCCAGTGGTTACATAACATGTAATAAAATGACCGGGGTAACTAGGCAAAGGGTTATATCTTATGTAACCATAGTACAGTATTAAAACTAGAGCATGGGCATCAGTACAATGTGTGTGTGTATCTATGTCATTCTATGACGTGCACATTTGTATGACCTCCATAGAAATTAAGATACAGAACTATTCCTACACCACAAAGATGTCCCTCATGTTCTTCATTTATATTTACCACCCCTCCCCGCTTCATCCCTAACCCCCGGCAACCACTAGGAAATTTCTTCTCCGTGTTTATAATTTTGTCATTCGGGGAATGTTACATAGTGGAATAGTATAGTATGTGACCTTCTGAGATGGGTATTTTTTCCACCCAGATAATGCCTTTGAGGACCATCCAGATTTTTGTGTGCAGTTTGTTTGAAGACAGCATATAGTCAGGTTGGGATTTTTATCTCCTCTGACAATCTGGTGAATTTAGACTGTTTTCATTTAATGTAATTATTGATGTCAGGGCTTAAATATTTTTCATTTTGTCCTGTTTCTCCATTTTGCCTTTTGTGGGTTACTAAAACATGTTTTTAGAATTTCATTTTGATTTATCTATGGTGTTTTGAGTGTATGTCTTCATATAGTTTTCTCAGTGATTGCTCTTGGCATTATATTACATATATATAACTTACCACAGTCTACTGGTATTGACAGCAGTTTGAATAAAGCATAGAAACCTCTGTCTCCCTCATTTATAATGTAATTATCTTAAACATTTGCTGTACATCCCTCTTCTATATTGAGAATCACATCAAATAATATAAAGTGGTTTTGTTTTTTTGTTTTTTTTTTTTTGCCTCAACCCTAAAACACAATTAACAAAACTCAAGAGGTAAAGGAATGTCTATTGTAAATTGTTTTTTAATGTTTATTTATTTTGGAGAGACAGAGAGACAGCATGAGCGGGGGAGGATCAGAGAGAAAGGGACACAGAATCTGAAGCAGGCTCCAGGCTCTGAGCTGTCAGCCCAGAGCCCGATGTGGGGCTCAAACTCACAAACCACAAGATCATGACCTGAGCTGAAGTCGGACACTAAACTGACTGAGCCACCCAGGTGCCCCAAGGAATGTCTATTGTATGCACCTAAATTTTTACTCTTGTTCATTTTTCCTGATGTTCCAAATTTCCTCCCGTCATTTTGTTTCTGACTCAGACTTCTTTTAGCCATTCTTTTGGGGTAGGTCTGCTGGCAACAAATTCTCTTATTTTTCTTTCATCCGAGAATGTCTGATTTCTTCTTGATTCTTGAAGGATATAGAGTTCTTTTCTTTTGGTACTTGAAAAATATTCAGTCTTCTTATGTATGTTTTACATATAATATCCAGGGATTTTCTCTGTACTTCGGAGGAATAGGGAGAAGAACATTTATACCATCTTGTCCTGGAACCAAAAACACATGGAACAGTTTTTTTTTTTTTTTAATATTATTTGTATTCCAGTTTGGAAAATGGGTACTCTGTGAATTCTCCAACATATAGTTGATTTTTTTCAAGTATTCTAGAAATCTCACCAGTGATATTAAAATTATATGTACTAAAGTCACCGGAAAGTGATGTCAAGAGCAAAGCTTAAGATATCGGATGCAGGAGCAGCTGGCTGGCTCAGTCTGTAGCGCATGCAACTCTTTTTTTTTTAATTTTTTAATGTTTATTTATTTTTGAGACAGAGAGAGACAGAGCATGAACGGGGGGAGGGTTAGAGAAAGGGAGACACAGAATCCAAAGCAGGCTCCAGGCTCTGAGCTGTCAGCACAGAGCCCGACACGGGGCTCAAACTCACAGACTGTGAGATCATGACCTGAGCCGAAGTTGGACACTTAACCGACTGAGCCACCCAGGCGCCCAGAGCATGCAACTCTTGATCTCTGGGTCGTAAATTTGAGCCCCACGTTGGGTGTAGTGATTACTTACAAATAAAATCTTAAAAAAAAAAAAAAAGACATTGGATGCAAAATCTAGATGGATTTCTAGGGAGTGTAAAATGACTTGGTTTATCAAAAGAAAAAGATACTAGAAAACAAATTAAAAAATGCCAGCTGTTTGTCACCCATTCTTTTTTGGACTGATTACTTCTGGGAGCTTAATGAAATAATAGCCCTTTGTGAAAGGAAAGAACCTTAGAATCATTGAGGACTCTTTTCCAAAATTACACGTGCAGGACTTCAGTGTGACACGTTCATTCGTGTTGATTGGAGTTATGTAATTCCTATTACCCAGGGTATTACAGCTCCCTTTGCTAGTGTCTAATCTAGTGCCAGACTCCCCAAAGACCCTGAATCTGGCAAGGCCACAGTAAGATGAAATGCATAGTCGTTTCTTAAAAAAAAAAAAAAAAAAAAAAAAAAAGGCAGTCCAAGCTGTTCTCTAAGTTTTAAGCTTAGATTTAATCAAGTCCAGCCAAAATTCTTCCACCCAGGAGCTATTATCACATTCCTCCTTTTGAAAACAGCTCAAACCACAGAATTGCTGGCAGCCACATCCAATCCTTTAGAAACAAAAAAATTCTTAGAGCCTCCCAGTCTCTAGCTCTTACTTCCTTTTCCTGTTTAACATGTTTGCACAGTTATTTGGGAAACAGCAAAAAAAGATTTGAGTTTTAATTTGTCAGTCCTCAATTTAATGCAGGATAACTTCATGCTAATAAAACAGATAGTGAATCTGGGAGAAAGAGTAATTGGAAAACTGATGTGTATGGGGATTAATACAGAGAAGTATATGTCAATAGATATTACTATAGCTCTGTATTAATCCCCTTGTCAATCAGAGTTATATGTATGTCTGTATGTGTGTGTGTATATATGTACGTATGGTAGAAAAAGAAAACTTGAAACAAAACCCAAGAGATAATGGCAGTAACCTCAAACTGACATTAAAAACGACCAATTTTTATTTATTTAGATATTTAGAGCTGCAACTCCTTGGAAAAATTCAAAGCTGGACTGAGCCATAACCCCTTCTGTCCGCATTTGTTTCTTCACCTTGTTTTTATAGATGTTAATGTGAGAAAGAAAATACTTAAAGATATATGTATTCTGCTTGTACCTTGTCAGAAGTCTCTATGGCTTTGTTTGGGATCTCTTTGTTATAGATGATGGCCGATAGCCACTTGCAGTTGAATAGACAAGATACTTTTTTTTTATTGTATTGGACAGTTCATGCTAGGGAAGGCCTTATAGAGCTGATCATGAATGGTACAAGATGTCCTTATTCTGAGCAAAATTGAGAAATACTCAGAGGCATGCTTTTGACTCCTTAAATCAGTACTGGTTTTTCTTAAATGAGTTCACCCGTTTCCACCCATGAGCTCTGTTCGGAGCCCTGATTGTACTTTGCCATGGCTGTCAAAAAATTTTTGCTAACATTGGCTTAAGGTGTATATAAAAAATAATTTAATGAAGGTATCATTCCTCCCAATCTTTTTTTTTTCAACGAGATGTTTGGAAGATAAAAAAGTACTTCTCTTCTTCTGCTCTGCCTGCCTGTGGCTGGAAGGAAAGAGTTTGTTAGCATACCATCTTGAAGATGCAAACACCCCTGGTCTGTGCTTGTTTGATATAAACACTTGGGTTTTTATGAATTATGGAGGCCACTTCTGGGAGGAGAAGGGCTCGAACCTGAACAAATCACTGGAGTCCAGCCTTCCCGGCCTTTCAAGGGAAGAGCCGAAGCTAAAGACCTTCCCTAGTTGGGCCATCAATCTGAATCAGAAAAGTACCTATTCATTAAATTGCAAGTGGCCATCTGCTTGCTTAATCATGTGCTTCTTTTTTCTTTGCGCTGATTATTATTGTCTGATTTGGCCCCTTTTACTAATTAGCCTAAGCTTGAGCTTCAGGTGAACCTCTTCCATTTGGTTAAGCCATTTGAAGGGGGGAAAATGTTGTTATTCTTAAGTTTACAAGGCCTGGTTATTTGGAGTCTGAGTTGATATTTGGCTTTTGCTGAGTACATTTGAATACTCCTGTATGAATTGTTATATTTTATTCTTTTTCTCAGCTTGGCAGTGTACATAGTAATGTTTACATTTATGGTTTCTTAGAGCTAGACAGTATTCTTTGTTTCTTTATTAAGATACATATTGTAAAAGATTCAGTTGTAAAGTTTAGATAACCAACGCTAGCCATTTGGTCTGCATTCTTTTGCTATGTTTGTAAAATACATGTTTGTGTGGGATGGGCTCGTTATCTAAATGTAGCAAATAAAGCTATAGGAGAATATTTCCAGAATGTGATGGGGTGGAATGTGGAAGTGAAGGAGGGAAGCTTCTTAAGCAAGATGGAAAACCCAGAAGCTTGGAGTCAGATTTGAATTGAACATTTAAACTTTCTGAAGATGATATCCAGTTTGGGAAATTGTTTATAATTCCCAAACAATTGATTGTTTATTTCACTAAGCATAATGTTTTCAAGGTCCATCCATGTTGTTGCATATGTCATGCCATTTAGGCAGGGAATCTCAGGGTTATGGGGACTCAGGGCATATTCTGGAAGGGGGATGCCTTTATGTGGGTAGAAGTGGAGTGAGACAAAAAATAGAGTGGAGGCCCAGGGAAATATACAGTGCATGAGGATGGACATTGTATTATTTACTGAAGCAAGTACTTAGAAATATTGAACTGCCGGAGTAGAGGAAAGGTTGAGTATATCCCCTTCATAAGCCAGCCACGAAACTGTAAGCGACAAAACCCTTAATATTGGAGACTTTATAACAACATGGAAACTACTTACTGTAATATCCATTGTGAAATATCCAGGCTGAAAAATTGAATGGACACTATGACTTTAACTACATAAAACATCAACTAAAGGAGGTTCACTTCTAGGAATTTATCCCACCAATATACTTGCATATCTGCATTAAGATAAGAGTACCAGAATGCTGGTTGTGGCCTTGTTTGTAAAAATAAAAAATTGCAAATGAGTGATTTGGTATGCTACTGGGTCAATAAATTATGCAACATTCATACATTGAAATAATATGCAGCCATTAAAAATAGTGAGACAGCTCTAAATATATACATACATATATACATTTTTTTAAAGAAAGAATAGATCCCCTAATCTTCTTTTTTTTTTTTTTTAAATTTTTTTTTTCAACGTTTTTTATTTATTTTTGGGACAGAGAGAGAGACAGAGCATGAACGGGGGAGGGGCAGAGAGAGAGGGAGACACAGAATCGGAAACAGGCTCCAGGCTCCGAGCCATCAGCCCAGAGCCTGACGCGGGGCTCGAACTCACGGACCGCGAGATCGTGACCTGGCTGAAGTCGGACGCTTAACCGACTGCGCCACCCAGGCGCCCCGATCCCCTAATCTTCTATTTCCCTCTCATACTGTCACACTGTTAAAAATTTGTTTTAAAATCCAGCATAATTAATGTATGGTGTTATATTAGTTTCAGGCATACAATACAGTGATTCAACAATTCTGTTCATTATTCAGTGTTCATCACAAGGGTACTCTTTAATCCTCATCACCTATGCCACCCCTCCCCTCTCTCACCCCTCCTCTGGTAACCATCTGTTTGTCCTCTGTAGTTAAGAATC
The DNA here is from genome assembly GCF_018350215.1 of Panthera leo. Taxonomy (NCBI): domain Eukaryota; kingdom Metazoa; phylum Chordata; class Mammalia; order Carnivora; family Felidae; genus Panthera; species Panthera leo. Next base: position 56,692,013 of record NC_056690.1, on the reverse strand, counting down.
TGTGGGGCACCTGGGTGGCTCACTTGGTTAAGCATCTGACTTCTGCTCAGGTCATGATCTCTCTGCTTGTGAGCTTGAGCCCTGCGTGGGGCTCTACACTGACAGCTCAGAGCTTGCTTCAGGTTCTGTATCTGTCTTTCTGCCCCTCCCCTCACCCCTCTCTCTCCCTTTCTCTGTCTCAAATATAAATGTTAAAAAAAAAGAATCTGTTTCTCTTCTTTCCCTTTGTTCATTTGTTTCTTAAATTCCACATTTGAGTGAAATCATACAGTATTTGTCTTTCTCTGACTTATTTCACTTAGCATTACATTCTCTAGATCCATCCATGTTGTTGCAAATGGCAAGATATCATTCTTTTCTTATGCCTGACTAGTATTCCATTGTGTGTGTGTGTATGTCACTTCCTTATCTATCCATCTATCTATGAATCTGTTTTCATATTCTTTGGACAAATACCCAGTAGTGGAATTACTGGATCATATGGTAATTGTATTTTTTAAAAAAAAATGTGTGTTTATTTTTGAGAGAGAGCATGAGTTGGGGAGAAGGAGAGAGGGCAGAGAGAGAGAGAGAGAGGCAGAGAGAGAATACCAGGCAGGCTCCACGCTGTCAGTGCAGAGCCCAATGCAGGACTCAAACTCTCAGACTGTGAGGTCATGACCTGAGCCAAAACCAAGAGTCAGATGCTTGACCAACTGAGCCACCCAGGCACCCCTGGTAATTGCATTTTTAATTAAAAAAAATTTTTTTTTTAATTTATTTAAGTAATCTCTGCACTCAATGTGGGGCTTGAACTCATGACCCTGAGATCAAGAGTTGTATGCTCTTCTGATTGAGCCAGCCAGGCACCCCTATTTTTAACTTCTGAGGAAACTTCATACTGTTTTCCGTAGTGGCTACACCAGTTGGCATTCCTACCAACATTGCGGGAGGGTTCCTCTTCCTCCACATCCTCACTAAGCCTTGTTGTTTCTTCTGCTTTTCTGAGTTTGGCCATTCTCACAGGTGTGAGGTGATACTGTGGTTTTGGTTTGCATTTCCCTGATGATGAGTGATGTTGAGCATCTTATGTCTGTTGGCCATCTGTATGTCTTCTTTGTAGAAATGTCTGTTCATGTCTTCTGCCCGTTTAAACTGGATTGTTTTGGTGTTGGGTTGTGTAAGTTCTTTATTCTGAATATTAACCTTTTATCAGATATGTCATTTGCAAATGTCTTCTACCATTCATTCAGTAGGTTATCTTTTAGTTTTGTTGGTTGTTTCCTTTGCTGTGCAGAAGCTTTTTAGTTTGATGTGGTCCCAGTAGTTTATTTTTGCTTTTGTTTCCCTTGCCTCAGGAGACCTAGCTTGAAAAATGTTGCTATAAGGCCATTGTTAGAGAAATTATTACCTATGTACTCCTCTAGGATTTTTATGGTTTTAGGTGTCACATTTTGAAATTATTTTTGTGTATGGTATAAGAAAGTGGTCCACTTTCATTCTTTTGCATGTAGCTGCCCAGTTTTTTCAACATTGTTTATTGAAGAGACTGTCATTTTGCATATTCTTGCCTCCTTTGTTGAAGATTATTTGACTGTATAATCATGGGTTTTTTTTTTTCTGGGCTCTCTATTTTGTTCTGTTGACCTATACGCCTATTTTTGTACCAGTACCATACTGTTTGGAATACTACAGCTTTGTAGTACATCTTGAAATCTGGGATTATACTTCCAGTTTTGTTCTTGTTTTTCAAGATTGCTTTGGCTATTCAGGGTTTTTTTGGTTGCATACAAGTTTTAGGATTGTTTGTTCTAATTCTATGAAAAATGCTATTGGTATTTTGATAGGAATTGCATTGACTCTGTAGATTGCTTCGGATAATGTGGACATTTTGACAACATTCTTTCAATCCATGAGCATGGAATATCTTTCTGTTTCTTTGTGTCATCTTCCAATTTCTTTCATCATTGTTTTATAGTTTTCAGAGCATAGGTCTTTTCCCTTGTTAGTTAAGTTTATTTCTAGGTATTACTATTTTTGAGCAATTGTAAATGGGAAGGTTTTCTTTATATCTCTTTCTGCTGCTTCATTACTAGCATATAGAAATGCAATGGATTTCTGTATATTGTTTTTGTATCTTCTGACATTATTGATTTTATTTATCCGTTCTTGTAGTTTCTTGTGGGGAGTCTTTAGGGTTTTCTGTATATAGTATCATGTCATCTGCAAATAGTGAAAGTTTTACTTCTTACTAATTTGGATGCCTTTTATTCCTTTATCTTGTCTGATTGTTGTGGGTAGGACTTTCAGCACTATGTTGAATAAAAGCAGTGAGAGAAGACATCCTTGTCTTGTTCCTGATCTTAGGGGTAAAGCTTTGAGTTTTTTCACTGTTGAGTATGATGTTAGCTGTGAGTTTTTCATGTATGGCCTTTATTATGTTGAGATATGTTCCTCTAAACCTACTTTGTTGAAGGTTTTTTATCATGAGCTGATGTACCTTGTCAAATGTTTTTTTCTGCATCTATTGAAATGATCACAAGGTTTTTATCCTTTTTCTTGTTGATGTTATGTGTCACTTGATTGATTTACAAATATTGAACCACCCTTGCATTCTGGGAATAAATCCTACTTGTTCATGGTGAATGCTTTTTTTTAACGTGTTGTTGATTTTGTTTTGCTAATATTTTGTTGAGGATTTCTCATCTGTGTTCACCAGAGATACTGGCCTATAGTTCTCTTTCATTTGTAGTGTCTTTATCTAGTTTTGGCATCAGGGTAACACTTGCCTTCTACAGTGAATTTGAAAACTTTACTTCCTCCACTTTTTTTGGAATAGTTTGAGAAGAATAGATATTAACTCTTTAAATATTTGGTAGAATTCAGCTATGAAGCTGTCTGGTCCTGGACTTTTGTTTGTTGGGAGTTTTTTGATTACTGATTCAATTTTATTGCTTTGGTTTGTTCTTATTTTCTGTTTCTTCCTGATTGTGATTCAGAGGTTATATGTTTTTAGGAATTTATCCATTTCTTCTAGCTTGTCCAATTTTTTGGCATATGATTTCTCATAATATTCTCTTATAATCCTTTGTACTTCAGACGTGCTGATTTTTTTTTTTTACTCTTTCTGATTTGTTTATATAAGTGTGTGTGTGTGTGTGTGTGTGTGTGTGTGTGTGTGTGTCTGGCTAACAGCTTATCAATTTTGTTGATCTTTCCAAAGAAACAGCTCCTGGTTTCATTGATCTGTTCTATTGTTGTTTTTTTTTTAATTTTTCTTGTGTTTAATTCTGCTCTAATCCTTCTGATTTCCTTCCTTCCTTCTACTGTTTTTGGGTTTTGTTCTTTTTCTGGCTCCTTTAAGTATAAGGTTAGGCTGTTTATTTGAGATATTTCTTACTTCTTGATGTAGACCTGTATTGTTATAAACTTCCCTCTTAGAAGAGCTTTTGCTGCATTCTAAAGATTTTGGACCATTGTGTTTACATTTCCATTTGTCTCCATGTATTTTCTGATTTCCTCTTTGATTTCTTCGTTGACCCATTCATTATTTAGTAGCATGTTAACTAACTTTTGTGCATTCGTTCCCTTTCCAGATTATTTCTTGTGGTTGATTTCTGGTTTCATGGCATTGTGACCAGAAAAGATGCATGGTTTGACTTTGATCTTTTTGAATTTGTTGAGACTTGTTTTGTGGCCTAATATGCAATCTGTTCTGGAGAATGTTCCATGTGCAGTTGAAAAGAATGTGTATTCTGCTGTATTAGGATGAAACATGCATATTTATGTTAGATGTGTCTGGTCCAATGTGTCATTCAAAGCCACCATTACCTTGTTGATTTTTCTGTTTGGATGATCTGTCCATTGATGTAAATGGGGTGTTAAAATCCCTTCCTATTATTGTATTACTATTAATTACTTCCTTTATGTTTCTTATTAACTGCTTTATGTATTTGGGTGGTCTAACCCTGGGTTGGCTCTCTTTGCTTCCTAGATCTGGATTTTTGTTTCCTTCCCCAGATTCAGGAAGTTGTCAGCTATTATTTCTTCAAATAAATTGTCTGCTCCCTTCTCTCTTCTCCTTCCAGGATCCCTATAACGGGAATATTGTTGTACTTGATGGTGTCGCTAAATTCTCTTAATCTATTCTCATTCTTTATTAATTTTTCTTTCTTCTGGAAAGAAGCTTGATTTGCTTTCCATTACTCTGTTCTCTAGGTCACTGATGTTCTTTTTCTTCTGCTGCCTCTAGTCTACTATTCCATCTAATGCATTTTTAATTTCAGGTATTGAGTTCTTCATCTGATTGGTTCTTTAAGGTTTCTGTCTCTTTGTTGAGACTGATGTCCTCCACTCTTTTCTCAAGTCCAGTGACTATCTTTATGACCATTACTTTAAATTCTCCATCAGGCATATTATTTATATCCATTTTGTTTAGCTCTTTCACTGTGGATTTGTCCTGTTCTTTAATTGGGGGCATATTTCTCTGTCTCCTCATTTTGTCTAACTCTCTGTGTCTGTTTCTATGTGTTAAGAAAGCCAGCTACATCTCCTGCTCTTGCAAGTAGTAGCCTTATGAAGAAGAGGTCCTACAGTGCCCTGTAGTCCAGTGTCCCCTGTTCACCAGAACCTGGTGCTTCAGGAGCATCTCCCGTGTGTGCTGTGTGCACCCTACTGTGTCTGAGCTGCATTGGCCTTCAGTCCAGTCATCTTCAATGGCTCTCTTTGCCTGTCGTGGACAGGGTTTGGGCCCTCTGGTGTTAATGGGCCAGTCGGTGTCACATTGGGCTTAAGTTGGATTAAACCAGGTGTTTGCCAGAACTGTGGTCACTCCAAACTGCAGGATGCCTTCCCTGTGTTGCTCTCTGGAGGTTTTCACTGGTAGGCAGAGCCTGCATTCAGGTCAGATGTCTGCCCCCAGCCCACTTATGGGGCTGCAGTTGAACTGGTGGTGTGTAATTATTTTCCCCTCTCCCAGGGGCAAGAGTCTGCTTGGAATGGTACTGGCTTCTGCTGGGGCTGCTTGCACAATGCCATACTTGTTCTGTTGCTTTGGATGGATTCCTGTCCTTTCTGGATTAGAGGGGCATGTCTGCAGAAGAATGCAGGGACCCTTCATGCTTTTAACAAGCTAGGTGGAGAGTGTTTGTGTTGCAATAGTTTCCCAGGTGTCCTTTTATGGAGGCTGAGGGGGTGGGTGGTAGAGGGAGCTGCCATGTACTAGCTCTTTTGTTTTTGGAGTAGTCTCCTAATGATACCTACTCCTCTGAGATTATTAAAGAAATTTCCCTCTTGGGGCACCTGGCTGCTTCAGCTGGAGGAGCACATTACTTATGATTTTGGGGTCATGGGTTTGAGGCCAAAGTGGGATGTAGAAATTACTAAAAAAAAAATTAACTTTAGAAAAAAAATTTCCTTCCAGTATACTCTGGGAATTTTTTAAATTGCTGCTTCTATGCTGTATCTTGACGGGGCTGTTTGTTGTGCTCTTTAAGCATGGGGACTCAGTTTCCTCTTGCCCTCCTGGCTCTCTCAGAGTTGAGTGCTGATTTTTAAAGTTGTAGGCATGAAGCCTGGAACTTTAAAAACTATGATTGTAAGAATTCGAGAAGTTAAGCTCCTCTGGTTTTCAAAGCCAAATGTGATGGGGATTTGTCTTCCCAGTGTGTGTCACCTGTGCCTGGGGTGCCTGGTTTGGGGTTTGTTCCTCTTCTTTCTCTATGTCTATGGTGTCCCTCCCTCCTGTGGACAGTGCTGCAGATCAGCTTGGCTCCCTACCATGTCCCTGCCCTTCCTAACCCTCTTCAGTGTGGCTTCTCCTCTACATTTAGCTGTGGAGATTTGCTCTGATAGTCCTTGGTTTATTTATGCTGATGTGGGTGTTAACTAGTTGTATCTGTGAAAGGAGATGAATTTAGGATCCTCCTACCCTGTCATCTTCCTATCACATTCTAAATACCAATATGAAAGCACCTCCAATAAATATTTTGGTATAAAGTAAAGGACTTTGTGTACATGAAAAAGGAAGCCTGAACAGGAATATTACAAATGACAGTAGTTTTAAGGTGGCAGGGATGTCGGTAATGGCTTTTCTTATTTTCTATACATTCTTTAGTGCTTTTGTTACTTCAAAAGGAAGATCAAGGAAAAATAAATGCCTAAGCAGCCATGAGAGGGAGTTTCTTAATCTCTAATTACCTCCCCCTATGCTGTTGAATTCTGGTGCTACTTAAATTTAAGCACACTTGTCCGTTTCACAAGTCTTCATCGCCCTTGTTAGGTTCAGAGGCAGAGTGCTGGGACTTGGTTTCTGTTAACAGTCATTTTAGCACCTAGCATGTCTATGCATTATAAAGTGAGAGTTTCATGATACAGCTACATGCAGGAGGAAAGACAAGTCGAGAGTAATCTTGGGCTTTGGTTGAGATTTCCTAACTGGTTTATTTCTGTTAATGATATCTTATACAGTGCCATAAATAAAGTAAGCCATCTGGATGCCTTTCCTGGCTTTCATAACTGAGGCTTAACTGGCATTATTTTCCCTTTAGACGTTGTACTTCCATTTGTACCTACATTTGGGACTCTTGACAACAATTTAGTCCTAATAGAAAAATTAAGGCAGGTAACTTCTACAGCAAAGTGATCTGGTACTATTTTGAGAATAGTATTTGGGGGTATTGAGGTAATAAAATCAGTTAAATGCACTGAATTTTTTTCACTCTGTGTTCTGTGAGATTTAGCAAAATCATAAATCTTTATCTTTCATTGGCCTGTTTTGCTATACTGATGAGATTTCAAGGGCTAAGCTGGTAACTATTTCTTATTAGCAATACCTATGGAAGTGCCTGGATTATTAGCCCATTTTAGATTGCCAACTGATGCTGAATTTCTACTCTAGTCCTTTAATTACAATACTTTTAATTTTTTTCCAAAGTCTTGGTAATAATTACATTAAAAAGTTACTACTTTTTTTTTCACAGATCAAAAGGAAAGGATGCTAGATTGATTAAATTTTATTCTAGACACAGGCAAACTGTTTATGATTGTAGCTTCCTTAATTGGCACATAAAGTAACTTTTAACCATGGCTTACCTCCTAAAAGATATGATTCATTAAAATTGGAGAAATTCTCTTGATTTATGTATGGTTTTCATGTGTCCTTTGCTGTGTTTCATTCAAATTAGTAAGTAATCAGATTGCCAAGTTATGCTCACAACTGGTGTTTTAATTAGTTTGGGCTGGCAGCTCATTCATATGAATGTAATAAGCCAGAAAAATGGTGTTATTTTTTTTAGTTGTGGTCTCAGATCTAAGTTTTATTTATTTTTATCTTCTCTTTTTTGAATTTGAAATCTCTCTATATACTCAAGAGACATTACATTCTGTATATTTATTCCTTAAACTTTGCCTTCCCCCACCCCTCCAGGAGGTTATCAGATTGATAATGGAGAGAGTGAGACATTTAATAAGCAGAGATCCTGACTGGTTGAAAAAGTATATATATTTTATTGTAAAGTTTGACAGGTCGCAGCATATGGTGAAAACAACATGGGTTTTTAAGTTAGGCCAAGGTTGGAATGCTGATGTACTAATTACTGGTTACTTTTTAGAACTAGATGTGTACATTGGCAAATTGAGCTTTCTAACAAACACTTGCTTTGAACATAAACCTTTGTCCTGCTCAGAACTTGTGAGACATAATAGGAGAGAATACATAGAAGTCTGGTTTTCACTTTGGCATTCAATTCAATAAGCTTTTATTGAGTACTCACTACATCCTTAATATCTTTTAAAAATACATATTCCATATGACTTCTTAATAAAAGGATACAGACTGAATATTGTACTATAGCAAAAGAGTGATATTTTGTTATCTGGAAACATCTCTTACTGTTTATTTCTGCATGTCTATTATATAATAATGATGATTAATATTTATTATGGTAACCCTGAGCCCAGAGGATCCATCCAAATGATTAAAGATGTTGCAAGTCCTATGCTTTCATCTTTAAGCATTTTTATTGTGTTCTAATTCCTTAAAAGTCAGTAATCCAATTGATTGGGTTTCCTTTTGGGTACAGGCAGAAAATCCATAATTTAATCCCACATATTACTTGTAACAATGATAAATATGGAAACTGTCTATTGACCAGAATATCATTGTTTATAACCATGCCAGATAGCCAGTCCACTGGAAATTAAGAATAACATAATAATAGCGCCCATTATCCAGTGCTTCCTATGTGCCAAGCTCTGTATATTTCTCATCTACTTTTATTTAACATTAACTTGAACCAGGCAGGATCTGTGTTATTACCCCATTCACAGATTAAGGAACTCCAGGAGGTTAAGTAAAGTGCTCAAGGTCACATAATAGCTAAGTAGCAGAACCCATACTCGAACCTCCAACCATCTTATTCAGCCACCTTATTCTAAAGCTTGGGTTCTTAACCACCATGTAATTCTAGATGGCCTTTTGTATAGACCTTCTCTTAAATATTTTTCATACGCCTTGTGGTCAAACTCTTTATCTCTGAATGGGTCTATGCTGGGAAAATGTGCCTTATTATGTATGCTATAATATATAAATCTAGACTATTTCAACAGGAGGGAAAATGTACTGGTAGTAGTGAAGCAACACACATCTCTGATGTTGATGGTGTAGAAAGGTCACAGCATCTTCAACATCACTGTTGAAGACGTGGGACTTTAGCAGTGTGAAGAGTCCATTGTGAGTCATTTCCCTACATCATGGACAGAAGGCAGTAATAGAAACGCCACATTTCACTTCGGTAGAAGATAAAAACAAAGAATGGGAGGGCTTGCTGGTAATACCTGCAGAGAGATAACCTGACAACATTAGCCTGTGACTGAGAAGGATTCTAATCTGTCAGTGGAGACGTCTTTAAAGTAGGCAGCCATCTAGACTGTTGTATGTGTGGTGTGTGCTTTCTGTCTGCATGGAGTATATGTAGCATTGTCAAATTCTCAATGCACCCGCAGCCAAAATAATGTTAAGAACCAGCTTAAGTCTAAATTGAGCCATACAAAAATGATTTTAAAGAGGTAAAGTTTAAAGATATAATTGAAGATAATTTCTGAGGATATTATTGTGTGTGTGTGTGTGTGTGTGTGTGTGTGTATGTTTTAGCTTATTTCTGAGAGGGCATGCATGTGCTTGGAGGAGGAGGGGCAGGGAGGGGGGAGAGAGAGAAGCCCCAAGCAGGCTCCACATTGTCAGTGCAGAGCCCAATGTGGGGCTCCATCTCACATACCTCACGTATGGTGAAATCCTAACCTGAGCCGAAATCAAGAGTCAGTAGCTCAACTGACTGAGCCACCCAGGTGCACCATTTGTGTGTGGTTTTATGTTATCTACTCCCATGAAGAGAACTCTGGGAAGTACTGCCTAATGGTTAAAGCAGTAGGTTTCAGAAGTCACTAATTGGCTTTGAATCATTATCACTGTCCTGCCTGTTTCTTTTATTTTTGTTTTTATTTGAGAGTGCATGTGTGCGTGGGGGTGCATGTGCATGCAAGCGGGGGAGGGGCCAAGGGAGACAGAGGGAGAAAACCACACGGGGCTTGGTCTCATGACCGTGAGATCGTGACTTGAGCTAAAATCAAGAGTTGGACGCTTAACTGACTGAGCCACAGAAGTGCCTCTGTCCTGCCCATTTCTAATTTAACTTCTGAGGCTCAACAGTCTCTTCTGTATAATGAGAAATGATCACAATTAATATATTCCTCACTGGATTGTTATGGAGACTATATGAGGAAATTTGAATTATCTATGCAAAGAAAATATAATTAAGCAGGAAACAGTATGATACTTGGGTTCGTACGTACTCAGTAAATGATTGCAGTCAGAGTCCCATAGCCTTTATTTTAAAACTTAAAACAGCCAAGGTAATGCAGCCAATATCTATGATACACAGAAAACATAACAAAATGACTACATTCGTTGAAGTCAAGGAAAGTGAGCTTTCAGCAAAACTGAGGTAGGAAGTCTGAGAGAAGGCAGCTAGTTCATTGTGTTTGAAGTAGCACTCCAGGTTTCCACGAGGAGGTTTGGTGTGGGAATGAAGATTTAGAACGGATCTGATGGAACAGTTACAGGAAGTGTGTGATGTTGCTTTGGAGTTACATGGGATGTGCGGGTGGGTCCCGTTGTACCACGTTCAGGTACTCCAGTGTTTAATTACGTGACTTCTGGGGTGGTTTTAGCTGTTCACAGTCACGCCTTATTTATTGTAGTCATGAACACATGAGAGCCCTCATAGTGAGAAATATAGTTGTTTATAACGGGGAGTGGAAGGGAAGGGCTTGATAACTAAAAATGCTCCAGAGTTTCCTTGGCTCATTTGACAGTTATAAAATGGGCAAGTATAGTCCTTCACCTCCAGCAATAAGGAGATTTGTTCACTGGTTAAGTCTTCCAGGGCTGTGTAAAAGAAAGCACTACATTTCATGGTAAAATTTAAAGTTTCCAAACAGCAGTTGAAACAAGAGAAAATTTTATTTTATTTTATTTTTTGTATTGAGATATAATTGACCTATAACATTAGTTTTAGATGTACAACATCTAAATTCAACATTTGTTTATTGTGAAACGATCACAGTTAAGTCTAGTTAACATCCATCACCACACATGGTTACAGATAAGAGAAAATATTTTAAATGATCAGCAATCTTTAAAACTTGAAGACAGAAACTAACATTTAAAATGAGCTATTTCCTTAATGTAACTGTATTAAATTTCCTAGCATGGAGCCTGGCAGAGTAGACTTTACATATTTTTCCTTCCCCTGCCTTTTCATGTTTTCCTTTGCCAATGAAAATTGCAAGCTCATTAGGGACTCCCCTGCCCCAGTACTACAGTGGTGTTTTCTAATGAATAACAAAACACATTTACATGATAAAATATCTTTCTTTTTTTTAACTTACAAGAATATCCTGCCTCTTCAGAGTCAAACATTCTCTGTTCTCCCAGGATATGAAAGCTGAACCCTTTTAACAAATAGAAACAGTGGATTTTCTTTGCTCTGCAATAAAGGCCATAGAAAAGTTTATGGATTCGTCCTTGGGTTTTATGAATGGGACATGAAAACACCCACTTCGCTTTTCCCAGAGGCTGTTTCAGAGAAAACCTCTATTCTCGTTCTACTTACATTCTAAATCCTTGCACAAAGCTACTAATTTATAATTGTTGATTTGGCTGAATGTATAATCTTAAAGCATTTCAAGTTCTTTTTGGCAACCACAGGAAATTTCCATGTTCTAAAAGAGAATGTTCAGTTTACTTTCTTTAATTAGATGAGATGGTGGTTTTAACCCTATCAAGTGAGGTAAATTTTGATTGAAAGAAAAAAAAATCTAGATAGTATGATAGGATAGTGAGGGAAGAATAAATCATGAAGAATGCTAGGCAAGTAGTAACTCAAAATTGAACTTCTGTCCTTAGTTCTAGGAGACTACCAATAGTGAGGATTTGTTTACTCAGAGGTACAAGAGAAATTCCAAGCCTCATGTAGTATCCCATTACTTGCAGTGACAAACATCTCTTTTCAACCAGATGACTCTTAATTTTGTGTTATAAGAGACCTTTGGGCTAAATTTTTATTTCTGTAGTAGAGTCATTAATTTTACATGCAGTATGGCAATTTTTTGGTGTCTACTCTTGTTTTTTTTTAAATAGCATATTTTGGTAGCACAGTATCATTCCAAATTATTCCTTAGGGGACACAGTGAATTCTAGGCTTATAGCAAATTGGGAAAAGATGGTGGGTGAACCTCTAGAAGCCTTAATAAAGCATTTGAAAACCTCTAAATGACAGGGTGGATTTGGGAGCTTCAGGATCTCCTTGTGTTTCTCTTGCTAGAAGTCTAATATGGAATTGGAATTAACCCTGGGAATCTACTTGGATGAATAGCAGAAATAATTTGTTCTGGGCATAAACCAGACTTACAGAATTTCAGGAGTGCCTGGAAGGGTAGATGGATTTTTGAGAACTCTTAGCACATTGGAATCACAGTAATAGGTGGCAAGCTGTGGTCTCTCTGGTCAGATTGCCTGAGTTCATGTTCTAGCTCTCCCACTTCCTGGCTGTACAACTTTGGGAGAGTTACTCAACTTCTCTGTGCCTTAGTTTTCTTATTTATAAATGGGAAGATAATAACAGTAGAATTGTTTTGAGGATTAAATGAGTTAATTTTTAAAAGTCGAATATAGTAGCTGTATATGTTTAAAAAAGAAAATACCTAGGGCGCCTGGGTGGCGCAGTCGGTTAAGCGTCCGACTTCAGCCAGGTCACGATCTCACGGTCCGTGAGTTCGAGCCCCGCGTCAGGCTCTGGGCTGATGGCTCAGAGCCTGGAGCCTGTTTCCGATTCTGTGTCTCCCTCTCTCTCTGTCCCTCCCCCGTTCATGCTCTGTCTCTCTCTGTCCCAAAAATAAATAAACGTTGAAAAAAAAAAATTAAAAAAAAAAAAAAAAGAAAGAAAATACCAGAGAAGAGAAAGATCAACGTAGGCTAGAGTAGGGGTTGATAACTTATGGCCCAGCCCATAGGCCAGATTGGGCCGAACACCCACTTTTTATAAATAAAGTTTTATTGGAACACAGCTACACCTATTCATTTATGTGTTGTCTTTGGCTGTTTTTATGATAAAACAGCAGAGTTTAGTAGTTGTGACAGAGACCCAGTGGCCTACAAAACCTAAAATCTTTACCATTAGGCCCTTCACAGAAAGAGTTTACAAGCTCTGATCTATAGTTTTCATTCATTTGCATTGGTATATTTCCTTGAGTAATGCTTTGGCCATAGAGCCAGCAAAAGTGCTTCCAGCTACTCTTTCCTTCTTTAAATGCGTGAGAGTCTGTAGGTCATGAAACTCCCACGAAGTAGCACATTGTTCCAAGCTGAGAGGCCGCCCCTGTCACAGAATGAATTGTGACTGGATCTTTTGTGGTGGTACTGTGGACCATTGAAACTAATATGAAAATTACCTTCTGAGTATTTATGCGAGATAATTTAATTTTAGAGCTCATAAACAAGATCAGAGTTATGTGGTTTAACAAAAGGTCTCCTTATGTGTACACACTCTTGCCAAAAACATGATGAAATCCTGAAATATGGCAAACTTAATGTGCACTGTTAGATTTACATGTGGCAAACAGAATTTACTAGTGTATCTCCTTCATAAATATTCTTGGTGCTATTAGAAGGTACTTGGGAAACCGATATAGTTCTATTAAATACAAAAATGATTTCCTCCTTTGCTATGGGGGCCCCATACCAATGGATACACTTATACCAAAGTCCTGCAGGCAGTTTTTCTTTTTAAAAGTTTCTGTTCCATAGAAAACATGGTCATCTTTTCCCAGCATCTTTCCTGTTCATCTAAACCTGTCCTCATTCAGAGCGCCTACTCATTTTGTTATGAACACCTATCTTGAGGTTGCCCTGGTGTCCTATCTTTCCAAGGCTCCCAAAGCACAGTAGTGTACAAGGAAAGTTAAGTCTGCATTAGTCCTAGGTTACAATTTAGATTTGATTTATTTATCAAACTTTTCTAGGTAACTTTAAAACTGAAAACAACCTACTTTCTTTCAACCCAATTTGAAGAGACCAGGCTAAGTCATGCCTGCATGTCAACTAGAAAAGAAATGGTAAAGGAATATGTCTTCACAGATACCATATGTGTTCACTCTTATGTGGATCCTGAGAAACTTAACAGGAACCCATTGGGGAGGGGAAGGAGAAAAAAAAAAAAATGAGGTTAGAGTGGGAGAGAGCCAAAGCATAAGAAACTCTTAAAAACGGAGAACAAACTGAGGGCGGGGGTGGGAGGGAGGGAAGGGTGGGTGATGGGTATTGAGGAGGGCACCTGTTGGGATGAGCACTGGGTGTTGTATGGAAACCAATTTGACAATAAATTTCATATATTAAAAAAAAAAAGAATATGTCTTCAAATTAACTCAGAATTATTGAGGGATCTATGACCACTCTGCAATGCACTGTCAGTTAGGGGCTGGTTTTATTATCATTGTTGGTGAATAGTAAATACCATCAGTGATCAGTTTCATTCAGCAAGGTCTTCTGGACAGGCTATGTTCTGTATGGCCATGTGTAGCCAACTAAATTGCATTAGTTATATTATAACCAGTATTTCAATTACCTGACTATAGATTCCAATAAAGATATTTTGGCAATTTTGATTCACTAAAATAATATAAGCATTTAATCACTATAAACATAATAGCATGTATGAAAAAATAACAATAATCATCTTATTATAAAAAAGCATACTGTATAAAACTTTACTGACAATTAAAAGAAACAGACCAAAATAAGATATCGTTTTTTTACTTAAAGGCTGGAAAAGATGAAAAAGTTTCATAATATTCCAATTTGTTGGGTGTGAGGGGAAATAACTACTCTCCTACATTATTGGTGGAAGTTTAAATTTGACAAAACTTTTTGGAGGTTTGCAATTTGGCAGTATATATGAAAATTTATTCCTTTGATTCAGCAATTCTCCTTCTAGGAGTTTATTCTATGGACATACTCAAACATGTACAAAGATTTCTATACAATGATGTTCATTATACCATTGTTATAATAGTAAGAAGCTGGAGACAATAAAATCTATAATGCTTCTGTTATAGACTGAATTGTGTTCCCCCCCCCCCAGGTTCATATGCTGAGGTCCCCAGCCACCCGCCCCCTTGCCCCCATCCCAGCCCCAGGTATCTTAGAATGTGACTATATTTGGAAACAGGACCTTTAAAGGGGAGAGTAACTTTGAAGTCCTAAGGATGGTGCCCTAATTCAGTATGACTGGTGTCCTTATAAGAAGAGGAAACACCAGAGAGCAGGCACACACAGAGGAAAGGCCATATGAGGACACAGCAAGTAGGCAGCTATCTGCCAGCCAAGGGGAGAGGCTTCAGGAAAAAACCAAATTTGCTGACATCTTAATCTTGGAGTTCTAGCCTCTGGAACTGTGAGAAAAGAAATTTCTGTCATTGAAGCCTCCCACTCTGTGGTATTTTGTTATGGCAGCCCTAACAAACTAGTACATCCATCTAATGAAGTACTGTGCAGTTTCAACATCAGGTATACTGTACCCCCATTTATTGGCTTAAAAAAATTTTTTTAAAGAGATATTGTGCCATGCTGCTTTTGGAGAGAGGCTTGGTAGTAGAGCTTGAGAGTAAGTGAGGAAAATTCTCATTTCTCATTACATACCATTTTGTCTTCTTTAAATGTTTTTAGAAGAATGTATAGGGAGGGGGGTGCCTTGGTAGCTCAGTCAGTTGGGCATCTGACTTTGGCTCAGGTCATGATCTCACAGTCAGTGAGTTTGAGCCCTGCATCGGGTTCTGTGCTGATGGCTCAGAGCCTGGAGCCTGCTTCGGATCCTCTGTCTCCCTCTCTCTCTCTGCCCCTCCCCCACTCACAGTCTGTCTCTCTCTGTGTCAAAAATAAATAAACATTAAATTAAAAAAAAGAATGTATAGGTGTTATAATAATAATGCATGTAGTTAAAATAAAAGAGCATTCTGCTTACAATATAGATATTCAACAGGTATGGGATGG
Source organism: Panthera leo (assembly GCF_018350215.1). NCBI lineage: Eukaryota > Metazoa > Chordata > Mammalia > Carnivora > Felidae > Panthera > Panthera leo. Next base: position 56,676,430 of record NC_056690.1, on the reverse strand, counting down.
AATACTGCTCCCACCAATGTATCTGCTTATAAAACAGTGTTTGTTTTGTTGTTTTTTCCCATTCTAAGTTCAGTGTTGAGGAATTTACCCTAAGAAATGACCAGAGATGGGTAAAATGATAGTTGCTCAAAGGTGCCTATCACGGCGGTGTTTGAGAATGAAATATTGGGAATTTCAACAACCAGGTATGGTGTAAGACCTAAAAGTAAGGTTCAATAATTATGTGTTGCCTTGACACCTAAAATTGCATATGTGAGGTGGGGGCTTGAATGGCCTAAATGCAAGTTCCCCTCCCTATTCTGTTCCCATAGGTAAGATAACCTGGCCAGAAAACCCTCTTCATCATGGGGACCAAACATGGTGCTCTTTATCCCTGAGTAATAGCATTCACTTCCCTGCTAGTCTGCAAAATTATTCAAAGAAGTCAAATTCAAATACCATCCTCCTTCAGGAAGCAGGGATCACCTCACCCTCTTATTATTACAAAGCCTGCCTCCCACAAACTCTGCTTATTCACTCTGTTCCCAGGTGTGACCCTCATATGCCCCTGTGTGGCATGCACTGTCCTCCTCTGGACTGTGAGTGTATATGATTCATAAACTGTTCCTCATCTCATCTGTCTAGTGTCACATGTTTGCCTATCCCCATAAGCCGAGGCTGCAAATCCCTCTCTTACCAATGGGGTGAAGAGGGGGTGAATAAAATACAGGCGATTGAGGAATTAAACTGCAGTACATCCCAAAGCCAACAGGCTATGCAGTCATTAAAAATCATGTAAAATATTTAATAATATGCAGAACTGCTTATAATAGATTATGCTTAATGAGTAACTGCTTTCAGCCATTGTGTCATCTGTCAATCTCTGGGTAGTTTCAAGGATGCAATGGAATAGTAGGTAATGGACATTACCTGGGGGAGCAGAAGGAAGCCTCCCTCCCCACCTGACTCTGATCAAGGATATTGGACTCTCAGATTGGGAATCTTAAGAGATCACTTTTTGCCCTGATATTTTGACTCATCTGGAAAATGAAGGGGTTGGGCATCTCTGTGTTCTATCTCTAAGGTGTCTTTTAGCTGTGATTCTGTAAGATTAATTTCAAGGGGAATTACATTCCAGGCTGCAATGTTGGAATCACATTATGGTCTCTTGAGTGTAGGGGCACTACTTCCTGCGGAGACATAGGGACTGTGTGTGTATGTAAATACACACATATGTATACATGTATGCATGTGGCACACATGCACACACAGAGATACATGTACAGGTTCTTCCCAACTCTCCTTGTCCAGCAGTAGATAATGACCTGCATTGTAATATGTCTAGACAAAAATAGGCTGTTAGGTCTCATGAAATCCCAGGACCATCATTATGATACATCAGAGCATTCCAAAGTATTGTTTGGGAAATGGTATAGTGGCTTCAGAAACAAAGGTGGTGTTTCCCCCCAGCATTTTTACCTTTCAACATTCTAAACAACTTGAACAGAAATCTTTATAACAGTCTTTATTTTACTGCTTAGATTCTCAAAACAGAAAGACTAAGTCCTAGACAGCTGAGACCAAGGAAGAAAAACACGCAGTTTTTTAGATCAAAATTGCCTTGGAAATGATTTCATATGTATTAATACTTAAACTGATAATTACTTATAACCTGTAATATGATATAGAAGGGAATAAAGTAGTAAAGGGAAGGTGAGAAATCATTTAATGGACACTTTGATTTTAATAGGCCTCACTGATTCCAGAAGTATTCTCAAGTAATACTGGAGTCCAATTACATTTATCCTAGAGGATGAAAACCTGAATTCCTGAAATAATTTAGGAAGTTGTTTAACATGGTGGTTGAGAGCATGATTTTTGGAGTTGCGCTATAACAAGGTCCCAGTAGAAATAAAATGATATATTCTAATACATTCAAATGAAGTTTATTTGGAAGGGGATTTAATTCAGAGATGATTTATAATGACAGAACTCTCATCAGAGTGCATGCCTTAGAACTTATAACAATGGCTTGATGGAATGAGAGGGTGGTAGAAACCGGTTTCTGGAGCTGTGAGAGACAGTTGTATGGAGAGCAGCATCTTGAGAACAGTGGTGATCTTAAGGAACACAGAAGCTTGAAGGTGATGCTATGGGGAGGGACCCCAGAGAATAGGCACCCCAGGTTTAGTCTCCTTCCTCCCCTCTCACCTCCTGCCTTGGTTCCCATCAACTGAAACAACTATAATCCAGAAGGCAAGGAATTCCATTGATGTGATTCATAGAGGCCAACCACCTGGTTATAAAGTTGGCACAATTTATAAAATTGGTGCAGAGATTAGGATGGAAAGCAGACTTGGTAAATGAAGAGGTCCTGCACTCAGATCCATCTGAATTTGAGTCACTGCGTATAACTTTGGGCATATTATTCAGTCATCATAAGCTCATTTCCCCATATGTGAAATGGGCTTGATGATACTATCCCAGAGAGTTGTTGCAAGAATGAAGTGAGTAGTTTATAGGAAGCCCTGGGTATAATGCTCTACCTGTAGAAAAGAACAATAAATGCTATTTCATTATTACCATATCGTTCCCTGCCTCTTTATCTGTTCCTCCTCCTTCTCCTCTAAAGAATATGTTTTTAATGCATGCCGCTGTGGCCTTGATCTTGCAAGGATCTATTGACTAAGACAAGGGTCCCAGGGACTGTTTCAGTCCTCTGCAAAGGGGAAGCAGTGTCTTGTGCTGTCCCTTGGCCCAGCATTGTCCCAGTCAGCTAGATCTTGGAACCCCCAATCTGATTCCTATCAGGGGTCTGTCCATCATAATGATCCTATCACAATATGCTTATCTTTCATCTTGGTTTTTAATTTAAAATTTTACATGAATACATTATATTGTCAAAGTGTAGTAATGCTCATGTCTACTGTCTAATAATAACCATGGAAAGTTCATGAGACACAAAATGCCACCATCATTGGGAAAAGGGTAATTACTTTAATATGTTAACTGCCAGGATCCTTGGAATAGTTTCTGAAAAATCGTGTGTGAACTTTTTCTGGCGCCTAACTGTGGGCAATTCATTTTATTTTTGTTTAGAAGTGTGGTATTTTAAAAATGGCTTCAGAAAAAGCATATGTGCTTCTCATGATAAAACACAAAATGAGTGGAAAGTGAAATTTCATTGAATAGGAAAACATTACCCTCCTGACAGTATACACAGCTTAATTCATCATAAAAGGAAGAAGTGTGAGAGAATTTCTTAGAGTAACCTATTGTCATAATGATGATTTCTTGGATTGTATTTGTTTTTATAAAAAACATATTCCAAGCCTCAATCTGGGAACATGAGAGCTGAGCCAGTGAACACACTATGTGGGGTTTTAAAGTTGGGTCTCTGGGACTGTTGGCTCTGTCTCCATCTGAGCTGTTCTCCATTCAGAGGTTGGCAAGTAAAGTTCTTATTATATAACCCCGAGCTTCTATGGAAACAAAATCCCATGATCTCTCTGTATTCCCTTATACCATCAATAGGTTACTATAACAGGCTCCACTCAGGGATCCTAGGGTTAATATGTGTCTATGACTTCCTTGCTTTGGGAAGGGTAGTTGAAGTGGGTAGGTCTTTTCATTTCATTTCATTTTTTAATTTTGGAGAGTATTAGTTACCCATTGCTTTTGTTAGCAGTGCTTAAGGGATACACTGTCCACTTCTTTTTTCACTTCAAACAATGTCAGAATGGTGTAAGGAAGAAAATAAAGTAAAAATCAAAATATGTGTCAATATTGCAGATTCCTTTTTCTAAGAATTCAGAACACTTTTCATGAAGTGTAATAATTTCACATGATATCACATGTTAAGTGAAACCTGTCAATCCCCTTCCCTCATCCATTTCTCTCTCTTTCTCTCTACCTCTCACTCACTCACTCACTCACATGCATACTCACACATATCATGTGCCAGAGGGGAAATCAGTCATATTTCATAGAAATGGTGATGGTTTGGTTAACTGAAAACCCAAGTACACCCCAGATCTTATCCAGTGTTGAAGCACAAATGTGGAAAATCAACTCCAGAAGAGCATGGGAGATATTTCCTAACTTCACCAAAGATTTTTTTCTAAGTGAAATCTATGATAGTGATTCAAACTGTCTCCAAATTGTGAATTAATTTTGTTCCAAAAGTCTACTTGTCAGCCAGTTGTCATTGCTCAGAATTCATTTTTCCATCTAAGCAATGTTACAGTGTTCTGTTCCCAGGCTGGCTTCTAAAAGCTGATTGAACACATGTGCAATTGAACAGTGCTGCTCTAGATTCGCAGATTGTTAATACCTGAAGGATTGTCAGAGATTCTTCAAGTTGGGTAAAAACAAAGGATCAGAGAAGTTAAGTGACTTGTGATGTAGTAGAGCCAGGACTGGATCCATATCTCCCAACTTTTGGGCCATGATCTTTCTTACGGTACTGTAATTTATAAAACGTACCACTGCTTACCAGCTTATATCTCTAAAAAGTTACTTCGGAATAACTATATATCACTGTGACACTTAGAAAATGCTTTCCCATACACTAGGCTTACAAAATCTTCACAGCAATCCTATGAAGATGATAGATCCTGTCCCCATTTTATGAGTAAAGACATGGAAGCTGCAGGAGGTTCAATAAATTATCCTTAGCCACACAGTTAGGAGGTGGAAACCTGGGACTCAAACCCAATCTTCTGAGTCTGAAGCCGGTGTCGGCTCCTCCACTGACCTTGTAGCAGTAATGAAACCCTCAAAGCTCGCACACCAGGGTGTCCCATGGAGGGGCCAGCAGGCAGATGCTGTGCATGTGGGGGGCTAGGTCAGTCCTGGAGATGGGGGTACTGAAGAGCTGATGGGGAAGCAGAAACGAAGAAAGGGGATGGGAAGCAGAGATTAAGGGCGATGGTACAGCTTAGGGTAGTTCCCAGAGTCATGGTGGGTGGTTGGCAATTGGTGGTCCTCAGTGGTAGAAGGTTGAAATAACTGCAGAATGGGTGAGTTGTGCTTGCTGTTGATATGTTTAGGTCACTTTTCGCTAGGAACTGCCTCCATGTAAAGGTGACCTTTAATAGATCATCTGGCATATGGTTGATGTTTTAATTATAATGTTGTATGGATTGGGCCTTAGTGCCTTGATATAAATAGGCACTCATTAAGGATTTAACCTAAGTCCTTATTTCATTAACCTAACTGGAATTAACCTAAAGCTTCACTATAAACAGATGAAATAGCTACCAAATATTTTTAAAAAACGAATCTCCGTTTGAAGAACAAGTGCTTACTTGGATGATAAAAGCTAATGCTTTTACTAAATCTCCCTGTGCAGCTCTATGGATTTTAACCCCTACCTTTTTAGAAAGAAATGTTTACCTACAAAAAAGGAACCTCCTGAATCTGGCTGGAAGGAAAATAGATTACAGCTGCAAGTTTAAAAAGGCTCTGACATAATGGTTTGCACACAACACAGCGAATGTGATTTTTGAAATTCCCTGGAAAGGACAGAGAAGAAAGAAGCATTCAGGAGAATGCACCTTTTTTTTTTCTGGTATGTGTCCGTTCTGCTTGATGCCTAGCCCCTCGTCGTGCTGGTTAAAGGTGTGGGCAGGTGAGAGTGTGGGTCTAGAGGCACGTTTGTGAAGATTCCTCCTGCTTGTTCAGTAGTAAAGATGGAGTCGGATTCCAGTCTACAACTTGGTGGACTAAGGAGGGAAGAAATTAAATCCATAACAGCAGCCTGCGGTCTGGAGGCTTTCTGCAGAATTGAAAATGGTTCCAGAACAACATCGTGTTTCAGTGCCACGCGCCGCGTTTCTAAGTACTATGTCATATTGGAATTTAATTTGCATTCCTCGGCGCTTAATTTTCATTGTGAGGGGTCTGTTTGTTCACTGATGCTTTCAATTTATTACCCTGCTATTTCAAAATGTATCACTCGAAGTTGCTGATCCTGTTAATGTCAGGAAAGGGAGGGAAAACCTTGCATGGAAGGACATGGAACTAATTTATGAAATGACTGGAAGGCTCCATCTGCCTTCTCCTGTATGCCATTCATTTGACCCCATGATTTCTTTGTCCCCCTTCTTCTCTCTAATTTTTAATCTTGTTCTGTACTCCTTGCACTTTACCTAACTTTTGTCTTTCTCTATCTCCAGGTTTCACCTCCGTTCCTGCCTCTTCTTAAGCCTCCTTTCTTTATAGACTCCTTTCTCTCTCCTAAGAGCTTTTGTCTCTGGACTCTCTCCTCTTCCTCTTCCAGAGCTTGTTGTGTTGCTGCCCACCTACCTACTCTCTTTGGTCTCCTCCCTTTTCTTTCTTTATCCCTAGTATTCCCTGAGTTTAATGCTCCTTATTAAAAAAATTTTTTTAATGTTAATTTTTGAAAGACAAAGAGAGAGAGAGCGGGGGAGGGGCAGAGAGAGAGAGGGAGACACAGAATCTGAAGCAAACTCCAGGCTCTGAGAGCTGTCTGCACAGAGCCTAATGTGGGGCTTGAACCCGTGAACCGTGAGATCATGACCTGAGCTGAAGTTGGATGCCTAACCAACTGAGCCACCCAGGTACCCCTGATGCTCCTTATTTTTAATTATGTCTTGGAGTGTAAGAACAAGAGAGTGGTTCTAAGCTTGTGGGCTATATCCTGAGATCGAATATTTGGGAATAAGGGATTATTTTTTTCAACCTCCTGGTCTAGGGTTACTGAATCAACCTAAGGATACTTGAGAAAAAGGGAGTATGTAAATCCAAAGTATATGTCACAATTGTATTATTGTTCCTGGTAATAATAAATAACTCTATTTAATGACCAGTTAGACCTACCTTGCAGGTCTTCTAGCTTGGGTTAAATACTAGTTCAAGCAAATAGTCTCCATTTTGGAGAGGCAGCACAATATTGTGGGGAAAAAAACATGAACTTTTGAGACAAACAGATGTGAATTTGAATCTGAGCTCTGCCCTTAATTAGCACAGTAATATGGGTAAATTGTTGCCATCATTTAATGATTTATTTTTTATTATGAAATATCTCAAGCTCACAAAGAAGAATATACAATAACATCTGTTTACCCAACATTTAACTTTGTCAAATCTTATTTTGCTGTATTAATTTCAGATCTCTTTATTTTTCTTAAGAAATAAAACATTATAGCAATTACTTAATTGCTCTGATCTGGAGTTTCTTCTACACTAAAATGGGTCTAATCATATCTATATCCTGGAGTCATGAGAATTAAACAGCATGATGTATCTAAAGGGTCTGCCATATGGTAAATGCGTAAAAACATTAGCATTGTTTGTAAACAGTAATGAATAAATCACTTTAGTGGATTGTTAACAAACCCCGTATGATTGAAAGAAAAGACAGTAACATAATTTTGCTGATTATAGGTAGCCCCTAACCTTGACTTTATTATTATAAAAATAAAGGTGATTTTCTCTATCACTGCTTAGAAAAATGACCCCAAATTTAATATTTTCTGAAACAAAGTTTTTAAAAAAAAATTTTAAATTTCATAACCATTTGAATTTTTTTAAATTTTTAAAAATGTTTTATTTATTTCCGAGAGTGAGAGAGAGCACAAGTCAGGGAGGGGCAGAGAGAGAGGGAGACACAGAATCTGAAGCAGGCTCCAGGCTCTGAGCTGTCAGCACAGAGCCTGATGTGGGGCTCCAACCCACAGTCTGTGAGATCATGACCTGAGCCGAAGTCGGACGCTTAACTGACTGAGCCATCCAGGAATGCCTCATGCATCTGAATTTTTAAGCAACAACCAACTAGTTCCTCATTAAATGCGTGTTGGAAATCATACTTCATAGTTCCTCGGCTACTTTGTAAAAAGTATGAAAAGTTACTTTCCCTGGCACATGAGGTTTGAACCACTTTCTCAGTGGGTTTTCCAGATGGCGGAATGGGAAGGGTTCTGGTAGCTGGTTCTGCTTCAGCAGCAGCTGCCCCCCAAATAAGCTGTTGTCCAGGCAAATGCATAAAGTGTGTCCTAGGTGGGGAGAGGGTGGCATATCCGGGAGCCATGGTTGCCAGGGAAACCCGGTGGGTCACTGCCTAGAAAATCCCATGGCCATCTGAAGCCAGCTAAGCAGTGGATGTTTGTCATTATTTATTAAGTGCCTAACGAATGCCTGGCACTCTTTTAGCCACATGGGATATAGGAATAAACCAGTGGTCAGAAACCCCTTTTGTCATGAAGCTTATGTTTGGGAAGGATGTTCAGAATGGAGAGATAATAAGTTAAAAAGGTTAGTGAATTTATATAATGTTAGAGGCAATAAGTGCTATAGAGGAAAAAAAAGGGGGAAGGGGTTAGGAAGTGCTGGGTATAGGACACTGTTTACAATGGCTGTGGGTTTACTTAATTTGTTCATTCAGCAAACATTTATTGAATAACCATGCCATTTGCACAGTGTAGTGACATAGTGCAGGATATGAAATTACTTACCTGGTGGGGACAGCATGTGTCTGGCAGGGTCTGACCATGGGAAGATGGGAGAGGACTGTTTCGACTCTAGGATCAAGGAAGGGTTTCTTGGAAAAGAATGTTGAGTGATAATATAGAGTTGGAATGGACGGGACATGACTGCAAGTCGGAGATGACTAAGGGGAGGCATCTAGGACAAGGCCTGGTTCCTGCATGGCCACCTGGGTGGTGGTGCTTCTATTGTGCAGAGTCAGGGAAAACAGGAGAAACGCGGTGTTTTGGGGATGATGGTGAGCCCTGTCTGATGCCTTTGGGAACCTGGGGCAGTTCCCTTCTGTGAGCAGAACTGATTTAGAGGCAGAAAGAGGTCTCACAGACTGCCTGGTGCTCTCTTTTACATGGGACAGCCATGGATCTTTCTGTCCCTGCCACTTGTTTCCTTCCTAAGGGCCTACCCCCTAGGCTTGAAGATTAATCTTTGGGGGAAATTAAGAAACTTTTGTTTAAGAGCTCAGGCTGGTCAGCCTTGTGGCCAGTCTCAGACTCAATCATCTGCCTGGGAGCTAGACCTCCACAAAATTTAATAACTGGGTCTTTATTTTCCTGGGTTCTAAATCCTGTCCTGATACCCTATTCTCAACTCTTACGTCCTTAAGACCGGTTTCCTGCTCCATAGTTCAGTCCCATTTATTCATGAATACTTGGTCCTGGACGCAAAGGGTGCCATGCAAGGAGAATTGAGCTGGTCATGCAAGCATGTAATGATGGTTCTATATGATTTGATGCAACAGTAGCAGAATGTTTACTGTCCAGAGGAAGAGTTCTGCCCAAGAGCAGCATCACCAAAACCCAACTCGGGCCTTAAAGCCACCTGCTGCCTGCTATAAGATTTCCCTATTGGTGGTTGCTGGCCTGCCCACCACTATTCTCTCTCTACTCTGCTTCCACGGGACTGACCCCTCAGTAGCTTTAAGCATTCTTTTTGGAATTTAGCGTGGGTGACTTCACTGCCATTCTGTGCTAAATGCTTCAACCATATAGGCTCTTTCCCCTTTCTGTCCTCTCCTATCTCACTTTGACCTCCTCTGTACACTAGTTCCTAGTCCCTGTTTTTAACATGGAAAGTTAGCATCTGTATTAGACTCTCTAATCTGTATAAGAATTTGAATCTAGTTTCCCTGAGTCCCAGTGTAGCATTCCTTCCACTAAAGCTCCTGGCCATGTATTTGAAAGGCACAGCAAGGAATCTGCATATTCAGTAAGCACAGTATGGTGATTTAAAAACCCATCTGCAAATTCTTTGACATTCCTCCCGTTAAAAGATGGAATCTAATCCGCCTCTTTCAATATGGACTACCCTTTACTATTGATTTTAGAGGATAGAGTATGGTAGAATGACACTGTGTGACTTAAAAGGCTAAGGGCAAGAGGTGACAGTTTCTGGCTGGCTCTCTTTTGGGATGTTAGCATGTGGAGCCTAGCCACCATGTTGTGAGGAAGCCCAAGCCACAAGGGGGGAGCTTTGTGTTGTGACTCTGGCCCCAGCTAAGTTCTCAACCACCAGCCGGCTGTAACCAGCACACTTGTGAGTCATGGAACCTTCAGATGCTTTTTACAGGTCTCAGCTTTTGCACCTTCCAAGATGGCTCTGAGTGAAGCAGAGACAAACTGTTCCTCCAAACTGCATTTAAGACACATACTTTTAGGGTGATTTTTGATGTTGTAATAGATCATCAGAACACACAATAAACAGAATTACTGGTTATACTAAAAGCTGTTTGTAAGATATTTGAAACTTTGATTTTGTATAAAGAAGGCAAAAAAAGATAGCAAAATGGCTCCTTCTTGGACTAGAATTGGTTGGTGGTGTCTGAATCAGACCCATTAATAACATTGTTTTGAGAAACTAAATCCTCAGCTTTTTGTACAGGACTGACTTGTTTATCTGCAGTTAGTTATGTCTATCTGTAAAAGTGATATAATATCAGCATATCTGAGCAGGAGGTCAGTCTCCAGTTGCTTACACATTATTCTTTTAACAATAACTTTAGTGAAGTATAATTGATGTACAATAGACAGCTCGTGTTTAGAGTATGTGCAGATAGTATGGATGCATTTTGAGATATGTTCATACTGATGAAACTATCACTGCAATTAAGATAATGAACATATATTCATCATCCCCCCAAAAGTTTCCTTATGCCCTTGTAATCTCTTCCTCCTGACCCTCCCACCTCCCCCTGTCCCTCCTGAGGCAACCACCTGATCTGCTTTTTGATTACTTTGTATTTTCTAAAGTTTTTTTTTTTTTAATTTTTAATGTTTATTTTTGAGAGAGAGAGAGAGAGAGAGAGAGAGACAGAGCATGAGCAGGGGAGGGGCAGAGAGAGAGAGGGAGACACAGAATCTGAAGCAGGCTCCAGGCTCTAAGCTGTTAGCACACAGCTCAATGCTCAGCTCAAACCCATAAATGGTGAGATGATGACCTGAGCCGAAGTTGGACGCTTAACCGATGGAGCCCGCTAGGCACCTCTGTATTTTCTAAAGTTTTATATAAATGGAATCATACAGTATATATTCTTTTTTTGTCTTTTTCACTTAGCATAATTATTTAAGATCCTTGCTGTTATGGGTATCATTACTTCATTCCTTTTAATCGCTTAGGAATATTCCATCATATGGATAGATCACAGTTGGCTCAATTACCCATTAATGGGCATCGGGGTTATTTCCAGTTTTTGATTATTACAAATAAAACTACAGTGAACATTTGTGTACAAGTCTTTGTGTGGAATGGCTGGATCATGTGATAGGTGTATATTTTACTTTTTAAGAAACCAACAAACTGTTTTCACAAGTGGGCACACCATTTTCCATTCTTACCAACAGCCTATGAGAGTTACACTTGTTTCATACCATCATCAACACTTGCTACGGTGTGAATCTTTGTAATGTTAGCCATTCTAAGAGGTGAGTAGTTGTATTTCATTATTTTGCTTTGTGTTTCCCAATTACTAATGATGTCAAGCATTCTATCATTTCCTTATTTGCCGCTTATTTGCCTTCTTCAGTGGTATCTATCTACATATTTTGCCCATATATTTGTAGGATTTTTGTTTTCATTTTAGAATTTGAAAATTATTTATATTTTCTGGATACAAATCTTCTGTAAGATATATGCTTCTCGGATATTTTCTCCCAGTCTGTACCTTGTCTTTTAATCTCTTAGGGGCTTTTAGTTTTCATGAAGTCCTGTTTGTCAGTCGGTTATTTTATGGATCATATTCTTGGTGTTGTAACTAAGAAATCTTTGTCTAACTCAAGGTTATGAAGATTCTCATCTATGTTTTGTTCTAGCAGTTTTATAGTTTGGGGTCTTAAATTTAGGTCTTTGATACATTTTAAATTAATCTTTTTATATAGCATGAGGTATTGATCTAAGTTCACTTTTTGTTTGTATGCTAGCACTGTTTGTTGAAAAGATTATCCTTTCTCCACTGAAGTGTCTTTGCATTTTTGTTTTTTTTTTTGAAAATCAGTTGTTTGAATATGTGTGGGTCTATTTAGAAACTCTTCAGTCCATGCCAGTCAGAGTGGCCAAAATGAACAAATCAGGAGACTATAGATGCTGGAGAGGATGTAGAGAAACGGGAACCCTCTTGCACTGTTGGTGGGAATGCAAATTGGTGCAGCCGCTCTGAGTGTGGAGGTTCCTCAGAAAATTAAAAATAGACCTACCCTATCACCCAGCAATAGCACTGCTAGGAATTTATCCAAGGGATACAGGAGTACTGATGCATAGGGGCACTTGTACCCCAATGTTTATAGCAGCACTCTCAACAATAGCCAAATTATGGAAAGAGCCTAAATGTCCATCAACTGATGAATGGATAAAGAAATTGTGGTTTATATACACAATGGAGTACTACAGGGCAATGAGAAAGAATGAAATATGGCCTTTTGTAGCAACGTGGATGGAACTGGAGAGTGTGATGCTAAGTGAAATAAGCCATACAGAGAAAGACAGATACCATATGGTTTCACTCTTATGTGGATCCTGAGAAACTTAACAGAAACCCATGGGGGAGGGGAAAGAAAAAAAAAAAAAAGAGGTTAGAGTGGGAGAGAGCCAAAGCATAAGAGAGTGTTAAAAAGTGAGAACAAACTGAGGGTTGATGGGGGGTGGGAGGGAGGGGAGGGTGGGTGATGGGTATTGAGGAGGGCACCTTTTGGGATGAGCACTGGGTGTTGTATGGAAACCAATTTGACAATAAATTTCATATATTAAAAAAAAAAAAAAAGAAACTCTTCAGTCAATTTCATTGATGCATTTGTCTATCTTCATGGCAGTACCACAAATGTCTTCAGCATTGTAGCTTCGTAACATGCCTTGAAATCAGGTAGTGTTAATCCTTTAATGTTCTTCTAAAACCTTTTTTTTTTTTTTTTTTTTTTTTTGTTGTTATTCTAGGTCTTTTGCCATTCCATCTGAGTTTTAGAATCAGCTTGTCCTTTTCTACAAAAAGCCAGCTGAGATTTTGATAGGAATTATGCTGAATCTATAGATGAATTTCGGGAGAAGTGCCATCTTAAGAGTTTTGAGTCTTTTGACCCATAAATAATGGGTGGATCTCCCTTTATTTAAGTGTTCTTTAATTTTTTTCAGCAATGTTTTATAGTTTCAGTGTACAAATCTTATAATAGTTTTGTCAGATTTATCATATTTTTGAGACTTTTGTAAAGGATATTTTATTTCAGTTTCTAATTATTCATCACTAGTATGTAGGTATATAGAAATATCATTGATTTTGTATATTGTTTAGATCTTGCAACCTTGTTAAATTCACTTACTAGTTCTAGAAGCTTTTAAAAGTATTCCTTAGCATTTTCTACATAGATAATCATGTCATATGCAAGTGACAGTTTTACTTTCTGCTTTCTTTTCCTTTCATACTATTAAAAAAAATGTTTATCTTAGAGAGAGAGAGAGAGAGAGAGAGAGAGAGAGAGAGTGAGGGAGTGGCAAAGAGAGAAGGAGACAGAGAATCTAAAGCAGGCTCTGCGCAAAGCCTGATGCAGGGCTTGAACTCATGAACTGTGAGATCATGACCTGAGCTGTGGTCGGATGCTCAACCATCTGAGCCACCTAGGCACCCCTACTTTCTGCTTTCTAATTTTTTCCTTTTTTCTTTTCAACTGAATCCAGTTTTACTTTTTTACTTTCTAAGCCTTTTATTCCTTTTCTTATTGAATTGGCCAGAATCTCCTGTATGATGTTGAATAGAAAAGGTAAGAGTGGAAATCCTTATCTTGCTCTCAATTTTAGGGGGAAGGCATTCAGTGTTTTACCATTAAGTATAAGGTTAGCTGTAGATTTTTTGTCAATACTCTGTATTGGGATGAGAAAGTTCCCATATATTCTTAGTTTACTGAGAGTTTTTTTTTTTTTTAATCAGGAAGGAATGTTAGATTTTATCAGATGCTGTTTCTGTGTCTAGGTTGAGATGGTAATGTGGTTTTTATTTTTTAGTTTACTAACATGGTGATTTACATTGATATTTAAAATATTAAACTAACCTAGCATTATGGGACATCCCACTTGGTCATGATGCATTATCCTTTTAATATATTGTTGCATTTGATTTGCTAATTTTTTAAAAGAATAGTTGCATCTCTGTTTATGAGGGAATTTTATTCTGTATTTTTCTTCTATTGCCTCCATCTGGTTTTTATATCAGGATAATGGTGGTATCATATAACGAGCCAGAAATATTCTTTCCTCTTCAATTTTCTGAAAGGGTTCACATAGACTTCCATATTATTTCTCCCTTAAATATCTGATAGAAACCATCAGTGAAGCCATCTGGGCTTAGATGTTTTTTGTTGTTGTTGTTGTTGTCGTGTTTTTTTTTTTTTTTTTTTTTTTCTGCATTGGTTTTAAACTACAAATTCAATTTCTTTAGTAGTTAAAGGGCTATTCAGGTTATGTATCTATGTCTGTATCTTTATCTCTATTTTGAGTGCATGTTGGTAGTTTGTATTTTTCAAGCAGTATGTCTATTTCATCTAAGTTGTTGAATTTATTGGCACAAAGTTTTTCATAATATTTGCTTATTATCCTAGAAATATACATAGACTCTAGTGATGTCCTCTCTCTCATTCCTGATGTTGATAATTTTATTCTTTGTCCCCCCTGATCTGCCTGGCTAGAGATTTACCAATTTTGTTGCTCTACCCAAAGAACTGAGTTTTGGTTTCATTGATTTTTTTCTTTATTAGTGTTCGATGATCTATTTCACTAATTTCTGTTCTGATATTTATTATTTCCTTTATTCAGCTCACTTTTGGGTTAATTTGCTCTTTCTGTTTTGTTAAGGTGGAAGCTGAGGTGATTGATGTGAGAACTTATTCCTTTTCTTTTATAGGCAGTTAGAGCTATACATCCCTGTAAGTATTGATTTAGGGACATTCCATGACAGAGTTCTACTTCAGTTACCCTTCCCTGCACCATGACCTGGAATTGCTCTCAAGTCAGTAAACTAAGTAGATTGTAGGGCTCGCCTCATTTGTTTCCTGTTTCTCCTCCATTGTCTGATATCCATTATCTTGAAAACCATTCTTTCATATATTTTGCCTGTTTTTTGGTTTTGTTTTGGCCTTTTCAGGTAGAAGGGTGAATCCAATTTTTGTTAATCCATGATGCTTGCAAGTAGAAGTTCTTATGTATTCCTTTTTTAATTTTTAATTTAATTTTTAATTTTTTTAAATTTACATCCAAATTAGTTAGCATATAGTGCAAAAATGATTCCAGGAGTAGATTCCTTAGTACCCCTTACCCATTTAGCCAATCCCTCCTCCCACAACCCCTTCAGTAACCCTGTTTGTTCTCCATATTTATGAGTCTCTTCTGTTTTGTCCCCCTCCCTGTTTTTATATTATTTTTGTTTCCCTTCCCTTATGTTCATCTGTTTTGTCTCTTAAAGTCCTCATATGAGTGAAGTCATATGATTTTTGTCTTTCTCTGACTAATTTCACTTAGCATAATACCCTCTAGTTCCATCCACGTAATTGCAAATGGCAAGATTTCCTTCTTTTTGATTGCCAAGTAATCCTCCATCATATATATATATATATATATATATATATATATATATATATATATACCACATCTTCTTTATCCATTCATCCATCGATGGACATTTGGCTGTTTCCATACTTTGGCTATTGATAGTGCTGCCATAAATATTGGAGTGCATGTGTCCCCTTGAAACAGCACACCCATATCCCTTGGATAAATGCCTAGTAGTGCAATTGCTGAGTCGTAGGGTAGTTCTATTTTTAGTTTTTTGAGGAATCTCCATACTGTTTTCCAGAGTGGTTGCACCAGCTTGCATTCCCAAGTTCTTACGTTTCTTGAAGATACAGCTTAATTTACAGGCATCATTGTGATTGTGGAGTGCACTGTTGATTTATCCTATATTGCTCTTATTCTCTTCTTTCACCCTTCAGACACCAGACCAGGCTTTCCTTTCCCTGAGACACAGTACATTGTAGTAGTTAAGAGCTCAGGTTTTGTTTCTCCTCAACCTTCTGATAGGCTATATGGTAGTTATTTTATTTATTTCCCTTCTGTCCCTCCTCCTCCTCCTCACAAGTGCAGTGAAGAAAAGCATTTTTGTTGGGTTGGTTTTTGCTGAGGTTCAGATCCTGGATCTGCCACTTTTACTAGCTAGACAGTATAACTCCCTGCCTCAGATTCATCATTTGTAAAATGAGAGTAGTAAGGACCATCTCAATGTGGGGCTGACAATTAAATGTTTATAACATCAAGCACTTAGAACAGTGCTTGGTACATAATAAATCATTGTTCTTTTTTTCTTTTTTTAAAGTTTATTTATTTTTGAGAAAGAGAGCAAGGGAGGGGGCAGAGAGAGAGAATCCCAAGCAGGCTCTGCACTGTCAGCGCAGAGCCTAACTATAGGGCTTGATGTCACAAAACATGAAATCATGACCTGAGCTGAAATCAAGAGCCAGATGCTTAACCGACTGAGCCACCCAGGCACCCCATTGTTCTTTATTTTTTGATTTATTTTTATTTTTATTTATTTATTGTTTTTAGAGAGAGTTTTATTTACTGTTTTTAGAGAGGGAGAGGAGCAGAGAAAGGGAGAGAAAGAATCTTTTTTTTTTTTAAAGAATTTTTTTTTATGGTTATTTATTTTTGAGAGAGAGACAGACAGACAGAGCACAAGAAGGGGAAGGGCAGAGAGAGAGGGAGACAGAGAATCTGAAGCAGGCTCCAGGCTCTTAGCTTCAGCACAGAGCTTGATGTGGGGCTCAAACCCACAACCGTGGGATCATGACCAGAGCTGAAGTCGAACACTTAACCAACCGAGCCACCCAGGCGCCCCAGGGAGAGAAAGAATCTTAAGCAGACTTGCAGACTCCACTATAGTGCACAGCCCAATGTGGGGTTCAATCTCATGACCTTGAGATCATAACCTGAGCCGAAATCAAGAGTTGGTTGCTTAACTGAGCCACCCAGGTGCCCCGTAAATCCTTGTTCTTAAACATGTTACTGAATTTTCCTCACTAGAGACTGGACAATGTAACAAGAGACAACAAATGCAAGCTTAGCTCTCTCAGATGAGCCACAAGCCAGTAGCACTTATCACAGTTTGGATAGGGCTATATGTTGAAATGATCCACTTAAATATGACTATTGATTATATGTGGCTATAATGGCTATACTACTCCAAATTAAAAAAAAAAAAAATTGAGCATGGACTATGAAAACACATCCTAGTGCTCCTGAGTCCAACATGTCAACCCATTTTGCAGTGAAATATATGATTGTTGGGGCACCTGGGTGGCTCAGGCGGTTAAGCGTCCGACTTCAGCTCAGGTCATGATCTCACGGTCCATGAGTTCGAGCCCCACATCAGGCTCTATGCTGACAGCTCGGAGCCTGGAGCCTGCTTCAGGTTCTGTGTCTCCCTCTCTCTCTGACCCTCCCCCATTCATGCTCTGTCTCAAAAATAAATAAACATTAAAAAAAAAATTAAAAAAAAGAAATATATGATTGTTGATACTAAGTAGATAAATAAAGACTATAAAAAACCCAGCATTGGTTCAGATTGGGTTTTACCAGCAAAAGACTTTGCCGCATACTTAAGAATAAACATCTGGATTTTCAGAACTTTTTGTATGTTAGAATTGTGGGCAACAACTGGGGACCTTTTATCGTAAGTCTTTGGAGAGGATTGAATACGTAAAATGTTTTTATTTTTGTCTTCGTTACTCATTGCCTCAGCATTAGTATTCGTATCACGTAGCAGTTGTAGTGATCGTGACACGATAAAAGTTGAAGGCCTGTTAGAAATGTTCCTCAGTTTCCCTGATCATTCAGGCTTGGTTTAAACTATGGGGGGTGTTTCAGAGATGGGCTAGCTAGGAAAAAGGGCCTGGGAGGCTCACCCTTCGAGTTCTTTCATGTGTTCACTGAGGGATGAAATGGAAAGGCTGGTGGTAAGTGTATCCAGTGGGGATGAATGGCTCTCAAAATATTGGGAAATGCCTTTTGCCTCCTCTGTTTCCCCTTCTCCTCTCCCTTCCTTTCCTTTTTTCTTCTCCCCCTTCTCCTATTTTGGTACCGGGTCTTATGGATGTCATCCCATGAGAAAAAGGAAATCACTTCAACCTGGGGCTAGAGGTTGAGGTTCACGTGTGGGTGGGGGAAGCCAACAGAGTTGTTGATGTGCTGCGTGTTGCACCTGCACTGTGGAAGGTGAGGCTCACACTGCTTCCTCATGTCAGCGTTAACGTGGCCTCTGTCATCCTTGTTCAGCAGCACCCCCTGTTGTGCTGGCGTTTCCTACGTTTAGGGAATGAACAGCTGGTTGACTTGGGGTTGTTAAACGTTGGGGTAGTTTCCTAAGGAAGCCAGTAGACGTGGGATTGTTCTAGCAGTGCTCCTGTCTTAATTGGAGGATGAGATGTGGTACAGAGTCTTTCCCCTGATACAGCATAGACTTTGGAGGACTGTGAATCCTGGCTCTTCATATGTAGGTGTGGGCAAGTCATTTAGCCTCTCTGAGCCTCACTTCCATGAGATTTTCTGTCTTATGATTTTATTTTTCTGATCAAGATACCAATATCTTCCTTAGCCTTGTGAGAGTTAAATGTCAAAAAATACGCAAACACCTAGTACCTTCTTCAGTGCATAGCATGTGCCCCATAAAGGTAGCTACATTATCTGTGTGTCATATGAGTTTTTAGCTAATGAGAACTTGCTAATAGAATTATCACTTGATGATCTTTATAGTTAAAAAATGATGAGTTGTAACAAATGTATTACTCTTGGGGGGATGTTGCTGGTGGGGGATGCTATGCATGTTTGTGGATAGAGGGTACATGGAAATCTCTATAGTTTCTGCTCAATTTCTCTGTGAACCTAAAACTGCTCTAAAAAATAAAGTGTATCAAAATAAGAAATTATGGTATGATAACTGTAATAGCAGCCACAGAGCTATTCAGCATTGCACAGTAAAATAAATAGTGCTAAAGTATTTTAGAACATGATGGGGTTGTGCAAAGAGCCTGAGATTTAGTAACAAAATACTTGGCTGTGTTTTTTACTGGTTGTATGGTCTTGAACAAGTCACTTAATTGGATTTTAATTTTCAGTAAAATGAGGATTATGATGTGGACTTTGCCTACCTCCTAGGTCTGATGTGAAGATCCAATGAGAGAATATATGTGGAAGTGTTTTGTAACAATGTAATATGTCATAGATATCACACTGATATTGTTTTGTAAACTTAATCTTTTCTTTGCCATTTTGGCAAAGGGACCCCTGGTTCTGCTCTAGGGGAGAAGACTTAATCACAGCGTAATAGTCTGATTTCAAAAAGAACCTTCTGATTTCTGCCAAACCAACATTTCAGTTAGAGACAGGAGAATACCATCACTGAAAGCAGTGGGGAGAACATACATAGGGAGGAGCCTTGAAAAACGAGGTAAAATGAATAAAACATATAGAAATCCCCTGTTTTGGCCTTTCTCATTTGATACGTAGCTCATTCTTGGCAATGTATTTTTCTCTCCTGCTGCTGGGGTTTCCATTTATATGAACTTAGTTATTTCTATTTATGTAAATAAAATTAAGAGTGTAATTACTTGGAAAATCGAGAACGAGCGCTTGCTGCTCTGTGTATTGATGGTTAGAACGGGGCTGTTGGAACCTCAGATTCTGATTTTCTTCCTGTTGCTGGGTTGTCAAGGCATGTTACTTTAATCCTTTGTACTATCTCAAGTGCTCTCCTTTGCTCTCATGGGCCCTTGGAAATTAGCCTAGAGATTCAGTGTCACTGGCTTAATTGCTAGGAGGACCTGGGAAAGGCAGCCTGGCACAGTGGCAGGAGCATGGGCTCAGAGACCTCAGACCTGACTTTGTCCCAGCTCTGCCACCTGATAGCTTGGTGATAGGAAAAGTCAAGTCCCTTCTCTGAACCTCACCTTCCTCATGTGGAGAATGAGGATAATAACTTTCTACCTTTTAGGATGGTTTAGAGTGACTGTATATAATATAGGACAGGGCTCAATACAGGGAATTTATTTTTAATTATTAGCAGGAAAGACTTTGGAATTTGAATCCTGTTTCACAGCCTTTAGCTATGGCCAGAGGACAAGTCACTTAACCTTCCTGAGCTCCAGTCTTCTCAGATGTGACAGGGAGATCAAAGCACCACTGATCTATGAGGATTATTCTGAAAATTAACGCTAATACAAGTAAAGTTCTGGAAAGTAGTGTGAACTGCCTCTTTGTAATGCTGCTTGTTCAGTGGCTGAGTTTGCAGCCACGTGGATCTGAGTTTAAGCCCTAACTTGACCACTTAGCCCTTTTGAACTCCATTTTACTAAAGGGAAAACTTTACTAAAGGGATAACTTCCTCCTTGCACGGTTTTGTGACAGTTTATCCTTGCCACTTAAGTAAAACTGCTCAGTAGATGCTAGGATTATTATTGTAATTTGTGGTATTAGTAAGTCATTTGTGTGTTTCATTTGCTTATTGTGGTTCTTCATTTACCAGAAAATATCCAATAGCTGATAGGAGTGTTTAAACTTTGTTTTCTTCCTAGACCTGTAAACATTTGCAGCAATGGCACAATTTAGTTTTTGACTTTTAGCTCAAGCAAGAAATGAGGCTGGGCAGTAGGTATCTGATCTGAAGGCACAGTTGGGGAAACATTTCAAAGACCTTCATGCTCAGAAGTGACAGTGGGCATGGTCCTCACCCTCCCATTTAGGAAAAGTCTAATAACTCTCTCAGCCTGCAAAGGAACTGAGTTTATACCTGAAATATGAACTTGAAGACAGTGGCTCTTATATTTTCCTTTTATTTTGTTTAAAGTTTATTTTTATTTTGAGAGAGAAAGCATGTGCATGTGTGCATGCAAGTGGGGGAGGAGCAGAGAGAGAGGGAAAGAGAGAGAATCCCAAGCAGGCTCCACATTGTCAGCACAGAGCCTAATGTGGGGCTTGATCCCACGAACTGCAAGATCATGACCTGAGCCAAAATCAGGAGTCGGACACTTAACTGACTGAGCCACCCAGGTGCCCCACTTGTTCCCTTTTAGAATACAGTTTAGAACCTGCTGGCCAGGGGCACCTGGTGGCTCAGCTGGTTAAGTGTCCAATGCTTGACTTCGGCTCAGGCCATGATCTCATGGTTTGTGAGTTTGAGCCCCACAGCAGTTTCCCTGGTGTCGGAGATTCTCCGCCTCCTATCTCTCCACCCCGCCCTGATTCGTGCAGTCTCTCTCATAATAAATAAACTAAAAAAAAAAGAACCCTCTGGCCAAAGCTCAGAGGTTGGTTGTATATCAAGCCAGAAAACAAGGCGTAGACAGTGGTCTAGGTAACTAAAACCAGACATTTTCTTAAAATCTGAATTGTTGATTGGGGCGCCTGGGTGGCTCAGTCAGTTGGATATCTAACTTCGGCCCAGGTCATGATCTCAAGGATCTCATGGTTTGTGGGTTTGAGCCCCGCATAGGGCTCTGTGCTGACAGCTCAGAGCCAGGAGCCTGCTTTGAATTCTGTGTCTCCCTCTCTCTCTGCCCCTTCCCTACTCACGCTCTGTCTCTCAAAAATAAATAAACGTTGAAAAAAATTTTTTTTTTAATCTGAATTTTTGAGATTGAATTTAGTCCTACAATTTGAATAATTTTCCAAATTGTTTCTCCTCCATGTAGATCAATCAAACATATAATTGTCAATCAGTAGTGCAGAATGTTTTCTGACATTCAGCTTTGCAGGCCAGCTTGCCTTTAGAAATAATAAGGGCACTGAAGGATCCTCACCTGTACTCACAAGATCTTTTTAATACTAGAGCAGAAGAGAATTCCCTTACCCCTAGTTAAGTATTTTAGTCAGTGAAATGATTATAAAGTAACAATTACAAAGTTACTCTGGAAGCAAGACACTCAGTTGCAAAAACTTCAGTTTTAGGGCACATGTTACAACCTGAATACTTTGAGCTGAGACCTGACTAGATAACATATTTTCAATTTGTTGATACAAATAATGGGTGTATTAGTTTATTAGGGCTTCCATAACAATGTACCACAAACTGGGTGTTTTAAAACAGCAGAAATTTATTGTTTCCCAATTCTGGAGGCCAGAAATCTGGTCTCTCAAAGTATCAGCAGGCCCATGTGTTTTCTGAAGGTGCTGGGGAAGGATCTGTTCCCTGTCCTAGTGGCCTCAGGCTCAAAGATCCATCACTCCAATCCTTTGTCTTTACATGGTATTTTCTCTGTGTGTCTTCATATTACCTTTCCTGTGTGTGTGTGTGTGTGTGTGTGTGTGTGTGTGTGTGTGTGTGTTTCTGTGTCAAAATGTCCCCCCACTTTTTTTTAAATAAAGATAGCAGTCGCATTGTAATAGGGCTCACTCTAATGATTGATTTTAACTTGATTACCTCAAAGACCCTGTTTCCAAAAAAGGTTACATTCTGAGGTACTGGACTTTAAGACTTTAATGTATCTTTTTTGGAGAACACAGTTCAACCCATAAAAATGGGTTTAGGTTTCTTACTAAAGAAGACTTACAAACTTTTCAGTACAGCTTGCCCTTGAACAATGCAGGGTTAGGGGCACCAACCCCACATAGTCAAAGTCCCTATATAACTTTTGACTTCCCAAAACTTTACTAAGAGCTTTGATTGGAAACCTTACCTATAACATAATCAATTAACATACATTTTGTATATATATTACATACTATATTACAATAAAGTAAGCTAGAGAAAATGTTAAGAAAATCATAAGGAAGAGAAACTACATTCACAGTACTGTACTGTATTATTGAAAAAAATCCACATATAAGTCGGCCCACATAATCCAAACCCATGTTGTTCAAGAGTCAACTATTTATTTATTCTATGACAAAGGAACTCTCTGATAATCCTTCTCTCCATCACACTCTTGGAGATGCATGTCTTTTTTTCTTTTTCTTTCTTGCTTTCTCTTTTTCTTTCTTTCTTTCTTTCTTTCTTTCTTTCTTTCTTTCTTTCTTTCTTTCTTTCTTTCATATTCACAGCAAGCCTTTAAAAATGTTTTTATTCCAGTATAGTTAACATACAGTATCATGTTAGCTTTAAGTGTATAATGCAGTGATTCCACAGTTCTACACATTACTCAGTGCTCATCATGATAAGTGTACTCTTAATCCCTTTCACCTAGTTCATCCATCCCATCACCAACCTCCACTCTGGTAACCATTTGTTTGTTTTCTATAGGTAAGAATCTGTTTTTTGGTTTGTCTCTTCTTTTCTTCTTTGTTCATTTTTTTTGTTTCTTAAATTCCACATATGAGTGGAATTGGTATTTGTCATATGGTATTTGTCTTCCTCTGACTTATTTCACTTAGCATAATACCCTCTAGATGTATCCGTGTTGTTGCAAATGGCAAGATTTTATTTTACTTTATTTTTATGGCTGAGTAATATTGCAGTGTGTGTGTGTATTTCCATTCATCTACGGATGGACACTTGGGCTGCTTCCATAATTGGGCTATTGTAAATAATGCCTCAATAAACATAGGCGTGCATGTATCTTTTCAAATTAGTGTTTTTATGTTCTTTGGGTAAATACCCAGTAGTGGAATTACAGGATATGGTAATTATATTTAAAAATTTTTCAGGAACCTCCGTACTGTTTTCCACAGTGGTTGTACTAGTTTGCATTCCCACCAACATTGCAGGAGTGTTCCTTTTTCTCTACATCCTTGCCAACACTTGTTTTTGTGTGTGTGTGTGTGTGTGTGTGTGTGTGTGTGTGTGTGTGTTTTACTTTAGCCATTTTGACAGGTGTGAGTGATATCTCATTGTGGTTTTGATTTGCATTTACCTGATGATGAGTTGTTGAGCATCCTTTCATGTATCTGTTGCTTATACATATGTCTTCTTTGAAGAAATGTCTGTTCATGTCTTCTTCCTATTTAAATTTTTTTTAAGTTTATTTATTTATTTTGAGACAGAGAGCGAGTGAGAAGGAGAGGGGCAGAGAGAGAGGGAGAGAGAATCCCAAGTGGGCTCTGTGCTGTCAGTGTAGAGCCTGACATGGGAGCCGGAACTCACAAACCGTGGGATCATGACCTGAGCTGAAACTAAGAGTCGGACACTTAACTGACTGAGCCACCCAGGTGCCCCTCTTCTTCCTATTTTTAATTGGAGTATTTGTTTTTTTGGTGTTGAGTTCTGTAAGTTCTTTCTATATTTTGATCCTAACCCTTTATTGGGTACGTCATTTGCAGTATCTTCTCCTATTCAGTAGATAGCCTTTGGTTTTGTTGGTTGTTTCCTTTCCTGTGCCGAAGGTTTTTTGATGTGGTCCCAATAGTTTATTTTTGCTTTTGTTTCCCTTGCCTCAGGAGACACATCTAGAAAAATGTTGCTATGGCCGATGTCAGAGACTGTATTCTCTTCTAGGATTTTATGGTTTCAGGTCTCATATTGAAGTCTTTGATCCATTTTATTTTTGTGTATGGCATAAAAAAGTGATCCAGTTTCATTCTTTTACGTGTAGCTGTCCAGTTTTCCTGGCACCATTTGTTGAAGAGATTTTTTCCCACTGCATATTCTTGCTTCTTTGTCATAGACTAATTGGCCACATAATCTTGGGTTTATTTCTGGGCTCTCTAATCTGTTCTATTGATCTCTTTGTCTATTTTTGTGGCAGTACTATACAATTTGATTACTATAGCTTTATAGTACATCTTGAAATCTGGGATTGTGATACCTCCAGTTTTGTTCTCCTCTCTCAAGATTGCTTTGGCTATTTGGAGTCTTTTGTGGTTCCATACAAACTTTAGGATTATTTGTTCTAGTTATGTGAAAAATGCTGTTAGTATGTTGATAGAAATTGCATTGAATCTGTAGATTGCTTTGGGCATTTTAACAATATTTTTAATCCATGAGCATGGAATGTCTTTTCCTTTGTGTCATCTTTACTTTCTTTCATCATTGTTTTATAGTTTTCAGAGTACAGGTCTTTCACTTCTTTGGTTACCTTTATTCCTAGTTACTATTTTTGCTGCAATTTTAAATGGGACTCTTTTTTTTTTTTTAATTTCTTTCTGATGCTTTACTATTAGTATGTAAAACTGAAATGGATTTCTTTTTTTTATGTTTATTTATTTGGGGTGCCTGGGTGGCTCAGTTGGTTAAGCATCTGACTCTTGGTTTTGGCTCAGGTCACGATCTTATGGTTTCATGGGTTTGAGGCCTGTGTCCAGCTCTGTCTGCACTGATAGTGAGGAGGCTGCTTGGGGTTCTCTGTCTCATTTTCTCTCTGTCTACCTATCTCACTCTCTCTCTCAAAATAAACTTTTAAAAAAAGTTTAAAAGTGGGGGGGGGGGGGGCTCGATCTCAAAAACAGTAAGATCGTACTCAGCAGACTGAGTCACCCAGGCACTCTGAAATGGATTTCTGTATATTGATTTTGTATCCTATGACCTTACTGAATTCATTTATCAGATCTAATATTTTCTTGGTGGAGTCTTTAGGGTTTTTTTATATATACTGTGTTATCTGCAAATAGTGTAAGTTTTACTTCTTTCTTACCAATTTGGACAACTGCTATTTTTTGTTCTTGTTGTTGTCTAAATGGTATGGCCAGGAGTTGCAGGACTATGTTGGATAAAAGTGGTGACAGTGGATATCCTTGTGTTGTTCCTGATCTTAGGGGGAAAGCTTTCAGTTTTCTCACAATTGAGTATGATAATAGCTGTGGGTATTTCTTATATGGCCTTTATTATGTTGAGGTATGTTCCCTCTAAACCTACTTTGTTGAGGGTTTTTATCATGAATGGATGTTGTACTTTGTCAAATGCTATCTTTGCATCTATTGAAATGATCATACAGTTTTTATCCTTTCTTGTGTTGATGTGATGTATCCTATTGATTGATTTGGGAATACAGAACCATCTTTGGAGATGCAGGTCTAAAAGGCATGAAACATTTGCAAATTCCAGTGGCTATAGTTCCTTCAGGTCTGAGAAGGTCCTTGATGTTTGTACTTATTTTGTTTTTTTATAATCTGTAGAGAGAAGTAACAACATTTATCCTGTATCCATTATTTAAATGATAATGTAATGTGTTTAAAGGTATCAAATCACTAGTTAAAAAACAAAGGTTATTGTTTGACAAAGAACTGAGAGTTTAGTTGTAAGTACGCATGACTTAAGATTTTCAGAGTTGGCAAACAAAAATGCTAATGCAAATTTTTGTAGTTGTTGTTGACTAAGTGCATAAAAATCCATGGTCAGTAGAGCAGAGCTAATGTAGAAAAGATTTCAGAGGCTTTAAATTAGAGCTTGAAAGGGGGGAAAGAATTATTTCCCCTGCTATAGAGTTTGAAGAAAGTTAAAGAGGGAAACGACACAAATCAAACTTCAAATTGGCGGTGTGGTGGGCTTTATTCAATAGATATTTATTGGGTACTGACTATGTGCTTATATTCTAGGCATTTGGAATATCTCAGTGAACAAAACCTAAAAGTCACTGCCCTCATGGGGCTTACTTTCTTGGGGTGTGTGTGCTGGGATGGAACAGAAAATAAACTAATTGGTAAATATTAGAAGGTGGTAATTATTTTAGAGAAAGAAAAAAGCGTATGGTAGGGGAAAGAGGATTGGAGTACCAGAGAGAGGGTGGTTGCAGTTTTAAACAGGTGTTCCGGGCAGGCGTCACTAAGAAGGGAACATGTGAAGGAGGTGAGGGAACTATGTGGCTATCTGAGGGAAGAGTATTCTACAAAGGAAGAAGCACCAGGGCAGAATCTAAGGGAGGAATGTGTCTGATATGTTTGAGGAAAAGCTACGTGGTCATTATGAATGGAACAGGTTCAGCAAAGGGGAGAAGTAGAAAAGGAGTCCATTGTGAGGACTTTTGTTTTCATCTGACTGATATGGGTAGCCATTGCAGAGCTAAACCAGAGGAATGTAATGATATGACTAATGTTTAAAAAGAATCTTCTTGCCTCTCTAGGAGGCAAGGGTAGAAGGAGAGAACATTTAAGAGGCCATTGGGGGTAACCCAGGTAAGAAACAATGGAGCCTGGATCAGGGTAGTAGCTTTGGAAGTGATGGACTGGACTCTGGATACACTGTTATCTTGATGACTTTTCATGTAGTCAAGAGGATTTTCTGATGGATTTAATGTGGAGAGTGAGAGTCAAGTGTGACAGTGAGACCTGTCTTGAGCAACTGGAAAAATGGAGTTGTTACCAGCTGAAAACAGGAAGTCTGTAGGGTCTGTATGTTTGAAGGGTGGGGTAGAGAGAAATTGGGTGTTAAATTTGGGATATGTAAGTTTGAGATGTCTGTTAGACAGCCAGATGGAAATATTAAACAGGCAGCTGTATCTATAAGTCTGGAGCTCAGCAGAGAGTTTGAGCTGAAAATACAAACTTGAGTCACTGGCATATAGAGACTGGATGAGCTCTCCAAGGGTGAAAGTATTGATAGAAAAGAGAGCCAAATACTAAGCCCCGGGAGCTTTCAACATTAAGAGGAGAAACCAGAAAAAGAGACTGGGAGGGAGGAATCAGTGAGGTAGAATGAATAGTAATAGGGTTTGTTGGGCTGTAGCCGAGGGGTAACCATCTGTTGAGACAGGACAAAAAGGATACATTGGGAAGAGGTCTTGAAGACCAAACAGAATCTAGATTTCTTGGATGCTGAAAGTGAGGTATGAATTGATAGAAGATTTGCCTAAAATGATTCATGGCAAATCTGTCCTTCTAATCCTACTTCCTCAATTCAATCGCAATCTTTGTGGTTGAAAAAAGAAATTTGATATGCAATGTTTAGAGATAGGCACCTCATTCTATCATGGAATTTGGTATAAGAGTATATTTCATTCTGAGTTGTTCAGAGTAACAGATCCTTCATCTACATTGTGTGTGTGTGTGCGTGTGCACATACACACTTCTGATCAGTGGGATTTTAGAGAGGCTTCCCCAGAGTCACCAAAGCCAGTAGGTCAGCATTACTTTATTAAAACTTAGTTTTACTCACAAGCTTGATAAAGGAGGAGCTTCAGGCTTGAAAGCCAGACTTGAGGATGGAGTTTATTGAATCCTGGTTCTGGTCTCATGCTCTTTAGTTTTTGCTGAGATCATTGGTCTTGCTTGTTGACCTTGACTTGGGAGCTTGAGTTTTCTTCAGTATAGGTTCTGAAATTAAAGCCCATTAGATTCCAAAGGAGACTGAAATAATATCTTTGGAAACTCAAGTGTAATGTAAAAATATACTAGAGAGAAAGATGTGGATATTCAACAACATCCTCCAAGAGAGATGAAGACTCCGAGGCCGTGGTTTGGCATCTCCCATGACCTACAGATCACAGGTGTGTCAGCCCTAACTCCGGAGAACACTGGAGCACAGTGCAGAATTTTCACTGATTTTTGTTTGTGGCTATTGGGTAATTGCTGACTAAATTGGTCCCTCAAAGAAATAACTAAGTGTTGGCATTTAATAGCTTTTGAAATTCACTTTTGGACTTTTTGTCCAAAAAAAGGGGGGGGGGTTCCATTTTCCTTGTTGCCTTTTTTCATCTAAACTCTCAAACTCTTTGAGAACTGCAGCAGGAAATTTAGATTTAACCTCAAGAGTCAATGTTTTGTCTTGTGTCTCCTCTAATATAACACAGATGTTAGGATGGCTATATTTTACTTGAACACTTATTGAATTTCGTCCTTACTCCTTTCTCTTTTTAATGGGAAACAGTCTGACTCTAGTCCTCATTAAACTCAAAGAATCCAAATTGTAATCTTGAGAATGTACATGGAGAGAAGATCTTTTCAGGCTATTTACTGAGATTACAAACCCTTACATTGTTTCACTATTCAAGGAAAAAACCTCCCATTCAAGAGAAAGACACTGAAAAACAAACAAAATGTTAAATATTAGGAAAGTATTAATTTCAGGACTGAAAAAGTAGATCTTCACATGTTTTGTTTTGACCAGAGTATCAGTTCATTACCTGAACAGTCTGTAATAAGGGTGAGATGTCACTTTTTACCACTCTGCATCCTAAGTTTATAATGCCTAGGTTTTCTATCTAGAAGTCTAGTTCTCCTAAATTGCACTACTTAGAGGATTGTCAAACCATCTGAATATTTCAGCAATTATGAGGTTGCTATTTCAGCTCCATGCTGTGTGTATCCTCTCTAGATCAGAGAAAGACCTGGTGTGTCCAGTGACTGTGATAGAAACAACAAAACCTGCCTCCTCTGGCTAAAGCGCTGTATTTATCTATCAGTACTCAACCAACAGTGTGATTTTTTTTTTTTTTTTTGGTGGTGGTGAATTTACTTAAGAGTTAAAACCACTGCATAATGTAGGTGTGTAATACGAGCTTACTCATATGGTTTAGGTACCATTTCTTCGTTGGCTCAGTGACCTGATCTGCTTCAACTAGTCTAAACATATGTGTCATAATTTTTGTAACCTCTTTTGATTTACTCGATTACAGACTTTCTTGTTGACTTGTGTTACAGAGGAAAATAAACATGTATCCATGTCCTCAGACTGGTCACTGATTTGTTTACTCTGACAGAATGCATCATCAAACAGAGCTGTCCAAAATGGAACAGTGATCTTTGCTCGGGTAGAGTGAGCTCTTTGGTCAGTGTAGCCAGGTGACAGGGCATGACTCTGCCATGTAGCCAGATGTCTATATGGTGGGGATCTTATAAAGAGACAAATACTCTGAATGAGCAGTAGGTCCAGTCCCTTCTCACTCCTAGATGTTTTGATCAATTCATTTGATTCAGTGCTGTCAGGACTGGGTATCTGGAGGGCTTGGTTGTAAATGAGCAATTTGGAGTCATGTTCACATCTGGCCCATTTTGTGCCAGTGAACCTGCTAATAATTACATGTGTACACTTGGCCATGTAGAATCAGGGTTCTGTGGGAGGAATATTTAAAATAATTTATTATTTTGGCATTGACATTTGCTTTGAAATTTAAATTTTCTATCATGTGCTCATTAGGAATGCTGGGCATCTGGTTTAAAAAACCCCAGACAACCTGTGTTAGCTCTTACTTCTAAAATAACATATACATAAGACTATAATAACAAAACCAGTTATCATGTTAGTGATTCTGTTGCAGCAGGCAGCAATTTTATGTATCTGGTCAAGAACTATATTATTTTCTAATAAGATAGTAAAAGATTTCTATTGTTGTCACTATGATACACCTTATTGTTGTAGAATTATAACAAATATTCATTTATGAATGTCTGTTCCTGCCTCCCCATCCTGCCCTATGTTTCTTTCCTGGAGACTTGGGATAACATTTAAATGTCAGTTTAAGCCTAAGAAGGTAAATTAGAAGGCACCGGAGAAAGGAGTAAGGAGCTTTTAGTATGGATTGGCCTTGGTTCAAAACTCAGCTGTGAAACTCACTAGCTGTGTCCCATAGTTTGCAACTTCTTCTTCTCTTAGATTCTTTAGAAAAAAGCCCTGTGCCCCATGAAACCTGCTTGATACAGGTCCTGTGCCCAGAGAGAGACTTCTTTCATGAGAGGGACCGTTGTTCCCAGTTGGACCTGGGGCATTAATGGAGCAAGGAGGAGTGAAGTAGATGAAAGGCAACATCAGATCTTCTCTCATCCTTTTCTATTTTATTGGCTTGTACCTTGTTCAGCAGTAGGTAGATGAAAAATGGAAGGAGGAAAGAGCAGCAAGGCACTGAAACCAGAGTGTGCTCAACAACGAAGATCTTGATATTCTCGAAAACTAGCATTTGGCTCAAATAATTCTGTATGGCAAAGATGAAAACATACTGAATTTATGAGAGTTATGGGATAGCTAAAAAGTCTCTCATAGGCATTTTTATGTCATAGGGCATAGTGGAAGAAAACCCTGAAAAAAGATACTTTTCAGGAAGTTTTGTTCCCCTTGGTATCTCCTACCCTCGTTTTCCCTCCTTACTCTATGGGTGGTCTTACTCCATGTGACATGTTGATCAGACAATCTAGCCTGTTTATATTTATGTCTGTTTATACTTATGTCTTGCCTTCTCCAGTGTGACTGTAGGATCTAAAATCCTCACTAGTGTCATGTACCTGGTACAGACCCTTCCGAAGTGGAGGTGTGAATCCATGAACCAAGTTTGCTTTGACAAATTCACTCAATATATACATTGCACACTTAATAACCATCCGTCTTTTATTGTTTTTAAAAATGTTTATAATGTTTATTTTTGAGAGAAAGAGAGTGTGAGCAGGTGCAGGGCAGAGGGAGAGGGAGACACAGAATACAAAGGAGGCTCCAGGCTCTGAGCTGTCAGCATAGAGCCAGACGCAGGGCTTGAACTCATGAACTGTGAGATCATGATCTGAGCTGAAGTCGGATGTTTAACTGATTGAGTCACCCAGGCATCCCAGTTACCACCCATCTTTTGAAAGAGCTTCAGGTCTTCAGGTCTTTGAAAGAGCTTCAGGTGCTGGGGATAGCTAACCTGATTTCAGGATGCCCTTCCCAGCTTTGATGATGCTATATAGAGACTTGGAGTTTACGTGGATTTGTATATAGAAGATTCTTAAAAACTAAAATTCTTGGATGCAAAGAACTTGGATTTAGATCATACAACTTGTGTGTTTTGAGATTTTTACCTGCTAACAATGACAGATTATTATATAAGTTTACTTCTGGAGGATCTAGCAAAATATACTCTGAATATGGTGACATTGATGTCCTAATTTATAATTAATTTATGATGGTATGACTGACAGATTTCAATTTGGTTAATACAGGGGATGATAAGCCTTATAGTTCAACAGCAGCATCATAAGGACTCTCATGCATGTGATTGATTTTGTCAGGCACAATGAATAGTGAATTGCTTTCCTTCTCCCTGGGAAGGTGTTGAAGTTGGGTGACAGGAGAGGAAGCTCAGTGCTACTGGAGACCTTCTGTGATTAGAACTGATTCATGTCCAAACCACTCCACTTGGCAGGCTTGGAGTTGCAACAGATGAGGTTCCTGGATCTGGAGATGGGTTTAGAGCAAGGGCAGGCTGGCCTGGCCCTTGGGCTGTAGAGCAGAGCCATAGGAGATTGAATGACAAGCATCCAGGGCAAAGCTCAAGTGGGGTGCCAGATTAGCTGAAGAAGCCAGAGCAGAGAGAGGAAAACTGGGCATGAGGCTATGAGGGCATTAGACCTAGGAAATGAAGATATAAGGGCAGGCAGGAGGCAGAACACTACAGGTGCCTGGACAAGGTCAGGCAGCCGAGTTCATTAAAGAGCCACCTGTAGCCAGCTTGCTTCCTTTACAGTGAAAATGTCTTAAGGCATGTGCACTGTGCAAAAGATCAAATTGCTGGATTCTCTAACCTTGAATCCTCAGGATCCCTGGGCTTGTAAGAGCTGATTACTCTGGCTTCAGGAGAGTGAAAATGACTAGGTTATCCTAGGAGAAGCTGGGGATATCTGACCCTGCACTATTCTACCTTCTGTCACCAATCAGATAAATAGCAAACTACATGGCAGGTCTCAGGAAGTGTCATGGTTAAAGGAAAATGCTGGAGAAGAGGTAGGAAACTGGTCCTTTACAACTGGTTTGAAACTTTACACTCTGGCAGCTAAAAATGTATTGATTCTACATTCTCTGGTATCTGCTCTTACTATTTGGCCTGTAATAGAATGCATCTAATGTATGTTTATTCTTTAATTTTGGTGTGGTCCTTTGAATATTAGAAGTTAGCAATGAAGGGGACAGGGCATCTTAGTGGCGTAAATCAGTAAAATGGTCTTAGTTTCCAGTTTCATTTCATTAAATGACGGTTTGTTCATTTTAATTTGTAATACAAAGAAGCTATTGAAATGGAAGACTATTTTCATGTTCTCATATCAGAGCCAAATGAGCAAAACATTAAAGAATAGTAGTTGAAATGGTTTCCAAATCAGAAAAGCCACATTTCTCTATAATTTTCTCATTCTGGTTCCTATTTATATTTTCTGTGGAGGTTGAATTGTGGTTGTCATAGCAATTCCTTTTTATATATGAAACTCTGATAGTTGGATTTTTATTATTTGTGTCCCTACTCAAGACCTATTCAATTCTAAATATTTCTTTTTAAATAATATCTGATCAGACTAGGTCTTTTAACCTTCACCTTTTTTGACCTCTGAATTACAGGATTTCTTAGGACTGTATTTTGGTCAACCAGAAAATAGTGCTATGAGAGGGTGGTTTGATGATGAGATCCTGTGAGTCATGGTACCCATCATTCTTTTCTTTGCCTTGAGCACGTGCAGTGGCACTGAGGCCACTGGGTATTTCCATCCCGGCTGTACACAAGTGATCTTGGCTTAAATACCAAAAGTCTTTGCAGGATTGGTTTCCTTTTCTTTCCTTCATCCTCTTTATTTCCTTCCTTATGCATTTATATTTTTTCACACAATTTTCACGTATTGTTTTGACCCCTCTACTAAAAATTTTGGTTTGAAGCAATGACCCAATTCTTGTCAAATCCATTAGTGTCTCAGAGTTTATCATTTGTGTCTTTCCTTGTGATATGGTTGACCAATCAGTCCTCCTTGAAGCTGTCCCCTTTGATTCTTTTCTTTCTCTTTTTTGTCCTTGCTTCCATCTTGCCACCCATCCATTGGCTATGTCATGTCAAGATACTATTCAGAGCCCTGCATTGTTCTGGTCTCTGAGTCGGCCTTTCCCAGCATCTCCTGGGCTCTTCTTTAATTCGTTCTAAAATGAGCGCCTCACCTCCAGTTCTGCTTTGAACAGCTCCATGTTCCACATTCACTTCGTTGATGGGCTTTTTCACCTCTGGATGCCACCTGTCACTAGGGAGGGCTAAAACTCAAATCTATATTGCTGGTTCTGACTGCCCACCTCCCTGCAGTTCTCTGTCTCCAAGTAGAGGTGGAGACAGGGCATCTCCACTTTTGGGATCTGCCATCTAACACTGGGTTCATACCTTCTCCTGTAATTCCAGTCCGGTTATTTTCAACTACCAGAGACAATACTCGTCTGTCAGTTGTCTAACCTGAGAACCTTTGAATCTTTGGCTCTCATTTCCTTTTCATTTCCTATATCCAGATTCTTAAGAATGATCACTGCTAATTCACAATGTTTTTTGACCCCAGCACTCTTTTTAACTGTGACTTTCTAAGTTTATAGGTGAGGCCAGGGAGCTTCTTTGCCCTCTTTATCAGTTACCACAGAGAAGAGCCAGGACCTGATTTGCTGACTTGAATGCCAATCCCTGGTTAAAAATCATGGGTCCGGAGCAGTGGTTCTTATACTTCATGGTCTCAGACCCAATTTAGACTCATAAAAAATGTTGAAGACGCCAAAGAACTTTTGTTTATATGGATTATAATTATTAATATTTATCATATTAGAAACTAAGTGGGAAATTAAAAATATTCTTTGTAAAAAGCAGTGAGCTCATATATGAACATGGCACATTTTAATGAAAAATACCTATTTTTCAAAACAAAAACTTACAAGAGTGATACTATTTTATATTTTTGGCAAACTTTCTTAAGGTCTGGCTTAATAGAAGACAGTTGGACTGTTAAATCTATTTCTGCATTTGTCTGCTGTGATATCATACATTCTGTAAACTCTGGAAAGATCCACTGTTCATGGTGCAAGAATGAGAGTGAAAAAGACGAGTAATGCCCTAGTATCATTAGGAAAATGACTTTGATTTTAAGGACTCCCTGAAAGGTTGTTGGGGTCTCCAAAGGCCCTATGATCACATTCTGAGAATCATTGGTTTAGAGAGTTGCTAAGTCTTTATCTTTAAAAAGTTTTTTTTTTCTTAATGTTTATTTATTTTTGAGAGAGCGACAGAGCGTGAATGCAGAAGGAGCAGAGAGAGAGGGAGACACAGAATCTGAAGCAGGCTCCAGGCTCTGAGCTGTCAGCACAGAGCCCGACGTGGGGCTCGAACCCACGAACTGTGAGATCATGACCTGAGCCGAAGTCGGACGCTTAATTGACTGAGCCACCCAGGCACCCCATGCTAAGTCTTTTTCTAACTCAACATTTTATTCTTGTTCACGACCTTTGAATTTTGGTTTTGAAATTTACATAAGAAAAGTTCAAAATTAAACGCAATCATGTAGTTAGAATCTACTATTTATCAACAACATTCAATTTCTAAAGCTTGAAAATATATTCTATGATGAAGTGGTAGCTTTTTAAAGATCATGATGTAATACTTCCATGCTTATTCCATGTTGAGCCCCACTGACATGTGTGGAGCCTGCTTGGGATTCTCCGTCTCTCCCTCCCTTCCCCACTCATGCTCTCTCTTAAAATAGACATCTTAAGAAAAGATTCTCTCCCTCTGCCCCTCTCCCCAGCTCCTGCTCACTTGTTCTCTTGCGCTGTCTCTCAAATAAAAACTAAAAAAATAAAAAAACAAAAACAAGTAATAGTTACATGCATGCATGTAAACAGCTTAGCATTGTGCCTAGGACACACTTG
Source organism: Panthera leo (assembly GCF_018350215.1). Lineage (NCBI taxonomy): Eukaryota > Metazoa > Chordata > Mammalia > Carnivora > Felidae > Panthera > Panthera leo. The sequence goes on along the minus strand of NC_056690.1, from coordinate 56,640,951 downwards.
GGACTTTTCACTGTTCTCTCCAGTTCTGTGTTTTGATCTATTCCTCTGACCACATGGACTGTAATTTTAATAGAGAATTAAGTTTCTGTTACTTGTGTTAATGGAGAGTAAGATGGATATATAGAAAATACCTCTAAACTCTATCACTGTACCTTTCGTCTTCTTTATTTAGTAAACATACTGAGTTTTTTCTATGTGCTTAAAATCCTGGATGCTGGGGATATTAAATTTGTAGACAAAATGGTCCATCCCTAATATCATACCCAATATGAACACAGCTTAAACACCAGTGATCACAATATAATGTGTTAACAGAGAAGACATACTCCTTTAAGAGAAACCTATGTTGACACAATGCAAGGTGCATTGTCTCTGGGACCCCGCTAGGTGACCAATGATTTCCAGTTCCATTTCTGTCAAGAGAGACCATTTAGAACGTGTAGCTCTAAAGATTTCCAGCACTTAGTATTAAGAAGAAAGCTTATCATCTTCCACTTAACTATGGAAACTTTGATTCTTCTTAGGTCTGAACATAAACTAGAAGAGTTGGGTGTATAGAAGTGGGTGGATTGTGGGGAGAGGAGGCAGGAATTTAGAGCTAGAAAGGAAAATGGTGGCAATGGGGGATCTGAAAAGGAGCAGTAGCATAGGTACTATCTCTGTATAATAGCCTGTGTCCCTGGAGAGCAGAGAGAGTATCTCCTTTTCATGCCACACTTCAGTTCAGCACGGATTGAGAGAAAAAGTACCATCACTACCGCCACTATTACTCCTCCTGCTAACTGCAGAGGCAACAAATGTGCTGAGTACTAATTTTGTCCCAGGCACAATGCTAAGCTGTTTACATGCGTGCATGTAACTATTACTTATTTGTGTGCTTTTTTTTATTTTTAAAATTTTTATTTGAGAGAGCGCGTGAGAGAACAAGTGAGCAGGAGCTGGGGAGAGGGGCAGAGGGAGAGAATCTTTTTTTAAAATGTGTATTTTGAGAGAGAGCTTGAGCGGGGAAGGGAGGGAGAGAGCGAGAAATAGAGAGAGAGGGCGGGCGGGAAGGAGGGGGAGAGAGAGAGAGAGACAGGGAGAATCCCAAGCAGGCTCCACACTGTCAGTGCGGGGCTCGATCCCATGAACCATGAGATCATGACCTGAGCCTAACTCAAGAGTTGGACACTCAACCGACTGAGCTACCCAGGTACCCCACGTGTAACTATTACTTACTGAGCCCTGCGGATGTGCTAGCCTGTGGGCATACAGCAAGGCTACTGTTATCATCCCTATTCCAGATAAGCATATTGAATAAGTTTCAGTCAATAGCCTAGTAACTTGCCAGACTGCAAGGATAGGTCCTTATGCATCACGCTGGTAGATGAGTCACCGAGTGTACGTGGACATGTCAGAGGATGGACCATCTGTGGGGTCACTGTCTTTGCTGCGATTTTCTTCATCAGAGGTAATCAAAGCAGAATGTGCAGTCTTGTATCATCAGGCCACTGGGAGCTAGTGTCATGGTGAATGTGGCAGTGGCTACGTTTCCTCCCTTATTTGGACGCTGGGAATACAGACAGGTGGATAGTGTGATTTCTATGTTGAAAGTGAAGGGCATGTCCAGTAAAATGTGGTTTTAAAATTATTCCTGAGCTGTTTTTAAAATCAGAACCAATAAAGAAATCTATCTAGAGGAAGCATTTCCCAGTAAGCTCCCCTTTGGAAATAGCCCAGGTTTTCTTGTCCTTAGGATAAGGAAGGCAGTTTTAGGAGAAGGAAGTTTGGGGAGAGAGCAGGGCAGGAAGAATAAGAACTTTTTAGATAACGGTCACTTGTAATGGGTTTCCTTTCACCAACGACCTCACAGTGTACCTGTTTGTTACTTCACAGTGAGGAAGGATGGTTGCCAGTTGAGTGACATCACATCAGAGCCCTTCCACTGGCTCTGTTTTCTTCTGGTGCCATGCTCCTCTCTGCAGCTATAGAGCTTCTGGAAAGCCTGGAGGAATTGACACTCCTGTTCACCGTGTCATGTTTGGGGCACAGGGTGTGGTAAATATAGGATCTTTTCTTCCTTCTTAGGAGTGGGAAAAAAAGTGCCAGGAATGGGATGGAGGTGAGTGAGGAGGACATGTCCTTACTGCCAAGAGAGGGGCTCATGTGCAACCTGGGTGTGGTATGTAAGGGGTGACTGGCTGGTAGTTTCCACCTGCTCAGCTGCCCTGGGTTGGAATGACCCCAAGAGGCAGCAGGTTGGGTAGACATGCTCTTTGGCTGGAGCTCTGGGAAGTTTGGTACAAGGCTCTAGAGGAGAGTGAAAGAACAAACCTGAGATCACTCTTTAACTGCTTTGTGTTGACAGTTCACTTTGGATCTGTGTTTACTTTTATTCCATTGGCTTAGGAAGTGACCTCAGGTCAAGTGAGTGAGAAAAAACAATTTAAATTAAGTTGAAGTACCCATGAAGGTGGCATTTCAATTCAAACAAATTTTAAGCACCTACTGTGCCTCTAAAAGCAGTTTTATTTTGCATTTGACTTTTTTTTTTTTTTTTTTAATAAGGTAGTTCAGATGTTAAGCCTAGGGAACCATCCCTCTAGGGCCATGTTTTGACTGTGTCATTTGCTGGCAGTCAGAATTTTTAGAACCAGAAGGGATCTCAAAGATCATGTCGTCTGATTCTCCCATTTTACGTTTTCATTTTATGAAACTCAAAAAAGTGAGGTGCCAAATTATGTTAGCGCAGGCATAGCAAAAACGCAACTGAAATCACATTCCCTCTGCACGATGTTTGCACATAGCAACAACATAAAACTTGTCTTTTGCTATTAACTACACTGCACTGGTTATCTGTTGCTGCATCACAAACTACCGTGCACTTAATGACTTAAACCAGTTTATTATTTCCGTGGTTCTGTGGGCCAGCTGGGCAATTCTTGCTTGGGGTCTCCCCTTGCTTGTGTGATGCTCAGAGGTCTGAGCCTCTGAAGCCTCAAAGGGGCTGGATGCCCAGGACACTTCACACACATAGCCACCGGATGAGGCCCGGCTGCTGGGCTTGGGATCACCTTGTCTCGAAGGTCCCTTCTGCTCTGTAAACTTGGGCAAGTTAGTCCCTGTCAAGAGCCTCAATTTTTGAGAATATCTTAGGTTGCAAGGAAGAAATTCATTTAAGTTACTTCTCTGACTTCAAGACTACACATACATGTCACATTGATAAAACTGATCAACTGGATTTCAAGAGCAAAACTTAACTGGTGAGTCGTTCAGGGTTCAAGCAAGCAGTAGATGTTTATGGATCTTAGCTAAAATGTTGTTCCTTGGTTCTTGCTTGTCTGTTTTCTTTTCCTTTCGCTTCTTCTATTTTCTGTTTCAGACCATCTTCTTTATGTGTAACATCACTTGCCACGATGCTTTCTCAGGGCTCCCTTCATTCTGCATCTAAGTCTCGTTTCCACTGCTCAGTCCTCAATCGTTAGTACAAATGAGACGGAGAGGAGGGCAGGGGACCCTGTGAGTGGTCCAGTTTGTAGAGTCAGGCTATGTGGTCACCGGCAACCCTGGACTAAGTGCCCCTGGGTTAGAATTTCACCATCAGCTATGGCTGGGTGGGGACAGGATCTTGGGGTTACAATCTATGACTGCTTAGGGCTATTCCTTCTGCAGGTGCGTGGTGGGGGGAGCAGTGGGCAGTGCTGAGATGTCTAGTACTAGGGTAGTGGTGGTCTTCTAATATCTGGATCACCTCCCTCATAGACTATCAACAGAAAAATCAGTAATAATAGCGACTATTTATTAAAACTATATGCAAGGTACTTTATCCATGCTATCTCCTTTATTCTTCAGAATGACTTTGCAAGGTAGGTCTATTCTATGTATTCAGATGAGGAAACAGGTTAAGAAATGCTTAAAATCACACAACTAGAAATGATGTGCCTGGGATTTGACTCCAGGTCAGTGCATTTTCAAAGCCTGTTCTTGTTTTCCTCTGCATGGTGGATTATTTTACTTTTTTAAAAATTCCAGTATAGTTAACATACAGTGTTATTAGTTTCAGGTGTACAATAGAGTGATTTGGCAATTCTGTGTTACTCAATGCTCATCACAAGGGTACTCTGTAATCCCATCACCTGTCTCCCCTCCCATCTCTCCTCTGGGAACCATCAGTTTGCTCTCTATAGTTAAGAGTCTGTTTTTTGGCTTATCTTTTTTGTTGTTGTTGTTATTCTTAAATTCCACATATGGGTGAAATCATCTGGTATTTGTCTTTTTCTGACTTATTTCACTTAGCATTATATTTTCTAGCTCAACCCATGTCATTGCAAATGGCAACACTTCATTCTTTTTTATAGCTGAGTAATACTCCAGTGTGTGTGTGTGTGTGTGTTTGTGAGACAAAATATTCATTCATCTATCCATAGACATATGGACATTTAGGCTTCTTCCATAATTTGGCTATTATAAATAATGCTGCAATAAACGGGGGTGTATATATCCTTTCAAATTAGTATTTTTGTATTTTTAGATAAATACCCAGGAGTGAAATTACTGGATCATATGGTAGTTCTATTTTTAACTTTTTGAGGAACCTCCATACTGTTTTCTACATTGGCTGTACCAGTTTGCATTCCCATCAACAGTGCAAGAGGATTGCTTTTTTTCTACATCTTTGCCAACATTTGTTGCTTTAGCCATTCTGACATGTGTGAGGTGGTATCTCATTATAGTTTCTTTCTAAAGCTTATTTATTTATTTTGAGAGAGCCAAGCAGGCTCTATGCCATTAGTGTAGAACCCGATATGGGGCTTGAACCTGTGAACTGTGAGATTATGACCTGAAGTCAGATGCTTAACCAAATGAGCCACTCAAGGCATCCCTCATTGTAGTTTTGATTTGCATTTCTCTGATGATGAGTGATGTTGAACATTTTCTTATGTCTCTGTTGGCTATCTATAGGTCTTCCTTGGAGAAATGTCTGTTCATGTCTTCTGCCCATTTTTAATTGGGTTATTTGTGTGTGTGTGTTGAGGTGTATAAGTTCTTTATTTTGAGTACTAGCCCTTTACTGGAAATGTCATTTGCAAATATTTTCTCCTATTCAGTAGGGTTGCCTTTTAGTTTTGCTAGTTGTTTCCTTTGCTGTGCAGAAACTTTTTATTTTGATGTGGTCCCAATAGTTTACTTTTGCCTTTGTTTCCCTTCCCTCAGGAGATGTACATCTAGAAAAATGTTGTTATGGCCAATGTCAGAGAAATTACTGCCCATGCTCTCTACTAGAATTTTTATGATTTCAGGTCTCACATTTAGGTCTTTAATCCATTTTGAGTTTTTGTGTATGGTGTAAGAAAGGAGTCCGGCTTCATTCTTTTGCATGTAGGTGTCCAGTTCTCCCCAACACCATTTGTTGAAGAGATGGTCTTTTTCCCATTGTATATTCTTGCCTCCTTTGTTGAAGATTAATTGACCATATAGTTGTGGATTTACCTCTGGGCTCTCTATTCTGTTCCATTTATCTCTGTGACTGTTTTTGTGCCAGTGCTATGCTGTTTTGATTACTACAGCTTTGTAATATAACTTGAAGTCTGAGATTGTGATACCTCCAGCTTAGTTTTTTAAAATTTCTTTGGCTATCTGGTTTTTTTTGTCATTCCATACAAATCTTAGGATTGTTTATTCTAGTTCTGTAAAAAAATGCTGTTGTATTCTGATAAGGATTGTACTGATTGTGTAGATTGCTTTGGGCAATACGGACAGTTTGATGTTTGTTCTTCCAATCCAGGAACATGGAATATGTTTCCATTTTTTGGTGTCATCTTCAATTTCTTTCATCAATGTTTTATATTTTTCAGGTAGTATGGGTCTTTCACCTCCTTGGTTAATTTTATTCCTAGGTATTTTGTTATTTTTGGTGCAGTCATAAATGGGAGTGTTTTCTTAATTTCTCTTTCAGCTGCTTCATTATTAGTGCATAGAAATGCGATGGATTTCTATATATTGGTTTTGTACCCTACAACATTACTGAATTCATTTATTGGTTCTAGTAGTTTTTTTTGGGGGGGTGGGATCTTTAGGGTTTTCTGTATTTGGTATCATGTCATTTGCAAATAGTGAAACTTTTACTTTCTCTTTACCAATTTGAATGCCTTTTATTTATGTGGTTTAATTGCTGCAGCCAAGACTTCCAGTACTATTATATAAAAGTGATGAGAGCAGACATCCTTGTCTTGTTCCTGATATTAAAATCTTTCAAATTTTCACCACTGAGTATGATATTAGCTGTGGGTTTTTATATATGGCATTAAAAACATTTTTTAAGTTTATTTATTTGAGAGACAGAGCATGGGCTCGGGAAGGGCAGAGAAAGAGGGGCAGAGAGAGAATCCCAAGTAGGCTCCATGCTGTCAGCACAGAGCCCCATGTGGGGCTCAATCCTGTGAACCATGAGATCATGACCTGAACTGAAATCGAGAGCTGGTTGTTTCACTGACTGAGCCACCCAGGTGCCTCTCATATATGGCTTTTATTATATTGAGATATGCCCCCTCTAAACCTACTTTGATGAGGGTTTTTATCATGACTGGACATTACACTTTGTCAAATGCTTTTTTCTGCATCTGCTGAAATGATCATACAGTTTTAATCCTTTCTCTTATTGATGTGATGCATCTTGTTGATTTGTGAATTTTGAACCATCCTTTAGAATTTATTCTTTAGAATAAATCTCACTTGATCGTGATGAATGAGGTTTGTTTTTAAAGAATTGTTGGATTCAGTCGCTAATATCTTGTTGAGTTTTCATCTACGTTCATCAATGATATTGGTAGTTCTCTCTTGTTTGTAAGATGTTTATCTGGTTTTCATATCAGGGTAATGCTGGCCTCATAGAATGAATTTGGAGGTTGTCCTTCCTTTTCTATTTTTTTTTTTTTTTTAATAGTTTGAGAAGAATAGGTACTAACTCTTATATAAAGGTTTGGTAGAATTCACCTGTGAAGCTGTCTGGTCTTGGGCTTTCATTAGTTTGGAGACTTTTGATTCCATTTCATTGCTGGTAATTGAGACCAATTACCAAATTTTCCATTTCTTCCTGATTTAGTTTTAGGGGAGGTTATAGGTTTCTAGGAATTTGTCCATCTCTTTTAGCTTGTCTAATTTGTTGGCATATAATTTCTCCTAATATTCTCTTACAACCTTTGTAATTCTGGGATGTTGGTTATTATTTCTCCTCTTTCATTTATTTGGGTCCTCTCTATCTTTCTTTCTTTCCCCAAGAGTCTGGCTAACAGTTTATCATTTTGTTATCTTTTCAAAGAAATCAGCTCCTGGTTTTATTGATCTGTTCTACTGGTTTTTTTTTAGTCTCTATTTTGTTTATTTCTGCTCTTATCTTTATGATTTCCTTCCTCCTACTGGATTTGGGTTTTGTTTGTTCTTTTTCTAGCTTCTTTAGGTGTAAGGTTAGGTCGTTTGAGATTTGTCTTCCTGAGGTAGGCCTGTATTGCTATAAAGTAACCTCTTAGAAGAGTTTTTGCTGCATTCCAAAGATTTTGGACCATTGTGTTTACATTTTCATTTGTCTCCATGTATTTTTTAAAATTTCCTCTTTGATTTCTTGGTTGATCCATTTGTTGTTTAGTAGCATGTTGTTCAACCTGTGTATCTGTGTCCTTCCCAGATCTTTTCTTTTGGTTGACTTCTAGTTTCATAGTGTTGTGGTCAGAGAAGATGCATGTTATGACTTAGATGTTTTTGAATTTGAGACTTATTTTGTGCCCTAATGTGTTATCTATACTGGAGAGTTTTTCATGTACACTTGAAGAGAATGTGTATTCTGTTATAGGCTGGAATGTTCTGAATATATCTCTTACATCCCTCTGGTCCAATGTGTCATTCAAAGCTATTGTTTTCTTGTAGATGTTGTTTGGATGATCTGTCCATTGATATAAGTGGGGTGTTAAAGTCCTCTACTATTACTGTGTTAGTATTGATTACTTCCTTTATTTTGTTACTAACTGCTTTATGTATTTGGTGCTCCCATGTTCAGTGCATAAATATTTAAAGTTTTTACATCTTCATGTTGGATTGTTCCCTTTGATTATATAATGTCCTTCTTTGTCTCTTGTTACAGTCTTTGTTTTTTATTTATCCAATTTAAGTATTGCCACCCTGGTTTTCTTTTCACTTCCGTTTGCATGTAAATGATTTTCCCTGCCTTCACTTTGAATCTACATGTATCTTTAGGTCTGAAATGAGTCTCTTGTGGACAGCATATAGACGTCTTATTTTTTTATTTATTTATCATCCCGTGTCTTTTGATTGGAGCATTTGTTCATTTACATTCAAAGTAATTATTGATAGGTATGTATTTATTGCCATCATCTCTTGACTGATTTTTACAGATATACTTAATTTTACATCTTTTGTGCTTCCCACTTTTCTTACTCCTGCTTAGGGTCTTTCCTTTCCATTCAAAGAATCCTGTTTAACGTTTCTTAAAAGGCTGGTTTAGGGGTGATGAATTCCTTTAACTTTTGCTTGTCTGGGAAACCCTTTATCTCACCTTCTGAGCGACAGCCTCGCCGAACAGAGTATTCGGTTGCAGCAGATCCGCCCCCTCCAGCCAGGCCTGCCTTAGTTCCGGCAGTGGCAAGCCCTCTCTCGCAGAGGACCAGCACACAAACCTTGCTGCCACCGTATGGGCAGGACACACATTGCGTGCAGTGTGTCCACTACCTGCGCATTATGGATCTGTCCCCTCCGCTACACTCTTGGCTCGCGACCCTCCAAAGCGGTGCCACAAGCATGGCAGTGTGCAAGCAGCCCCAACAGGAGCCAGCACCACGCCACAGTGACTCCTGCCCTGGGGAGAGGGAAAGATAACCACACACACCAGTCAGACTGCAGCCCCAGCAGTGGGCTAGAGGCAGGCAGCTGGTCTGACTGCAGGCCCTGTCCACCAAGGACAGCTTCTCAGGGGACAACACAGGGAAAGCACCCTGCACTTGGATGCTAATGCATCCCTGGCAAATGCCTGGTCCCACTGAACTCAAGCCCAAGGCAGCCCCAGGCTGACCTACTAACACCAGAGGGACTAAACCCTGCGCCCAACAGGCAAAGAGAGCTCCTGCTGATGACTGGACTGAAGGAAAAAGCGGCTCAGTCACAGCAGCCAGATACGTGCAACACACGTAGGAGACACGCCTGAAGCATCAGGTTCTGGTGAATGGGGACACTACAGTACCTCCTGTTCATAAGGCCACTACTTCCAAGAGCAGACACAGCTGATTTCCTAATGCAGAAACAGACCCAAGAGTCAGACAAAATGAAGAGACAGAGAAATACGCCCCAAATCAAGAACAGGATGAAATCACAGCAAGAAACCTCAGCGAAATGGAGTAAGTAGTATGCCTGACAGAGAATTTAGGGTAGTGAGCGTAAAGATATTCACTGGACTTGAGAAAAGAGTGGAAGACATCTGTGACACCCTTAACAATGACCCCAAGACTGAGACAAGGCCACATCAAAGAGGGCGAGGAAGGGTGGAGATGGGATAGGGAGCGAAATGGACCTGCAGGCCTGTCTTCTAGAGGAAGGGACCTGTGGGCACCAAGAGGGGACATGAACAGACTGTCGACTGGGGATTCCACATGGGGAAGGTGCATCCCTCACACTTGGCTTTGGGCCAAGTTTCATGAGTTCTTAAAACCAGTGGGATTAAAATCTGGAATTTTAAAACTCAGCGGGCTCTGCTCTGTGAGAGGAAAATGAATATCCACCCTTAAAGAGACAGCGCAACGAACAGCCTGTGGAGATACAGCATCAAAGCAGCAGTTTGAAAAATGCCTGGGGCCTCCATCAGGGAGAGTTATTTAACTCCCAGAGTGTAACTAGAGGGACAGAGATTGCTGGGAAACCCCTCCAGGAACCAAGGGGCTGACTTAGAGCATTTCCCGCCCCGCCCCGAGCATAAACTTACAGCCACCGGGGGAAGCAGTGGGGCGCCAACACCCACTCCCTAACTTGCTAACACTGCCGACCCTACCGCCCCCAACTCCCCTCACCCACCCCCATTTTACCGTTTTATCCTGGGATGAAGCCTGGAACTCTGGGAGCAATTTTCCGGGCATAGACAGTTTTGGTCCCCGATGGACTGGTTTTTACTGCACTGCGTCTTGACACCTTGTCGTCTGGGGTAGGCCTGGTGACTCATAGGAGCAGGCCCCCTAGAAGGTTCCTGTATTAGCTGTGAGATGCTGTGACGGTCAGGCTCCCTACTTCACTTAATTTCTTCTTAGGACCCATGGAGAAACTTCTCTTAGTCCTAAGTACATCTACTCGACATAACTGTTTCTAGCTTATGGACTCTTTAAATTGAGTCATGCTTGCTTACCTCTTGGTATTGGCAACTAGGAAGCTCAGTGGTAATTCTTCACCTTCATCCTAGCAAATTCTAGAAGACCTTAGGGCATGTGTGAGGCTCCTGACCATACTTCTGGCTTCATCTCTTCCCTCCTCCTCATTTGCCTTTGCTCTGATTTCCTCACTTACAAATGTAACGTACTGCTTAAAAAAAAATAAACTGCTGTACTTTTTTTTGGACTGAGGAAGGTATGGATTCAAAATGCAACCCCCCCCCCCTTTTTTTAAGAGTTCCATTAGAGTAATTGAAGGATACTGATGTGATATTAGGAGTAAAAAAGTCACTACTGATTTGTGTTTTACCCATTATTGGTGCTAAGCTTTTGAAAACCATTAGAGGAGAAAACAAAAACACCCTCGCTTCCCTCTGCCTTTCTTTAGCTTAAAAATCTCTTTTGGGTCTGAGGTGGTAGGAGCAGCCTTCCTGGATATCGTTTTAAAGAGTGTCTATATTTGCTGATATTTCCCTCTCTTCTTGGGAGGACGGTTAAGTCAACGCATATTCATAAACATCTTTTTAGTACAGAAACGTGACCAGGAATAAACACCCTCTCTGTGAATCAGCAGCCAGTTCTCTCCATGGTTTCTAGGGCATGGTTTCTCCACAGGAGCAATGTTAATGGAACCCCTGACCAAGATCTTCCACGGACAAGATACTTGGAGCCGTGGGCTTCTCTTGCGCCAAAGCTGCAAGCTTGGTGGAATCCTCCTGCCGGCCCTTTGCCTCCTGCCCGCCTCCGCTGGCCTTGGGCCGCCAGTCCTGCTGGTGCCCTCTGCCCCCCCACCCAGGGTCTGGGCTCTTACCTTGCCTGTCCTGTGAAGTGAGCGCACAGCTGCTGCCTCAAGGTAATGTGTTGTTGTGGAGCTGCATCCGGGTTGATGATGGGATCAAGTCCCCCTTCCCCACCCCCCAAGCGATTTTCAAAACAGGAACAAGTGACTTGAGGATACTGGATTATTCTTAAAATATCTTAAAAGGCAAGAGGGATCACCTCTTACATCATTGTCCCCTTTGCAGTCTTCCCTTCTCTCTCCTTCAGTGGGGAAATCGTGTAAGGGGACTGCCACTGAGCTGGAAAACTAGCAAGTGACGAGAGAGCTGAAAGCTCTTGTAGGCCCAGCTTTGACAGGTACAACCGTTCAAGAGTCCTCCTTGTAGGTTTAAAAAGCCTCAGCAGGTTCAGCCCCACAGCACAGCACATCAGTTTGGGGGCCCTTCTACATAGAAACCCACCGCTTTTGTTTTTCTTTGTGGAATGCATGCAGTGTAGTCCCGTAAGAAAACGGGAGAGGCCGTTCAGAGCCTGGAAACCGGCGTGGGTAACAGAACACTACCGTGCAGCATGCCGGCGTAGGCCCACCGCTCCCATCAGTTCGGACACCGAGGACTTAGATGAGGCTCTTCCTCAATGTTACGTGCTGACTGTATAGCTGGGTGGCCCGGCGTACCATTTTTTTTTTTTTTTTTAATATTTATTTATTTTTGACAGAGAGAGAGAGAGAGAGAGAGAGAGACACAGACAGACAGACAGAGCTTGAGTGGGAGAGGGACAGAGAGAGAGAGGGGGAGACACAGAATCTGACGCAGGCTCCAGGCTCTGAGCTGTCAGCACAGAGCCCGACGCGGGGCTCGAACTCACAGACGGCGAGATCATGACCTGAGCCGAAGTCGGCCGCTTAACCGACTGAGCCACCCAGGCGCCCCTAAAAATTCTTAAGATAGGCATAAAATCAGCTTTTCTTTTTTTCAAGAGTTGACTGAATTTATAAAGGGAATGATGCCTGATAAATATTTATCAGTGCCTTTCTACCAACAAACTTTTTTTTATTAAAGAAAAAAATTTTTAACGTTTATTTTAGAGAGAGACAGAGCATGAGCAGGGGAGGGGCAGAGAGAAGAGGGAGACACAGAATCTGACGCAGGCTCCAGGCTCTGAGCTGTCAGCACAGAGCCCGACGCGGGGCTCGAACTCACAGACCGCGAGATCATGACCTGAGCCGAAGTCAGACGCTTAACCGACTGAGCCACCCAGGCGCCCCCCGGCATACCATTTTTAAGTTGTGTGTAAACTGACTATTAGTGTTTTCAAATAAAAGTCTGGAGCCTCTTTTTCATTCTCAGAGGCTAACAAAATCGTGTGTTCTACCTACGGGTTACCTATGCTGTGAAGTCTATGCTTAGTAAAAACAGCAGAGATACAACCACATGTCTGCAATTTCCAACATTATGTCCTCAGAAGAGAAAAATTATTACATTTGATCCTTTATAGATCTGTAGGTATGACAAATACAAGCGTTCACTCTGTTTATTAAGTCTTTAAAAGGAATATGTTTTTCTTCCTTAAGTAAATGTTATCAAAATTTAGAAAGAAAGGAAAACTAAACGACGTTGGTGTTGTAGTGATAATGTCTTGGCTGTGACTGGTCAGCATTCTGTGACATTAATTTCAAATCACTCAAGAAAAATGGAAAATGTTCTGAGGTAAAATTCACATTTTCCTTCTCTGTCCCATCACGTGAGCTAAAAGGGGTGAGGTGGGGTGGGCAATGTCTGTATCTGTAGGCCAGGAGGATCCCTGAGCCTATCATTGAGAGAGCTTAGCCTATGAGAGACTGACATTTAAGGTAATTTTCTGTAATGTCTCTCGGGAAGAACTTTGAAAAGGCGTTAAAAAATTGTTTCATTGGGAGAAGGTCACATTTCATCTGTATGATAAATGTATCCGATTCGAAGGGAGTGTCATAGTAGTAAACTGTGAATTTAGATCAGATTAAAACTGTGAATACATTTATGGGAATTTTTATTACTTCTCTAATTTCTAAAGGTTAGAAATTAAGGTGTGAGACTGGACCAAAAATTTTTAGTGAATAAGATAAACACAATTTAAAATAAAAAAAGTTATAAAGATAAACTTCAAAACCTAGAGAAATAGTATAAAAATATGAGGGACATTTGCTGCATAGCTTTTTTTCTGAAAAAAGAACACATTTAGGTACTGGGCTAGTTCCTTCTGAATATCATGAATTCAGAGGTATGTCGATATATTATTACCCTTGAAAAACACTTTGTTTACACTCAGTCTTAACAAAATACCCCAGGAAACCTGAAGAAGCTAAAACGTGACAGGCTACAAAGATGCAACATTTGTGGTGGAGAAAGAAAGATGCATTCAACAAATGAGCTTCAGCTGGGCCTTCCATTGATCACAATCCTAATGCCAACACAGGAGGCAGCAAGGCCTTAACCAGTGCCCTTTCTGTGTGAACCCTACCTGTACGGGGGATGGGGGTGGGGGTCTAGTTAGGTCAGAGCGGGGAACGGGGGTCCTGCTCTTGGGCAGTCATGTGAGCTGAAGTCCTGGTGCCATCTGACGGTCCTCCAGGGCTCAATGGATTTTGCCTATTGCCTTTGTTAGGCAATAAAGCCAGAATGTTTTCAGTGAATTCCCGGTTTCACAAACAGTAGTTGTTGCACATCAGGGAGGTGCCCTGCTGTCACACCGATGCTGTCGGGTGGCGTGTGTGAGTGCTGAGAAGCTGGGTCGGTGGGTATTTACTAGTGACGGTAGCTGTAAGGATCACAGTAGCTGTGTTCTAGAGCGAAGAGGAAGACTCAGGAAGGCCAGAAATGAAGTCATGTGTTTCATTTTAGAGAACTGGCATGTTACAACTTAGTGGAATTACATGAACTCCTCTCTGCCCCCACCTCCCCCAGACTGCTGGGCCTACCCATAATGCCGGTAGGAACGCATTACATTTTTAGAGACCATCTCAGATTGAATCAGTGGAGCAAACATGTTATTTCACCACTCTTGTACCATCAGTGATGGGTTCACCAGAGTCCACCAGTGTGCCCTGTAAGTAAGAGAAATTACATGGATTCTTGACTATTTGTGTGCAGATGTCTAATACCTAGTGTTTAAAATCCCAGGGTTAGTGGATGAAATGGAAGCACGTGGGTTTTGAGCATGAGCTTTCCCAACCCGGGTTATGGCTCAGACTTCTGTCACAAACTTACCCGGTGTAGACATGAGTGCAGATGACGAAGGGTGGCGGTATCTTTGTCTTCTGTCCTTTTCCCACTTCTCTGCTCTTAAAGGGGCCTAAAGGCAAGTGAATGGAAAACAGTCGCCAAAGGATAGTATAGAAACAAAACTGGCCTCTAGGTGGTGCTTGAAAGCAGTTCAGGGAAGGCTGGCCTCCTTCAGGGTGAAGAGTATAGGTCGGCTGAGCCTGAGTAACCTGCCAGCTCCTGGGCAGAGTCTCCAACAGACTGCCATCACCTGTTCTAGCCTCTCCAGGTGGCTCACTGGGCCGCTTCTAATGCATTTCTTTTTTCACCTCTTCCTGGGCCTATAAGTTTGGATTCTATTTTTGTGTATAAATCACCACTGTTAGCCAAAGTTGTCAAACTAGAGGGGGAGAATGCACTGAACCCCAAAGCTTTTGCTGATCCGAGGTGGTTTTGCCACGAAGCCTTACTCTGAAACATCTGCCTGCTTCTGTCATGGTTCCCTATTTGCCCAGCCCAGTCTTGCCCAGATGGGGCAGGCTGGGCCTGCAGGGGCCAGGCTTCCGTTTGCCTGCAGGTGGAGTATTGACTAAGGGAACGGCTTATCCTTATTTTGGATGAAGTTCTTAAAAAGGGATCACAGCTGCTACATCTGATATCAGGTACTAACCTTTAATTCCTGTTAAAACCTTTGCCAGCAATAAAAGCAAAGACACGCCCCTGCCCCACCCCCTATAAATCATCCTAAAATGTGGGCAGTTGTGTGAATCCATGAAAACAGCCTATTCATACACACATGCTCACTGAGAAGCAAACTCTAGCATAAAAATTTAAGAATCTGTAAATCCAGTCCTTTTAACATATACTTTTTTTTTTTATTAAATATGTAAAAAGATAAACGCAAGTCAAGTTATTCACATATTCAGAGACAAAAAAACTATTCTACCATGCGACAATAGGCGGGTAATGTAAAATGAATGAGATACATCTGAATAAGACTTTTTCATCTATTATGTCATTACTTATCTATATTTATAATTAACAATACATATGTTTACATTCCTTTCAGTTTACATTTAATATATAACAAAAGCTTTATGGTGTACTATTTAGTAAAAGTAATCTGAATGCATATTAAACCTTAACGGAATAATGGAAATACTCACCAGGGAAGGGAGGAGTTCTTGGTTCCCTTCTGGAGTTTACTTCTCTCTGGTCAACAAGGTGTTTTTTCTTTTTCTGCTTTTCTGCTTAGAAAGAAGAGGGGCTCGCTCTCTCTGCCCCCTGCTTCAATCACTTCCTATCTGACATGAGCAGCAGAAGTGCTATAACCAGCCACAGGTGTGTGACTAAGAACGAAGTCTGGCTTCTGAGAGGGAGGGGGAGCACACGAAGGGGTACTTCTCAGCCCAGCGTGAGGATGCGCGATAGGGGGCCGTGGAGTACGGCATGCCCTGGATGCTGGGATGGGAGAATGATGGGGTGCAGTCCTCAGGGAGGAAGGAGCAGCCCTGGTAAAGGAGACGCGGTCTGCACAGAAACAGGGGTGCAGCCAAAGAAGACAGAGCTAGCTGTTAAAGATTTCCTGAAACATCCATGATGTCACGTGCGATACGGCACAATGGAAGAGGTTTCAGATGGAGACAGAAAGAGGAACTTGTAGCTCTTTTCTAAATCAATGAATAGTTGGCTCCAAGGCTCTCTCAAGGAGAATGAAGTATGACCCCGGGGGAAGGGGAAGGTATCAGGCCAGTATGTTTTTCCAGCTGAGAAGGCTGGGGCTTTTGGGGACAGAGCAGTGGTCACTTGTGAGGCTGAGGCCAGTTGCACATGATCACACAATCACCCACATGACAGGAGTCTGGGTCTCACTCCTCGTGGCACTGGGTATTACTGAGATGTCCAGGGCCGGCCAGGAACTGCCTAGGAACCACTGGAGTATCATCGGCATGGAATTACTTACTGTGCATCTTTACAAAAGCTATTTTTTGACAAGGAAACTCAGGACAAAAGGCCAGGAGGGGACCACACCATTAAGCATGATGCCGCGTATAGCACAACCACTACCTGTAACCAGGTGTGGGAGGGATGTCACTGCCGAGAGCCAGGCTTTCCAGCCTGAGAGAAATGAGCTGCCGCTGTTGTGCAGAGCAAGCAGGAGAGAGAAGAAAGGGAAACCAAATACCACAGAACCTCTGTCCAATTCTGCACAGTGTGTTGTAATAACCTCAAAAATACAAGCACTCTTTCACATGTAACTCAGATACCACGTTGCTGCAAAAGATTTTGAGAAGACTTCTTTTGGTGGAAAGCTTCAATGGTGGAATTGAGAATTAGTTCATCAATTAATAAAGAAATGTCAAAGCTTTAGGATACATAATTCAGAAATTTATTTTAAGCTTTTCAGTTAGGAGGCAAGTGGGGTGGGCACACTTGTTTGGCTTGCACCTGCTAAGTCAAATAACAAGTGAAGTAAATCTGAAGTTAGAAACCAAGTGAAATGAATGATCCAGGAAGGGATACCATCTGTCAAAGGAATAAAAGAGGCAGATTTGGAAAGATACTAAGAAAATGTGCAAATATTTGTTAAAAAAATAAGGAATGCTTTTAATTCATTAATGTTTCCTCTCTTTATGAATTGCCAAGGTTATCAAAGGTCAATGACAAGGAGGGCCACAGTATGAACGAGGGGAGATTCCTTATTCCAGAAGGTATTGGGAGTCCTAGAGTTTCCTGTGCTGTCATTCCAGTGTCAACACCAGACTTGGGAAGCTGGCGTCTCCCTTGGAATGATGCTCCTAGTAAGGTGGTCTTCACTTCCGGCGAGTGTGCAGCTCACTGCGGAACCCTGACGCTCATGCTCTCGGGCCACACACCCTCAGGGCATTCTACAGGAGGAGTCCCCTAGCGTGGAGGACAGGCTTTGGGCGGAGACCCAGAGAGAGGCAGGAGGACCGGGACCTACGCAGACCCCCTCTGGACTGTAGCTTACTGACAGCTCACAGGGAGAGGGGCTGCCCACCAAAGAGGACCCTGAGAAAGAAAACAGCATGAGAACCTGGGAGGGGGGGT
The DNA here is from genome assembly GCF_018350215.1 of Panthera leo. Classification (NCBI taxonomy): domain Eukaryota; kingdom Metazoa; phylum Chordata; class Mammalia; order Carnivora; family Felidae; genus Panthera; species Panthera leo. The sequence goes on along the minus strand of NC_056690.1, from coordinate 56,623,463 downwards.
GGGGTGGGGCAAGCAGATGGAGAGCTAAGTTGAGATGGTGTTGTCCTTGAGTGAATGTCTTTCAAAACTAACTGTGAGTTTGTCTAACATGCTCAGGGAGAAACACTGGGCCCTGAAGTCCTAGTTTTGATTCTTTCTTTTTTTTCCCTTAAGTGTTGGGAGTAGAGGGAGAAACTGGTTTTCCCTATAAAACAAGTCACTGTCCTTATGGCTTTCATATCAAGTATCTCTTTCCCTTTGTTCCAATTTATTATTTGACCAAATTTATGTTCAGAGGTTAGACTTGCAAACATCAAAGCACCACAAATGTGTGACATCTAGTGACACTGGGTTGAGAAATGCCAATATAAATACCATATATCAAATTACCATTGTTTCACACCAGGATAAAAAGGGGGTGTTGGTGGTGGTGGGGTGGGGAGAGTTGTTCTGGAAAGAAATGAAAAGAGCAGAATCAATCTCAAGCAGCCAAGTGAGTAGAAGATGTGTGACCCCACGATCTCTCAGGTAGGCCACCACACGGCCGGCTGCTAATGGGTCTTGGCAAAGGAAACGGGAACCGAGCGCCGTGGCGGGCGTATGCAACAGTGCGTTGGTGTTAACGGCAGACTGGGAACAACTGGTTTCTGTTGAGCTGGAGGCCACACGTTTCTCCAGAAGAAAAGTTCCCACGCGAAGTCGAAGTTGAGAGCTGCCAGGACCCTTCAGTACTCTTCCTGCTGCTGGGGCTGCTGTTCGTGGACTTGTTCCTCTGCCTCCGGCTCTTCCGGGTGACCCTCCTACAGCACAGGGGGAGAGGTTTCGGCTGGAATGATGGATGTGTGGGTGGCCCTGCAGAGGCCACAGCCCCACGACCCCTGCCCAGGACGGCATCTTCAGGCTGGGAGGGGGCATGGGCGTAGGCACACCGGCGCCCCAGGCGCTTCCCCGCTCCCAGGAGCCAATGCGTGCACCCAGACTCCTTTGCTTCCCTGCTCAACGGACGGGTCATTCGAGAACACACTTGTCGGGGTCTGCGCACCAAACACTCCTTCTGTCTTGGAAAGACCTCTTCATAGAAGACGTTTCCTATTCTCCTGCCCTTGTGAAAGAGAACTGAATGCACTGCCTCACAAGCATCCTGACAACCACGAGGGAACCCACTGTGAGACAGCACTGGGCCCCGGGTCTCACCCAACCCCACGGGCCGGGGACGTGGCGCTTCTGATTCCTTCCCTGTCCTGCCCTAGTAGTATGCCCACCTGAAGCAGACCCTGTGCTGTGATCTGTTACTACTCTGATGCACGGACCCGGCTGGTTGCGGTGGTAAGGCAAGGAAGACACGCGGGTTTGGGGGGCTTCTCCACCAGGGGGGCTCAGCAGCTGTAGCTCAAGGACTCTGCTCTGGGAAAGTGAGGCCTTGGTGCGTCCTTCACTGACCAGGACCTGGAGGGGTGAGGTGTCCTGCTTGGCTCCAAAAGACCTAGTCATTGATTTGCCTAACCCCACGAACGCCAACTCCAGGGAGCATCAACCCTGGTCAGCTCGTTGATATTGTGACCTCACAAAGAATAAGCTCTTATTACCCAAGCAGAGGGAGTGTGGCTAAGTACCGCCGATGGCTCCTTCGAGAAGGCACGCACGGGCCTAGAGCCACGCATGTGGCCCCTCACAGCAGGCACATGCACTCCTTTCTTAGCCGGAGACCCCTGCCTTCAGGTCTGTTCCCTGCGCTTAGGACAAGCCAATCCAACCGACCGTAGTCAGTCTTCTCCCCTGAGCCACAGTTCTTTCTTTCCCCGGTCTTGTAGTGCTTTGTTTCCAGCTTGGCTATAAAACGGGCTTGTCATCTTGTCTCCACACTGTGGCCTCTGCCACTGGGTCCTGAGGTTACTCAAGGCACCAAGAGGGACTCATCCATCTGTGTCCTACCTCACTTATTTCAGAACTCAATGCAGGTTGTGTTGAAAGGAAGAAATCCCTGAGGACAAAACAACAGAGGATTTGAGACTCTCAGCCAAGGTTCCATGCTGCATATTTTCTGAGAGGCAGTAAAATGTCAAGGTTCTAAACACAGACTCTGGAGTTCATATCCTGGCTCTGCTCTTTACCAGCTGGGTGACTCTGGGCATGTAACTTAACTGCCCAGTGCCTCAGTTTTCCCATCTGTAAAATGGGGGATTGTAACAGGAGTACCCGTTGAACAGTTTTCCATAAGTTTCACTGATCGAGGAGTCAGTGGAGTCCTTGAATTCAACAGAGAAGTCAAGGTACGTATAGAACAGTGTTTGGTTCATAACACATACTTGTGTGAGCTGCAATTATTACTTCTTGGTGGGAGAACTCTCTGAAATATATTCTAGAAGTGAAAAAGTTTTAACAAGTCACCTTTTCTGGGACAGCAGTACAAAGGGCCATCACACTGAAGACCCTGGTTCAAATCTAGCTCTGTCCCTTTCTGGCTCAGTGTCCAGAGGCATGTTACTTACAAACAGTCAGCTCTCTCCGGGCCCAGGACCATACCCTATCAGCAGCACCCACCGCTCGCCTGCCTCTGAAGCTTGAAGGTCCAACACCCTACTCTGCCTGCACAATGCCATCCTTTGGCCCTACCCACCCCCCACTTGCTCCCGGGCCCTCATGGCAGCTGCCCACTGCCCTGCTCCTCTCTGCTCCAAAAGTTCGTGCCTCAACAGCGAGTGCCATTCTTGTGGGAGTAGGGGAGTAGTTCTTGCGGGGACTGTCACTGGCTTTTCCCAGTAAGTGCTCTCGCTCTTGTCTAGGGGCAAAAAAGAAATCTGGTGGTCGTGGGACTTTACCTAGACTGGTGACCTGGGAACTCGCAAGTGTCTGTTCTGCCACTGTTCCTGGCTGACCCCTCTTCTCCCTGCCTTCACCCCAGAACCAATCACTCCTCTAAGCTTTCCATCCTTGTTCATGCTTCCATCAGGTTACAAGCTGCAGCCCCGAGTGTATGCACGTGTGTGCGGGCTTACTGGCTGGCTGCACAGCTGCCTCTCTGGCCGAGTTCCCATCCCCTCTATGGGTCAGGGATGTTAATTCATCCATCATCCTAACTGTTCAATGCTAGTGTGGTGCCTTCATTTCACACTGCTAGGATTTCAGCAGGTCTCAAGAGTACTTTTCTTACCTGTTTTGCGTGTGTTAGGCTGCATGGAAGATCTCAAAAAGGAGGATCCGTATGACATTTTACAGAAAATCTTATTTGCTCACGTCACAACTGGGAGTTAACCCAGGACGGAACGTCAAAGCTTGGATTCAAATACTGTGAACCTGTACCAAGCTGTAGGACCAGCTACAGCTAAGATCAGACCTAAGATCAGACCTCACCCCTGGCCTCCCGTTTATACTTGCCCAGCCAGGGGGCTTGTGGTCTCCAGCTCGTCGAGGGCAGTTCCCTCAGTCACAGGGCCCCATTGTGATGCCCTCCATCTGCAGGAACTGCAGACCCCAGGCCCCTCTTACTGGGATAAAGAGCAAACCTCCCAGCTTACCAATGGATTGCTAATGCTAGGGGTACAAGCTAAGGTGGTCTGAAAGTCTGCAGACGAATCTTTAATTCTGAGGCAGTTACACTGCATAGCACAGCTGAGTGCTCCCACCTCACACGATACCATGTAGGCTGGCTCGCAGAAAAAAAACTGTCTTCTTACACCCCACACAAGAAAACAAACACACATGTAAGCAGGAGGCCAGACAAAACTTATGCCAGATATGTGACCAATGCCCTGGAGTGCCACCTGCTTAATTCTAATATTTGCATATCAATCCATCACATCTTTCTGAATGTTTAGCTGTATCCTTAGAGTTCCTTATTCTTATGATAATTACAGAAGATGGAAGGCAGTACTGAAGAAGGCTCTTGCCTACAACAGGAAGAAAATGGGGGCAAAGAAAGGTGGAAGGGTCTTGAAGCGCCGAAGGCCCCCTCCTTCCTAGATGTACAGGCTCAGCTGCCCCCACGCACCCCAGCCTCATCCAGCCATTCTTTCCTCTGGCCTCTGTCCATGATGTTTTCTCTGCCTGAAAAATCCTCTCCCTGCCTTAGCTCCAGGACTGCTGAGGGTCCTAGTCGTTCTTTGAAGCCCACACAAACGTCCTCTTCTCTGTCAAGTAAGTCTTTGCTCCAGGCTCCTTGTCCATGATCACCACCCAAGTTTATGTGTCTGTGATCACATGTATCCTACTCCAACATACTCCAGTCAGCGGTGCCCCGTCTGCCTGCCTCACTGAGGCAGTGGCTCTGTCCCCTTTACGCACACCCCATGCTTCCTCCAGTGACAGAAACACAAGCTCTTCCTAAGAGCTTTTGGTTGAGGGGGGAGGAATTGTTAGGTCACTTAACAGTGGCTTCTGTGACAGTGCCTCAGGAAATAAGTTGCCCGTTTGTATCAGCAGGTACACCTCAGCTGACAGATGGACAAGGCGGCAGTTAACCAATGAATAAGCCGAGATACCTCTGGCCCGTGAGGGAAAAGGTCCTGAAAATGATAAAGAGAGGCACTGCAGAGATGTCAGGTGATCTTCTCTGGAACCTTCCATTAAGTTTCTACAACTGTGAACTGAACTGCGCCTGTTCACTGCTGCACACGCCCTGCTATCTGCATTTCTGTATCTTCCAAACATTCTGTTCTAGGATCGTCTGACTCGGAGAATCAAAGGGCAGCCACCATCAAATAAAGACTTAAAGAGGCCTCTCCAGCAAACACCTGCACCTGAAATGTCCACGTAGGGCTCATCTGTGTTTTCCTGAAGAACAGGCACTCAGGCAGGAGCACACTAAGAAGGCAGGAATCTCCCCTGGGGCAGCCCTGCCTATCGGCTGCTGCCACCAGCATTCAGTGGCCCGTGTCAACTCTGAATTTGGAGTTTGAGAGCGCCCCTGTACAAGGACTCCGTCTGGGGAGCCTGGGGACAAGATCCGGCTTGAGGTGACCATCGCAAGGGTTTTCCTCCTGCCGACAGCACAGGGCGGGATAGATCTGGCCCTGCACGCTGCCGTCCTCCCTCAGTGGGCCTCCCCACAGTGCTGGGGAGACTGCATTGGATTTAGCCTCCCACAAGCTCGTGAAGAGAATAACTGTAATTCACATAGTACCTGACAGACTACCAAGCACTCAGGGTGGTGCGGGCACACTAGACATCAACCGGAGCTTTCTGCCATCAGATCTGAAAGTACGGAGAACCTTATTTTGTGGAGCCATCGCTGCCTCTGGGACCTGGCAAGGCAGCGTCCCAGGACTTCAAGATCTATAGTCTGAGCCAATGGTAACTGAGAAAGAAGCTTAAAAAAAAAAAAAGTGGTGGGGGGGAAGGGTGGGAAATGAAAAAAAGTGGAGAGGCCTCAAACCTTGGATTTCATCCCTCGAGTTCCAAATCTTACGTGGAGTAAACATTTGTCTGGTACTGGGCTGGAATAAGTCATAAAGTACCCTTGCCGGTGACTCGTTCCATTCTGTCCAAGTGCTAACACACGCAACTCGACCATCGGGCTCTGGGTGCGGCCCCAGGTCTCCTGGGCCAACAGAGTCAGACTCTTTCCCCCAGCTTCAACACGGCCTCAGGAAGAGCTTGAGACCCCCGCCTACTCTTCTGCATCTTCCACAGGGCCGCCCTGTAGAAGGTGACGCTCCTTCAGGCTCCCACGCTTGTCTTGGTGCCGGGGCCCCTCACTCCCTGCACTGGCAGACTTCTTCTCCCGCCTTGCCTTGCCTTCCCTTCCCTTCCCCTCCTTGATTCTTGAGAGTTTTGGTCCTCTGCTGCTCCTCACACCTGCTTTCCATCACCAGGATGGATCCACCTCCCGGGTCCCCGCCTTCCTCATGCTCCTTAGTAGCAAGCCCGACAGCCAGGTCTTCCCCACAGTGAATTCTAAAAGCGTTTTTCAACTGAGGGCTGTTGTACAGCACCGGTCTGTACTGGCAATGAGTAACCGAGACAACCGGCTCTGAAATAAAAACTGTCGGGCTTGCGGGGATGCGAAAAACACTTAGACTAATTCCTCCTCTAACCATACTCTGATCTGTCATGAAGAATCCTTACATCTACTTTTATTGCTCATCTGCTCAGAGCTGCAAACCACTTAAGATCTGGCTGCATAAACCTAGTTTTCTCAATCATTCCTCCTACTCTCCCCCTCCCACCCCCATCCACTCATCTCTTCCCAGATTAATTCACGAACGCACATCCCACAAGCAGGGGTCAATGGATCACGACGACGACGATGACACTTATTCCTCTGGGAATAGCACACGCACAGGAGGAGTCATAATCCTCAGGGATCCCAGGGCAGCACCCGAAGACACACAGACTGCTACACCTTGACCAAGAGCATCGCTTTAGAAGCCAAGAGTCAAGGGCTCTCCTCACACTTACGTGTTCTTCCGAAGCATAGAGGATTTCCATTAGTCGCTGCACGAGGTCGTCGTTTTCCTGCCCATGCTCTTGACAGAGTAGCTCAATCTCTCTCAACTTGCCAAAGTAGAAATCCCTTTCCTTTTCCACACCTTCAAGGGCAAGTTTTAATGAATGTACCTGCAAGGGAGTGAGGGTGGAAAGAAAATTCCCCCAAAATCCAGTATAAACAATGTGACCAACTACACCTGCCTATAACATGTGAAACATGCAAAGACAGGTGTGCCAAAATGACTGCTAGGCAATGGAGCTTGAGCCTGGGCCACAACGTCCAACTTCAACAACACACTAGTCCTTCCCTCTGCCAACTGAGTGTTCATAACCACTGTCCGAGGGATTGTTCTGCTCAAGGTGGTTGCATCCAGACCCTGAATGAGCTTTCCTCCTCTCTTAACACAGACTAGAGCACATCCTTCTACTCTGTTCAGCCTCTGCAAAGACAGGAAGCAGAGGAGAGGGCTAGCACTGTGGTTACTTGAGATGTATTTTGAGGACCCTACTTTCTTCAGGTAACCATATTTTGTTGTGGAGCCCTTCGTAAATGTTCCTGAGCCACACTAGGCAAAGTCTTTCTACTGAGAAACTGGGTCTTAGCTACATGAGGGAAACTGGGCAAGACTGAAAGCATGGTTCAGTGGATCTGTTTCAATTCCTCTGGCTCTAGCTTTGGGGACATCGCAGGAAATAGGGGAAGACTACAAGAAGGAAGCCCTATTCCCTCAGAATAATAGCCCTTGTTCCCTTTTTCCCTGGATGCTGGTTCCAGGACCTCCCAGGGCTGGGTGGCCTCTCAACAGTGATTACGGAGATGGCGCCAGGGAAGGAGCCAGCAGTGAGGCAGTGTCACCCGGGCTGAAGGAAAGCTGACAGTGCCCCACTCCTACGAGCACAGTAGCTACTCACAGGCCTAAACCATGACCCTGTTCCTGCTTCCCGAGAATCCCTTTTTTTAAGCCCCTTGTGCATTTATATTTACACAGACAATATTTGTCAGGAGGTAAATTAAATCTTTCATGGTCTCCATCAGCTGAAATCTGTCATTCGGTGTATTAAAAAATCACCCTAACGGAATTTCCAAAAATGACATTTGGAATGGGAAATTGTCTTCTCTAGTAACCCTGAGCCTTAGGACATGCTATTTATCAAACGCCTATCAAACATCTGCAGTGTCGGTCCCCTTCCTGCACACCCGGCATAGGCCTCGGGGATATGGCCCCTCAGAGTTCACCTCAGTGCCTCCCTCACACCCTGCTCAAAAAGCAGCTTTCCCTAGCTTTCACTTTTATTTTTGATGATGCTATGGTTGGGATATTTCTAAGAAAGGAAGGCAACCAGCAGCCTCAAGTCCAGGAAAAAGAAAACTTCCCTTTTTCTAGAAATCCTTCCTTGCTTTACAACAAACCACCCTCCTCCCCAGGCTTGGCCACAGAATCCCTCTGAAGCCTGCGTTGGTGCCAGTGGACAGATCTCTGGCAGTTGAGGAGTCTTGAGTCTGTCAGCGCTCCCTGAAGGAGGCAAGAAGGGTCTCTGGAGTACTTCAACCCATGGAAACTAGGTCTGTCTGCCTCTTGAGGGTGCTTTGGTCTGTACAATGTGCAAAGAGGTGAGGCTTTTGTAGAAATATCCAGTCAAGGTTGGCGTTGGGTGGTATTCCAGATCGCCAGGCAATAGATACACAGCTATAGACATCCCCGGTAAAAAGTGATAGAGGCCCAAGTGTATGAGGATAGCCAACTGGCAAAGGAGAGTCCATGTTCACAGTCGCACTCATGCAGAGTGATGCCACCTGCACCCTCATGTATCAAACCAGAAGCCTAAGTGGTGGAGGGGATGCTGGGGATGGACCCTTGAGTAAGTCAAGAGGAAGAGACAAGAGGGGGGACGTTCTCTTCTCCCAGTTCTCCCCTCCCTCAGCGTCTGCACACTGCACGTCCTCCTAGGGAGGCCGCCCAAGCCCCAGCATCCGTCCAAGCCAACTGACGCCCACTCTCCAGCCCCCAGGGGTCGCTGAGCGCAGTGGTGACTCCACCCTACTTCCTGTTTGCTAACCCACTTGCCATAAATGGCCCCTAATTATTTCAGTTTTGTCTTTTTCTCCCCTGTCTTTTGATTCATTTCTATCATTGGAATTGTCTAGCACAGTGGTACTTTTATAGCATGTCATGGGAGACTGCCTGAATAGAGGCAGGAGGCCAAGAAAAGGAGAATTCTTCAAGTTTATGGCACTCGTCACTTTCTCTATTACGACATATAATTCACTCTCCAGCCTAGGCATTTCCTCGTCCTAGAGTCCTGAGTCCCAACATAGCAATGCCTCTGCGGCTACCCATCAGCTTTAGGGAGCCATCCTGCAGGTTACAAGGGCAGAAAATGGAGGGGGCAATAATAGATAACCATGGAAATGGGTCTGGGTAAGTGTTCAGTAAACAGTTGAATGAATGCTCACAATCTGGGGTGTGTATAACCTTCGCTCTAAGGGACTGGGGAGGGGAAGATGGGCACACTCACTCCTCCTTGATGTAAATGCATCAGGGGATAGGTGGGGGAGTGAAGCCCTTTGGAAGTAATAAAGAAATTACAGGACCATTGGGAAGTTCCTTTCTTCTCCCTCTCCCCTCTCTAGAGTGACATTTTGGATGGTAGGATGAGGTCTGGGCTCGTTGGGGATGGGAAGCTCTTTGTGTAAGCGGACAGCTAATGAGTGTAGAGCCAGCCCCAAGGAGAGGCAGTGGGTCTGGTGGACTAAGGCTGAATGGCAGAGGGGCAGGAAGGGTCTTGAGGTTTCTGTGTGGTTATACTTTGGGTTGGAAGTTTGGAGACCAGGGTGTGGTAGAGGGGAAACAACAGGGAGGAGAGAAATCATGACAAAACATGAGATAATCAAGATATCAAAAGAACTTGGGTTTCTATGAGAAAAGGGTTATAAATCTAAAGCATTATAGACCCACGCCTGAATCTCTTTAGGTCTACTCTGATTTGCTCTGAGCCTTAGGCATGTAGCCCAAGGCTCATTATGGCTGTCGTACCTGCCTTTTATGTGAGAAAAACTCATTACTGGGAATACCATTCTCAACTGAGAATGAGCAGGTAATTAGAACATTCCAGAGTTTCTAAATCAAAGTCCTGTCCATTGGATAACTTAAGGTTTCACTATTTTCACTGAAGTGATCAGAACTGTAAAGAAATACGCTAGCTAAGCAGCTGCCTGCTTTTAAACTAGATTCTTGATTGCAAATATACAATTATCTCAAAAATGGTTTCCAGACTCTTGCTGGCTCATCAGGAATCCGATTAATCATTGGGAATGGCCCAGCCACTTGGCTGGGAACAGCCTAAGAACCTTGAATAGAGGCTCCTCTCCGGGTAGTGGGAGTAGCCAGGATAAAAGACTCTGCACCTCAGGGTCAGGGCAGGTGGCTTCTTCAGTGGGCCTCATGCTACCAATCGTTTTATTACCTTTAAGCTACATATAATCTCAGGCAAAATTAGCTATCGTTAAGTAGAAAGCATACCTAAACTTTTATATGGAAATTTTCAAAGGCAGCAGAGCTACATCTACCATAACCATGAAGAATGTTAGATGAGAAGGAAAAGTTCTTCGACTTCAACCACAACCATGGCCTTCTGATCCCCCAGTATTGGGGTCAGTGCTTCTGCGCTATGAAACATCCGCTGTCGTGGCAAGCATTAGGTTCTCGCTTTTGTTTGCAAGATCACCTACCCCATACAACTGCTGTAAGCTCCGGGGCCAGGGGGGAGGGGGGGGAGGGGAGGGTTAGCTATCTCACTACCATTATATTAGCACCAAGCACCGAGTCTGTCACACAGAACAAGCTTAACAAATAGCTTGTGCAGGAAAGGAAGGAGGAAGAGAGACTAAAGTCATGAATGCTATCTCGACCGGCCAGAAGTGGGCAGACAGTCCAGAGTCTGGCCTGGAGCTCCGGACAGGCACTGAGGTGTGGGGGAGGGGGATGCTGCCTACAAACCTGCATTTACCTGGGGCTGAGTCATCTGTCCTTCCGTCTTAATGTACAGCTTTGGGATTTTTGACTAACGTCTTATATTCCTGGCGGACCGCTGATTTCATCTGCCTGAACGATTCCTTTTATTCTTACTCATTTGGAACCAGATTCCCTCACCTGCCCTCCCTTATCTCAGGCCTACAGGTGTTTGGTCCCTCCCCTCTCAGAGACAGGGCCAGGGCTGAGGGGTTACCTGTTCATTAAGCTGTATGACCTGTGTTTCTAAATCTTTATCAGATTTGGATGCTGAGCTGCTGGACGAAGCCCTTTTGGCTGATGAGGGACGAGAAGGTGTAGATCCTGGCTTAGATGCCGGACTTGATTTAGCCGCACCTGAAAGTAACCAGAATAGATTATAAATACAGGCAACATTAGAAATGCTTTTTAGATACATTGCAAATGTATAAAGGAGTTACTAAGAAGTATAAAAGCTATCCCCAAGGACTCTGTCCAATCACAAAAGTAGCCGACATACACTTAGAAAAAGCACCGACGTTAAAAGGACAGTGCCATCTTCGGCAGCTTATTTAATCTTTCTGAGGACTTTCCCCCCCTCAAGTTAATAGGAGATTAAGCTGTCCTTTGTGCCTCTGGTGAGAGAAGAAAAACTGATGTAACTAAGAGATTTTAAGATTTTTTTTTTTTAAGAGGAAAGGTTCTGAGATGACCTCAAAGCATCACCATAGTTGAGTTTCTAACAAACAACAAAAAAGTTTATAACAGATGAATACTTTAGAAAAAAATTCAAAGCAAGTGTAGGTTTTTTTCTCTTTTGTTTCCTAGTTTAGCCACTGAAAGCGCCTGGGAGCAATGACATCTCCATAGCAGCGTGTGCTCCAGGTGCCTACGTGCTGGTGTCTACGTTTTATTCTGCAGAAAGAGCTTCTTGAGAGATGGCAGACTCCGTGGGTGGGGCAGGAAAGGTATGGCGTGAGCCTGGGACACCTTCTTGTGTCGCAAAGCAAGGATGTGCTCAGGGCCAAGGTCAACGGGAACAGGGGCCAGTTTGAAGGTGCTTCCCTTCCAGATAGCCACAGCTGGGACAGTTTTACATGTCAAAAGTGTAATGGCTCTCATGTGCTAGAACACACTGAATAAATAAAACTCCAGTCTATAATGACAGAGAAAGGAGGGAGGGAGGGTATAAAGATCTTTACAGAACACAGCTAGTAAACGTAGAAGAAATGTTAGAACTTGAAAAATCACGACAATTACAACAAGCATAACTGATCCAGGAAAGGCTCGATGACGGACTCTGAAACGTTAAGTGGGAAGTCTGGAGGGAAAAAGACATTCATGTGTGTCAAGATATTGGCCTAGGATTTATTTACTACGATGGAAGAAAGATACGCCTTTACAGCAGGGGCCGGAGAGGGGCGCTGTCTGGGGCTCAGCATCGTAAGTGATTAAATAGCATCACTAATGACGATAGAAGCTAGGGGAAAGAAGGTCCTTAACGTCAGGTAAGAGCTCACCCACCAGAAGCTCAGCTCCTAATAGGTGATCACAACCTAGAACATGACACAGACATAGGCAATGGCTTCTGCAGCCAAAACAGAAGCAACAAGGTAGATGTGGTGAAATTTACACACGTTGTGGATTAAGAAAATCAGGGTCATTGGGGCGCCTGGGTGGCGCAGTCGGTTAAGCGTCCGACTTCAGCCAGGTCGCGATCTCGCGGTCCGTGAGTTCGAGCCCCGCGTCGGGCTCTGGGCTGATGGCTCAGAGCCTGGAGCCTGCTTCTGATTCTGTGCCTCCCTCTCTCTCTGACCCTCCCCCGTTCATGCTCTGTCTCTCTCTGTCCCAAAAATAAATAAAAAACGTTGAAAAAAAAAATTTTAAAAAGAAAAAAAAAAAAAAAAAAAAAAGAAAATCAGGGTCATTACCCGCGGCCCACCCAGGCCCTTCTACTCTGAACACAGTCTCGACCATGTGGTAGCTCAGGCTGGTGGAGAGGCTCCTCTTATGTATTTCCATTAGCCCTATTCCCCACCACATCCTGCACACTCCTCCTCCAGAAGGCTCCGGGAACACAGGGGCCAGTGTTCATCACCTTTGTAACCCCAGTACTTAGCACCACGCTGGGCCGAACCGGTATTTAGTGAAGGTACAAATGTTGAAATAAATACATGAACAAGTAAATACAACGTGGTTATGCGGTTTCCAGTCTCAAGGTTTATCAGCACCAACGGATCAGAAACAGGCAGGGGGTTATGAAGCCAAGTATACTGACAGCAGTTACAAGTTTCGACTAATCTCCTAATTACAAAGTGGCAAACAGGAAGAGTTCCGGTGCCTGGAGTCATCAGTTATAAACATGAAGTCATACGCCCCCTCAGGAAGCACTGACAACATCATACCCTTTAAAATCCGTTACAAAGAAAAGAGAGAATTTTCTTCTAAAAATACAGGGAAAGGCCTAATATATTTTAAAATGAAACATTAAATTGGGAAGGACTTAAAATATTTGAGTATCCGAAGGTAAATCTTCAGTGACCCGCAAACCTGGCCCATGCAGAAGACCTTCCCAAGGATTCTAGAGAGCTGATGCTCTGCTTCATTTCTGATTCACATCAAGTTGCAAGAACCCTTCATCTCTGCAGGAGCCCACAGAAAACACTCCTCGAACACCACTTCCAGCCCCACTGGCCAGGCTCTGTACAGGCCATGCCGGCAGGGTAGAGAAAACCGTGTGGATAACAGCAGAGGAGGCAGGGTGAGGGCATGCTGACCTGGCAAAGTGCCTCCTCTGAGGGCAGCTACCAGCCAGCCTCGCTGAGGGAGAAGCTTCTGAAAAATCAAGTTACTTCAGGCCTTTTTATCAGCAATACGTCATATTTTAATATCCATCATATCTGACAGAGAGCAGCTTCCAGAGGGAAGTTCAACACCTCTTATTTACTAAATACAGGTTTACCCGGTACCTACCATGAACCACGTCCCACTGGAGATCCCTGCTCTCCAGGAGCTCACGATCTCATGGAGCGACAGCTGTGGACAAAGGCCCAGGCACGGCCACACTCACCGTACCCAGGGACAAGGCAGTGTTCCCGACCACATGACCACAAAGCATGATTCATGCTGCGATGCGACCCCCTCACCTCAAACACTCCTCTTCTCCTCTGAGGGACTAAGTGTAGTGCCATGCAGATATCCGCTTGGACGATGCCACTCCGGGAGGCCGCAGCACCTGTCCCCTGTAACCGCACAGCCGTTTGTGCCTATTCTCCCATTCAAGTCTACAGGTAGGGGTTGCATCTGTTTTACCATTTAATGTTCCCAAGGCCAAGCTCCATGCCTGACCCAGAGGCCACGCTCAATAGACGTTTTTATCAATAACGTTAAAACCACTCCAAGGAGAGGTATCTATCCGGGTCAACAAACCGGGGAGAGCTCAAGGGGCTGAGGCCAACGTCCAAGTCACTGACAGCAAGAGCTGACAATACGTAAAGGAGACCAAACAAAACATCATCAAGTTCCCCCAGAGAGCTCCTACTTGGTTTTCAGATCCTCTTCTGTTATCACCTGGGCCCTTCTAGATGGAACCAGGACAAAGTTCACGTAGGGAAATCGAGTCAGTGAGCATTTAAGTCTGAGTAGGCAGGGGCAAGCTAGTTTGTACTGTGCCGTCCAAGTCAAGGCCATGTTCATTACCTCTTCTGAAGCAAACAGCGCCCTGCAGAAGGGGCTTCCCTAGAGTGCGTGACCCACCCTGGGCACTTCTCCCTAAGCAGGGCGGCGGCTAGGATGTGGCTCATTGCAACAGCTGACCTATGTTCATCAGACACTCATTCTCACACCCTGCCCTATCCAGCCCCACGTAAACTTTAAAAGAAAAACACGGAAGGAATAGAAACCTGACTGCTTGTAAAAGCCACTACTAATTATATTTTTAGGACATCATCAAATGCAGCTTGAGAAAAAACCTGAAATGAAGCAAAAGTGGAAGGGTCGTGGGCAAGCCAAAGCCCCCTGCGAGATCAAGTTATCAGGCAGAGAACTATGAATAAGCAGAGGAAGCTCGCTGGGGAGGAACAGGGGGCCACAGGAGACCCTACGTGGCTCCTGGGGGACAGGCCGGAGCTGTTGCAGTGACTGATGCTGCAGCGGCAGGTACGGCTTCTTCCCCGTCTCATGGATTCTGTCCAGGTTGGCTGGGGTGCACAGTCCCCATCTTTCACCTGGTACACATGCATGCAGCTTGTGGCTCTCTCAAGATGACAGAGATGAAAACAATGGAATCGCCTCCACCCCGCCCCGGACAGTCACTCACAGGCTGGAGAAAGGAATGGAAAATAAATTTGAAAAACTGAGTTAACAGAGGAAGTAATTAGTATTTGAAATTTAAAATCAGGGGTTTTGAAATTGTGATTAAATTGTTTGGAAAGAAACTGATAACAAAGGGAAATAAATGTCTAATGAATGAGGTGTGAGAGGGCAGTGCTAGTAAACTGTGCTTTTATTTTTAAATGTTTATTTTGAGTGCACGTGCATGCAGGACAGGGGCAGAGAGAGGGGGGGAGAGAGAGAATCCGAAACAGGGTCTGTGCTGTCAGCGCAGAGCCTGATGTGGGGCTTGATCCCGTGAACCATGAGATCGTGACCTGAGCCCAAATCAAGAGTCGGACGCCTGATGGACTGAGTCACCCAGGTGTCCCGTCAACTGTGCATTTACACTGCTTTTAAGGGATGAAGAAATTAAAGAACAGGAAGGCCGTGCGGAAGATCTTAGTATCGTCAGAGGTTTAAAGTTTTAAAACCTAGACAATTAAGCATTAAACTGAAAGCTCATTTTTCGAAAGAAGATAAAGTGAGCTTTTTAAATCATCACAAGCTATAATCTGATGTGGAAGTAATCTATCCCTCACAGCTATTTCTCACATTGAGAAATACTAAATAGTAAAATTCATAAAAGTAAAAATGAAGGCTTTTGTTCATTCTATTTAATGATTTCATGGTTTACTTTTTAGAATAGTAAACGATATCCTAAGGTATATGACACCCATTAGACTGTTAAGAACTGTATTTTTGTTTATTTGCTCTGAAAGTCTTGCTGTCTCCTTTCAAGCAAACATACTCCAAAGTGTACCCAGCTTCTGGGGTGCCAGATATCATTCTGCCATTTACCCGGGCTACTAGAATAAGGATGTTATTAGAAAATTGTAATTATGAATATCAGCAAATTTAACATTGATCTATTACTTTTATGTAAGTTACCATGTATATTCCATTTTGTGAAATGACCCAATAATGTCCTGGATAGCATCTATCCCGGCTTCAGATATCGGGGTCCTCAGTAGTTGCCTTCCTGCTTCCTAAGAAGCACCCAGGGCCACGGTGACTTCGCTTCTGTGCCTTCCCATGCTTCTGTGCTCAGTGATGCTTACATGAAAAACATTTACATAAGGGCTTTTAAAGAGAGTGCAGCTCCTTCAGCTATACGGCAGATATTTTTTTTTTTTCCTCGCAGCTATCAACCATTCCAAAAATTTTTTTGAAGCTGTATTTGATGTCCCGAAAACATAATTAGTGGTAGTCCTGTTTTACAAGAATTTTTTTTCCCTCAAGCTTTTCTCTCTCTCCCTAATTTTCCCTTTCAAAATAAAAAGGAGTTTCAGAAGCAGAGAAAAATAGACATAAATTCTGTACAAGTCCCTGTAATTCTCTGACTTTACTCACTGGATGTGGACGTGATTTACAATGCTAGTCTTTGAGCAGTTGTGTCTTAATTAATGCCTTTAGGATTTGGTGTCTAAATATGATTCTAAGACATTTTAACCATAGTTGTAAAAAAACAAAGAGTAGCCTTATTCACTGTCTTAGTGAAGCCACAGCATCACTGTGTCTAATGTCAATAATTAGTAGCTTAATGTTTATGGAAAATGCTACATTTGGGCCATATGAGGCCCAATGAATTCATAACGATAAAGCAAAGAAAAGCATTGTACTAGGCTTTATCCTTCATGGCCGGAGCTCTGATGGAATTTAAACATTCTTCTCACTTAATCTGCTGTATTCCTTCTGCCAAAGTCATAAACAGAGGAGCTAAAAATATGACATTAAAACTGTTGACAAGAGCCACAGAGACATTAAAAACATGTGCACGCGTGCATACACGCTCAGGAGGCAACTGATCTTCTGGTCATCCCCAGCTTCTTCCCTAATTTGAGAGCATATTCCCCCCCACCCCCGGGTCCTTTCCACTCAGTTAAAAACCCCACAGAGGTGGGGGCTGGGGAGTAGGTGAAATAGGCGAAGGTGGTCAAAAGGTAGAAACTTCTAGTTATACACAATGAGATACCAAATCACACCTGTCAGAATGGCTAGAATTAGCTCAGGAAACAACAGATGTCGGCGAGGATGCAGAGAAAAGGAACCTTCCGCACTGTTGGTGGGAATGCAAACTGGTGCAGCAGCTCTGGAAAACAGTATGGAGGTTCCTTGAAAAGTTAAAAATGGAACTACCCTACAACCCAGCAACTGCACTACTGGGTACTTGTCTCCAGGATACAAAAATGCTGATTTGAAGAGGCACAGGCACTCCAATGTTTATTTTTATTTCTATTTGTTTTTTTAAGTTTGTTTATTTTGAAAGAGACAGAGATAGCGAAAGTGGGGCAGGGGCAGAGAGAAAGACGGAGACGGAGAGGGGGGGAGAGGGGGGGAGAGGGGGAGAGGGGGAGAGGGAGAGAGGGAGAGGGGGAGAGGGGGAGAGGGAGAGGAGGAGAGAGAGAGAGGGGGAGAGAGAGGGGGGGAGAGAGAGGGGGGGAGGGAGGGGGGGAGAGAGGGAGGGAGGGAGGGAGGGAGGGAGGGAGGGAGGGAGAGAACTGCCAAGCAGGCTCCACACTGTCAGCATAGAGCCCCATGCAGGGCTCAAACTCACAAACTGTGAGATCATGACTTGAGCGGAAGCCAAGAGTTGCACGCTTAACTGACTGAGCCACCCAGGCACCCCTCACCCCAATGTTTATAGCAACACTATCAACAATAGCCAAATTATGGAAAGAGTTCAAGTGTCCAGTGACTGATGAATGGATAAAGATATGGTGTACATATACAATGGGATATTACTCAGCAGTCAAAAAGAATGAAATCTTGCCATTTGCAACAATGTGGATGGAACTAGAGTGTATTTTGCTAAGCTAAATAAGTCAGTCAGAGAAAACAAATATCATATGATTTCACTCATATATGGAATTTAAGAAACAAAACACCTGAACACAAGAAGGGAAGGAAAAATAAGATAAAAACAGGGAGGCAAACCATAAGAGACTCTTAAATACAGAGAACAAACTGAGGATTGCTGGAGGGGAGGTAGATGGGAAGATGGGCTCAATGGGCAATGGGCATTAAGGAGGGCACTTGCTGGGATGAGCACTGCGTGTTATATGTCAGTGATAAGTCACTAAATTCTACTCTTGAAACCAATAGTACACTATATGTTAACTAATTTGAATCTAAGTAATACAAAAAAAACTTCCAGTTACAAAGTAAGTCTGAGGAACTCATGTACAGCAAGGTGGTTATATGTAACAACACTGTATGTTTGAGAGTTGCAGAGAGTAGATCTTAAAAGTTCTTATCACAAGAAAAAAATTCTAATCATATGGTGACAGATGTTAATCTAGACTTATTGTCGTGATCATTTTGCAATATATACAAATATTCAATCATGTTTATGCCTGAAACGATTATGCTGTATGTCAATTATGCCGTATGTCAAAAGCAAAACCCCACAGACCTGAAACATGACAGAAGATGCACTGTACCTACATTGATTGGTTATTTGTGGATGATCTGCCATCACTTCCTTATCCTTTTTACCTTGGTCAACAGATTTTATTTTTTAACTGGGAATGGGAATGAACTTAAAATAAAAGTAAATAAAGCCACTGCTGGGGATAGAGTATAGGGCTGGAGTGAAGCGAAGATGGAGCTCCCACAGCAAGAGGGTTTCCTGAGTGCCGAAACGGACACCGGAGTGGCCGCACTGCGGTATGACCGACTGCGCCCCCACCCTTCTCACGGCTTCGGGGTCTGACCCTTTTCTTGGAAAATGGCTCCACGCCTCCCCTTTGTAGGCTCCTAATGCGTTCTCTGAGGGCAAGACAAAGGAAAGCGCCTCTGCGGCCAGAGTCCAGTCCACGTGGAACATCAACGGGGGCTCCAGGATGCTCTGATTCAGCAGGTTATTAAGAGGCTGGTTCGTATATTCTGAAATTACTAGTTCACGGCCCTTAGGGCTTCTGTCACCAGTGCAGCCCGCGGCCAAGTTTGGCTCTTCTTTCTCGCCACTTCAGGGTCAGCTTGTAAAAGTGGGCAGCCCCTTTTCTGAGCACCTTGGAGCCTAGGGGAAAGCACACCAGCCGTGTGGGCATGGGGATCGGGTATGGAAGTGGTAATCCTTCGGCTTGCCCTTAGGGAGGCAGTGGCTGAGCTTGGGGGCCCGGTCGCCAGGTGGCCTTCACGGCAGTCTGGGTGCTGCTACCTGGACCCCTGGATGCCGAAGACCGCACAAGTAGAGCCTGTTTCCCAGAGTCGGGAACAGCACAGGACAGGTCTTTAAGAGCCTGGCGCATGGTAGGTGCTCGATAAATGTGAGCTCACATTAGTAGTGCTGTTACTCAGCGAATCTGATCCGACCAATGATGAAGTACACAGGTTTCCCATTTCCAGACACTAGCAAGATAAAAACTAAAGTGCTAAAGTAGTAAGAACATCAGACTCTCTTTCAAGAAATCTCTATAAAAATTTTAACCCATAAACCACCAGTGGGCACCAAGGCCTCGGTTCTCCAGTTCCATTCACCCTCTATCTTGAAAATCAGCAAGCTGGAGTCTGTGCTCCTTCTTAAATTACCCTGACTCATTCATTCAAGCAGCCAACATTTACTGACCTCCTACTGTGTACCTGGCAAGCTACAGGCAGTTGGGATAAATCAATGAATGAAACATAGAAAATGCCTTTGTGGAATTTACATTCTAACAGCAGAAATGAGAAATAAACAACATGATACATTAGTAAGTGCCATAATAAACCGGCAAGCAAATGCTATGGAGAAGAGACCGGAGGAGCAGGGCGAGGGTGAGCAGCCATCTGCAGTAGCAGCTCCGGGTGTCTGAGTGCCCAGCACGTGTCTTTCTCCAGTCTCAGCTCTGCAGACCCAGGAGCCTCCCATGGGCCTCACTAGACCCAGGTTCCCTCGGAAGGACAGGGGTCAAGATCACGGAGCCCTCTTGATGCGAGTCCTGCCGCAGGCTAGCAGAGACATGAGGCGAGACGTACGCCAGGCCCACGTGGCAGTCACCCTGACCCGCAAGTCCTGTTCCTCACAGAAGCCTACGTCTCTTGTGACAGCTCCAGAGGCATAACCTTCCAGAATCCCTGAAAGAGACTTGCCAGGTGCAGGAGGAACCCTTACTTCCAGGCCTAAGAAAGTCAGATTGGAACAGAGGCCTGAGAGGGGTGAAGCTGGTGCCCTGGACAGCCCAGGAGCAGAGCGTTCCAGGCAACGGCAAGGCCTGATGCCCACACGAAGGCCCTACCTCATCTGGGGCAGGGGCCAGCTGGAGTGCTGCCGCAGAGCAAGCCTGGGCCAGTGCAGGAGGGGGCAGATCGTCGGGACTCAGAGGCCGCAGTCAGGAGGTGGGCTTTCGTTCTGAGGGGAAAGGGAAGCCGCGGCAGGGTCCCGAGCTGAGGAGTGACATGGTCTGACTGCTGTGTGGAGAATGGGCTGCAGGAGGGTGAGGGCAGAGGCAGAGTGGCCAGAGAGGAGGCCACTGCCGTGATTTTCCTGGTATGAGTAGTGAGTGCTCAAGACGAGTCTCCTTTATGGTAAATCATTTACAACGCACCAGTTCAGAAAGCCCCATCATGTACCCTATAAAATAGGCACCAAATGTCTGGCTGTTTTATACGGCTTCCATTTTGCAATGTTAACAGCAACCTAAAAGACATTTTGTGATCAATAGCATCTGCTATTGACTCCGAGAGGAAGGCTGAAGAAAAGTAGGTGGTGACAAGGGCTATGAGTCAGCGTGTGTCCCTCCCAATTCACTCCTCAGGGTCATTACACAGTGTGATAACTGGTTCTGCCCTGGGAGCAAGCCAGGGAACTACACTCAGAGTGAGAGGCCTGGGACGGCGTGGCTGCCTCTGCACCCAGAGCCTCAGTGCCTGAAGGCTCCCCTTCCCCGGCCAGGGGTCACAAAGCCTGCCCCCGCGGTGGCCAAGAGGACCTGAGCTTGGTTGGCCAGCATGAGCACTCAGAAAACTGAATTACTTCTGCCCTGGTTACTGTCCCTGCTGGAGATGATGTGCTTATTTTTAGCCATCATGTGATTCTCCAGTATTTTCCAGGCTCTGCCTGAGTCACTATGGTTTCTGAGAATTTTTCATAGTGGGAAAAAATGCACAGAACTTCTCCTCTTAGAATGGCTCAAGTATTAAAATAGCTAACTTTTGAATAGTTGTTTGAATGTGGCGTGCTATTTCCTTATGATAAACCGACTCTTCTCACATCTTGGTAGGTAATTAAGGGTGCTCTGAAACACATTAGGTGCCGAGCAATCACTGTCTTAGTTCAAATTCTCGTTTTTAACTTGTCCTCAGGGCAACTTCTCTCTAGAAATGGCAAGGATCCCTCACTCCCATGAAAACAATACACACCAGAATCCCAACAAGTTAGGGAGGCGCCCCCTTGCCTGTTTACTGCAGGAGGAAGAAAAGCTAGTGGGTGAAACAGCCCAACAAACCTAGCCAGACCATCAAGAGTTAAAACACACAGGCATCACCATGACATCGCGGCATCACTGTACTCCTGGCATACAGCAGCCCTTTAAGCCAAAAGTCTTCACATTAAGATGGCTATTGCGTAGGAACACGAGCACTCAATACTTCATGATGGACAGATACAGTCCTGACTCCACTGTCAAGACCAGTATTTTAGGTTATTTTTCTGGTGGTGGCAAGTTGACTGTGCTCCATTAACATGATCTTCCCCAGACTCCCTTGCAAACAGAGAGATGTGGTCTGAGGCCACAGAGCTGGAGCTCAGGGAGGCGAGAACCAGAGCTGAGCCTCATGTGGATCTTTTACTACAACTGGTTCCTGGCTCCAGCTTCTCTGCTTTCACCAACCAACCACCAAGCCAGAAAAATGTGCATCGTATATCCTTGGCCAACCTCCTCTCCTACATGGTTTGTTGGAACAGCTTCTTAGCTAGTCTTCTGGACTGTAACTGTGCCACCCGCCATGTATTTTCTACACCAAACAGCAAACTTGTGCTTAAAACTTTTCAGTGACTCCCAACTGTTCCCTTTAAAGTATAAACCTCTGTGACCAACAGAACCTATGGTGACCTCCTCTCCCCAATAATCTTCACCTCCTGGTATTCTAATCTTTGTATAGTCCCTTCCTCTAGAGTATGGGTGCGGCCTGTGCCTTGCTTCTAAGCAACAGAATATGACAAAGGTGATGGGAGGTCGCTCTCATGATTACGGTACTCTACAGAACTCTGTTTGGCTAGCATACACACCAGAGAGAATCCCATGGGTCTAGAAGCAGCAAGATGCCACGTAAGCACCCATGCTGGAAAAGCCCATGTGGCAAGGAAGCGCAGGTGGCCTCTGGGAACTGAGAGCAGCTGCCACCAGGAGACTGAAACCTCAGTTCTGCAGCCTCAAGGAAACTGTCACAACCCGAGAGCTCTCCCCAGTTAAGCCTCTGATTGGACCACAGCCCCAGAAGATACCTGGATTGCTGCCTGGTGGGACCCTAGAACACAGAGCACAGCTAGGCCTGGCCTGGACTTCAGAAGGTGTAAGACAATAGATGTGTGTTGTTTTAAGCTGGTAAGTTTGTAGTAGTTGTTTTGCAACAACACAGTCTGAATATCACCTCTCCACTCATTATACAAGGGCCCCACTCACCTCTGCAGCTTTACTTCTCAATACCCATGCAGAATAACACCCACTTTACCAAATACAGCATATTCTCTCTTGACATCGATATTCTACTCTTTCTGTTTGCAGTGCTCTTGTCCATACTCTTAACCTGGCTAACTTCTACTCATTTAGTGACTCGTCGTCAAAACACCCATTTTCCCAAGAAGCCTTTCTAGAATCCACAAGACCAGCTCTGATGGTCTTCCTACACACCCTGATAGCACAGACCTCACTTTGTTGTTATTGTCTATTTATTACCAGGTTTTCATCACAAGACTGTAACTTCCCTGAATCATGTGTGTCTCCAGAACTTCTTACGGTGCCCTGACAAATATGTGTTGAGAGACTGAACGAAAATCCAAGCAAAGCTTTCATAAAAAGAGCAACGACTCCAGCAAACAGGAGCTGTTTAAGAAATTTTTTTTTCTGAGCTATTGTGTAGTACATCATATACTATTTCCGCAGCTACAGCACAGGTGATAGAGAGGACTGGAGAGGATGCCGAAAATAGCCATACACGTGGGCTTCAGTGCTGCATCTTCCTGGATACAAACGGACATGCTGTGATTCAATTCAAATCAATTCAACAAATTCTAAATGAAATTCTTCAAAGTAAACAAATGTTTCTCTTCCTGCCCAACATACCAAGTGACAAAGAATGGCACCAATAAGAAAAACAGACCTCGTTCTGCCATCTTGGAACCTGTGGAGGCCTGCTGGGAGCAGGACTCCTAAAATGCCAAGTATGTCTGGAAGGCTGTGGTCCAAGGCCATTTTTGCTGGAGAAAGTGGGGTCTCCAGAACCAGAGAGAGCACAGAGTTCTTCTTAAAATTGAAGATGTTTATGCTTGAGATGAAACAGAACTATATCTAGGCAAGAGATGTGCTTATGTGTACAAAGCAAAGAAGAGCACAGTGACTCCTGGTGGCAAACTGAACAAAACCGGAGTAATCTGGGGAAAAGTAACTCGTGCTCATGGAAACAGTGCCGTGGTTCATGCCAAATTCCAAAGCAACCTTCGTGCTAAAGCCATTGGCCACAGAATCCATGTGATGCTGTGCCCTTCAAGGATTTAAACTTACTGTAAAGTAAATAAAAGTGTACATTTGCTCTCTTACGGGGGGCGGGGACGGAGGAAGAAAAAAAGAAAAATAGGTCCATGGGTGACCTGTGATACTCTGTTTACGGAAATGGAGAACAAATGCTAAATCATTGCCTCTGAGACCTCCTAAGTTTTGTCGTGAGGCGGAGAAGCCAGATGCCAAGTTATTATTCCAACAGAGAGAAAAGCGATGATGGGAGTAACACGTGGGATTTAGCACAAAACCAATGAGTATTTCAACATACACAGGGAGCAGTGAACATGACCCAATACCAGTTATGAAAGGAATCAATGCTGTTTAAAAGAGGCCTCGATGCTTTACTTCCCAGTGCAGGCGGGACAATAATGGAGGCCATTGGTCCTCTCCTGCAAGGCCGTGAGTGAGGGAACAGAGCCCAAGAGGCCAAAATACATGTCAGTTGTGTCTGAAGGGCTTACTCTTCCCTTTGAAATCACCTAGACCATCCATTCAGAGAATGAGGTCAATCCAAGGGTTAAGAAATCAGAGATGAGGAATCCCGCTAATCCAGGACCCAGTACCCCAGGCTTCACGTACATGTCTGCTTCCAGGCTGCGAAGAGGCCTGGAACAAGTGACTCAAGGTTTCCTGCTTTTACAAACCTATGCAAAAGACAGCAACTCTCACCCAGAACCTGCTGCAAGGATGAATGAGAATGTTTTTAAACTTGAAAAAGTGGCTGCTAGTTTTAAAAATAAAAATGGAGGTCATTCAAATGCAACAGCATGTGCTCTGGTTCCAGCCTTTATGCCACTGCAGAGACTTTCATTTCCTCCACACACTATGCGATTTGAATCTGGTTTGTGAAAATGTACTGTGGTTCAGCATAGTGTAAGGAGAAGATCAGAACAAAAAACAAGACCACATCCATAATATGTCAGAGGCAATATAATGGTTTAAAGAGTAGGCTTTGGAATCACAAGGTCAGGCTTCAAACTTTGAAGTGTATGACCCTGGAAAGTTACTGAACCTCTCTGTGCCTCAGTTTCCCCACCTCTACAACAGGGGTTATAGTTGTAGGTTTTGATCTCTAAGCTTTCAAATATTCTAGTTTTACAGAAAACTAGGTCAGGGTTTGATTCCAAAAAGCCAAAATAACTAAAAGTTGTAAACTGAGTTAGTAAATCCTCTATCAAAGATGCAGTCTCAGTAAGCAAGCACACTGGATGGCCATGAAAAATGCATGGCTGTTCCTCTGACGAAGGCCCTCAGCCTCGTCCACAGATACTGCCAGAAGATTCCTATCCAAAGCTCCTGAATTCTTCATGTCTCTGTTCCTCACTGTGCTCTCAATATTCCAAACTCACAGATATTCAGTATCCTGGCAAGGCAGAGCACTGCTCATATTGTATTGCTGTGGTTTTATCATTACAGGTTGAGAAATACAGTTTTAATTATTGTTTGAGGAGAAAAGTATCCTAATGCCCAGTGGTATATCTTATATATCTTACATAAGACAGATGTATAACTGGAGGAACAAAACTACCAACAGCCTTCTCCTTCCCATGAGCAGCCATTACCTGCTTTGCAGCTTAGCAGTGGGATGGTTTCTTAATATGAGGAGGTCAAGGGGATGCAATGCTGATACGGGGCAGGGACTGAGTGAAAGATACATCGTTTATATAACAACCGCTAGCATTTGCTTGAAGACAATTCTTGCTAATTATGGGACTGGTAAGAAAAATGCACCTCTTCCTTGTTTTGAGTTGACATTACATGATCTCTTAAAATGAATATTTGATCCTTGAAGAAGTAAGCAGGTATATGGAGGTATAGTTTGTGGTTAGGTGACTGAGGCCTCTGAGAACAGTTAACAGCAGGAGCATACCGGGAAGGTGCAGAGAATAAATAGGCATGACTCATCCTGATGCTGAGACCACAAAGGGCCAAGAAGGATGCCTGTGCATACCCTACGGCTCTGAGAAGTCAAATGCTATCAAGGACTGGTCCGGTCTAAAGAAAAGACAAGGGAAAATGCATTTCTTGGAACAAATAATGGCTTTGGGGTGAGAGCAACATTTGTGTTTAAAGGGTAGACTGTTCTCAAAAGGCAAATGAACACATATGTTTTGTCAGTAATAAGGAAAAGGAAGTCCTGCATGAAGGCACAGGCCTGACACCAAGGTCAGGACCCTCTGAGTGAAATTTAACTTCGTGGGTACTTTTTACGTGGACTCTAATGGAGTCCCTGTTAAATCAAAAACATCAGAACACTTTGGAGCAATACACCAAAAGCTTCCACGTCCACAACAAAACATTACAATGTCTACGATATAATCCAGAATTATTCAACATACAAAGATCCAGGAAAATGTGACATGTTCTCAAAATCAACAGATGCCAATGGTGAGGCGATCAGATGGTGGCATCAGCAGACAGGAGCTTTAAAGCAGCTATCATAACCATGCCCAGGGAAGTGAAGGATGTTCACAATAAATGAAAGGTAGGCAGTACCAATAGAGAAAGAAAAAAAGGGAATTAACAACTGAAAACATACAAGGGTTGAAATTTTAAAAATGCTCAATAGAAGGGAAATGACAGAGGACAAAGAGGGTAAACCTGAAGACGTATTAATAGAAACCATCTAATCTAAAGAAGAGAGAGCGTGCTGAGAAAAAGGTGAACAGAGCCTCAGAAACCCGTGGGAGAATTTCAAAAGCTCTAACATATGGATAAATGTGTCCCAGAAGGACAGAGAGAATGGAGCTGAAAAATGGCTGAAAATCTCCCCAATATGGTAAAAGACATAAACTCAACAGATTTAAAGTAGCTTAATGAACTCCAGAACAAGAGAAATTCAAAGAGAACCATGATTAGGCACATCCCAGTCCCACTAACTGAAAACCAAAGATAAAGAAACTCTTGACTGCACCCAGACAGGAAAAACATGTTGCACATGGGGAAGAACGATTAGAACAAGCAAGCCCTTCTCATCTCTGGAGGCCATGGACACTGAAATGACATCTTTAAAGCACATAAAGCAAGGGGCGCCTGGGTGGCTCAGTCGGTTAAGCGTCTGACTTCGGCTTAGGTCACGATCTCGTGGTCCGTGAGTTCGAGCCCCGCGTCGGGCTCTGGGCTGATGGCTCGGAGCCTGGAGCCTGCTTCCGATTCTGTGTCTCCCTCTCTCTCTGCCCCTCCCCCGTTCATGCTCTGTCTTTCTCTCTGTCTCAAAAATAAATAAACGTTAAAAAAAAAAATAAAGCACATAAAGCAAGATCAGGTGGAATTCTTTATCTATGGAAATTTTTGATTGTGAAAAAAAGACATTTACAGAAGAAGGAAACTGGAAGAACTTGTTGCCAATGGACCTGCTTTATAAGAAATGCTAAAGCAAGTTCTTCAGTATGAAGAGAAATGAAATCAGTAGGGAACTCAGAGCTTCAGGGACGAATGAAGGCGACTGGAAATGGTAAAAGGTAGGAATGGGGGGAAAACCCACTCTTTTTTCTCTCAATTTCTTTTAAACACACACGATTGCCTAAAGCAGCACTGCCTCCTAGAAATATGTTAATCAATTAAAAATTTTTTAAGATGTGAAATGTAATGTATGCAAAAATACATATAATATATACAGATTATAATTTCTACATGTAATTAATAAAATTATTAGAGGTTTTGTATTCATTTTTTTCCACAGGAAGTCTTCTACATCCAGCATGCATTTCATACATACAGCACATTTCAGTGCAGAATAAGCACATTTCGAGTGCTCAAAAGCCACTTATGAAAAGTGTTGGTCTAAAACAAAAGTTGTAACATTGTCCTGGGGGATTTATAATGTATGTGGATGTAGCACATGTGACAAGTGTAATAGTCATACAAACTACATGGGACAAACAAAAGTGGGAGAAGGGTTGCCAGGGTTCCGCATTTTACATGAAGAGAAAATGCAATTTTTAAGTACACTGTGAAAGTATATATATTGTAATTCTTAGAGAAACCATTGAAAAAATTAATGCAAAGAGATATAGTTAGAAAGGCAATCAAGTAAGTTGGAATATACAATATCTGAAAAATCCAGAATATGGATATGGCAACTAAAGTGCAAGCAACCAAAAACACAAGTGGGACTACATTAAAGTAAAATGCTTCTGCAAACTTCTGCAAACAGTTCTGCAAACTGTTAACTTTGTCAACAAAGTTAAAAGACAACCTAAAGAATGGGAGAAATATTTGCAAACCATTTATCTGATGAGAGGTTAATATCCAAAATACATAAAGAACTCCTACAGGACAAGAGCAAAAAAACCGAAATAACTCAGCTCAATTAACAATTTAAAAAAATGGACCAAACATACAGAGAAGGACAGATACCATACGTTTTCACTCTTATGTGGATCCTGAGAAACTTAACAGAAGACCATGGGGGAAGGGAAGGGGAAGAAAAAAAAAAAAGGTTAGAGAGGGAGGGAGCCAAAACGTAAGAGACTTAAAAACTGAGAACAAACTGAGGGTTGATAGGGGGTGGGAGGGAGGGGAGGGTGGGTGATGGGTATTGAGGAGGGCGCCTGTTGGGATGAGCACTGGGTGTTGTACGGAAACCAATTTGACAATAAATTTCATATTTTTTTTAAAAAGTGAAAAAATGGACAAAAGACATGAATTGACATTTTTTCAAAGATATATGGAAGGCCAATAGGTATATGGGAAGATGCTCAACGTCAGCATTCATTAGGGAAATGTAAATTAAAACCACAATGAGAGTGGAGCACCTGGGTGGCTCAGTCAGTTAAGTGTCTGACTTTGGCTCAGGTCATGATCTCACAGTTCGTGAGTTTGAGCTCCAAGTCAGGCTCTGTGCTGACAGCTCAGAGCCTGGAACCTGTTTCAGATTTTGTGTCTCCCTCTCTCTCTGCCCCTCCCCCGCTCACGCTGTCTCAAAAATAAATGAGCATTAAAAAAAAACCCAACAACCACAATGAGACATCACTTCATGCCTATTAAAATGGCTATCACCAAAAAGATAAGAAATAAAAAATACTGGTGTG
Organism: Panthera leo; assembly: GCF_018350215.1. Classification (NCBI taxonomy): domain Eukaryota; kingdom Metazoa; phylum Chordata; class Mammalia; order Carnivora; family Felidae; genus Panthera; species Panthera leo. Next base: position 56,594,966 of record NC_056690.1, on the reverse strand, counting down.
GATGTGTGTAGTACACAAGGGCACCCTTGTGTACTATTGGTGGGAATGTAAATTGGTGCAGCCACTAAGACAACAGTAAGGAAGATCCCAAAAAATTAAAAATGGAATTACCATATGACCCACCAATTCAACTTCTGGGTATTTATCCAAAGGAAATGAAAACACTAACTCAAAAGGTATCTGCACCCCCATGTTCATAGCATTATTTACAATAGCCAAGACATGGAAACTACTTAAATGTCCAATGATGGATGTATGGATAAAGAAACCGTGGTACACGCACACAGTATTTTTAGGCCATAAAAAATGATGAAATTCTGCCATCTGCAACAACATGGAAGGAGGACCTTGAAGGGATTATGCTAAGTGAAATAAATGAGACAGAAAGACAAAGATTGTATGATCTCACTTACATGTGGTCTCTTTAAAACAAACACACAAACAAATAAACTCAGTAAAAGAGATCACACTTGGGGTTACCAGAGGCAGAGAGCAGGGAGAGGTGAACTGGAAGGCAGCCAAAAGGTACAAACTTCCGGTTATCAGATAAGTAAGTACCAGGGATGTAATGTATAACATGATGGTGACCGCTAACACTGATGCAGGATCTGTAGGAAAGTTAAGAGAGTAGATCCTAAGAGTTCTTATCATAAGGAGAGATTGTTTTCTTCTTTTTTTATTGTATCCATATGAGAAGATGGATGTTAGCTGAACCTATTGTGGTAATCATTTCATAATACATCTAAATCAAACTATTATGTTGTACTCATGAAACTCATAAACGATGTAAGTTATTTCCAAATAAAACTTGAAAAAATAATCATAAAAAATCCAGAAGACAACAGGAAAACAGAAAAAACAGAGGAGATAAGCAGAAAACAAATGATAATATGGTAGACCTAAATCCAGCTAAATCAACAGTTACATTAAGTTGTAACAGACTGGAGAGTCCAACGTCCAGAGATTATGAGGATGAATAACAATGCCAGACCCAATCACATGCTTTTTATAAGCCGCACACTTTATTTTTTTTTTTCAACTTTTTTTTAAACGTTTATTTACTTTTGAGACAGAGAGAGACAGAGCATGAACGGGGGAGGGTCAGAGAGAGAGGGAGACACAGAATCCGAAACATGCTCCAGGCTCTGAGCTGTCAGCACAGAGCCCGACGCGGGGCTTGAACTCACGGACGGCGAGATCATGACCTGAGCCTAATTCGGACGCCTAGCCGACTGAGCCACCCAGGCGCCCCTAAGCCGCACACTTTAAATATGAGCTCAAAGACGGGTAGAAGTTTAACTTATCATGGGGAAAGATATACCATGCAAGCAGTAAGCATAAGAAAGCTAGCATGGCTGTTTAGTATCAGATAAAATAGACTTCAAGACTAAGAGTTTTAACGAAGATAAAGAGGGACATCTCATAAAATACAAAGGTCAATTCATTGAAATGATTTAGCGTAACAATGTATGTATCTCACAACAGAGCCCCAATACAGGACACAAAAACTGAGAGGAAGTAAAGGGAGAAAAGACAATTCCACAATCAATGTAACACCCTCTTCACAGCAATTATTCAAACTAGACAGAAACAAAAATCAGTAAAAGCATAGAGGATCTGAAAAACACTATCCACTACCTTGATCTGATTATTTCTAAAATGCTACGCAACCAACAACTGCAGAATACATATTCTTTTCAAATAAACAAGGTATACTGACCAAGCGAGACCATATTTTGGGCCATAAAATTAAGGTTGGAACAAGGACAAAATCACTATACACTGCCACATTTCACCGCCTCTCCTAAAAACACAGAACAGAAACTTTTTGGGAAATTAAAAGCAACTCTTTTCCCCACAGGTGACAGGCAGTGCTTAGATTACAGGTGCTCAACAAATGTGTAAACACTTAAATACACCAATAAACATGAACACCCTGTTAAGATTATATGAACAGCCTTAGAGAACCCAAATTAAAGTTAATTGGGAGAGTATTTACATATTCAATAGTTTTGGAAATACACTGTTAGGATTTATTTCTATTTACATTTAGGGATTTAAGTGTGATTGTGCAAGTATTTTATTCTGTTATACTTCTTAGGTTGCTTCCTTTTTGAAACCATTTTTCTAATATTTCTATTGATCTGATTTTAAGGCTGGAACACTCAAGTCCCTGAGGAAAAGAGAAAGCACAGCCTCAATTTCCATAGCAACTCTAAATCCATCACATTATATTCGTATATGAGAATTTGATTTAAATATATTAATATATGTGAATTTGCAATGTGTCTAAGCTGTAGTTGCCATAGGAACTGCAACTTCAAATTTCCTTTTAAGTTTAGTAAATGCTCACACTTGACAACGGATTCCCGCCCCCCCAGCTATCTTGAGTTGCGGATATGGCTCACTGCAATAAGCTTACAAACATCATGACTCACAATGATAGATGCACTTAATAGGTATCTATCATTATGGAAACAGATATTTTTTTTTCAATATATGAAGTTTATTGTCAAATTGGTTTCCATACAACACCCAGTGCTCATCCCAAAAGGTGCCCTCCTCAATACCCATCACCCACCCTCCCCTCCCTCCCACCCCCCAGGAAACAGATATTTTAATACATGCGCCTCAATGGTAGATCAAAAGCAACTAGAGATACAATGCTTCAGAACGCAGATGGCAGAAGACTTGCCAGGCAGCCATTCACCCTTATGTGACAGCCTCTGCTTACGCTGAAGCTTGTTTCAGTCCAGGTAAGTCACCCAACCGCACACCGATGGGCTCTATGGCTTCTCGGAATCTACACAAGGACATTTTGGATCTGTACTGAAATGGCAGAAAAATCTGGCACATTCTCATGACAACTGAATGCACCAAGTATGTGGAGTGTATCTAGTTTATAAAAAAGCAAACAACCCATGGTGCAGGCCTACAGAAGTAGTCTGTGCGATGAAAAACATTATTATTATTATCATTATCATTATTATTATTATTATTATTATTATTATTATTATTATTATTATTATTTTGCCAATGTAGACAGTACTTTCTTAAGTGGAGAATCCATTCCAGGATCACATTTCCACTCTAATACGGGCCCTTTGCCACTTATCGCTGCTCTTAATGTATTATAGTCAGGACACGCAAGTTAATTTGTTATTAGCCTACAGAAATATTTGGGGAGAGAGAAATGCACTGCAAAATCAATCAAGTATTCCATGGCCAAATGAAAAAATAAAGACCATCTCTTGCTTTTAGTTCTACCAGCCATTGCTCGTTTCTACTAATGCAGATGGTTGAGAAACGACAAGGCTTAGAGGTGGAGGGCGCCTGGATGGCTCAGTCAGTTAAGCCTCTGACTTTGGCTCAGGTCATGATTTCATGGTTCGTGAGTTCAAGCCCCACATCAGGCTCTCTGCTCTCAGCCGAGAGCCTGCTTTGAATCCTCTGTCCCCCTCTTTTTCTGCCCCTCTCTCACTCATGGTCTCTCTCAAAAAAAATAAACAAACATGAAAAAAAAATTAATTGGGCGCCTGGGTAGCTCACTCAGCTAAGCGTCCAACTTCGGCTCAGGTCATGATGTCACAGTTTGTGGGTTTGAGCCCTGTATTGGGCTCTGTGCTGACAGCTCAGAGCCTGGAGCCTGCTTCAGATTCTCTCTCTCTCTCTCTCTCTCTCTCTGCCCTTCCCCCACTCATACTCGGTCTCTCAAAAATAAACATAGAAAAAAAATTAAAAATAAAAAAAAGAAATTACTGATAGGACATCACTGTTGGGTAACTGTGCTATCCATCTGAGAATTCCCAGAGAGCTGACCCTCACCTCATCATTAAGCACTTAAATTCTGGGTAGACAAAATCAGACTTGTGAAGAGAATGGCTTTGAATGGCTTCAGACCAGAGGCAGGTGACCAGTTTAAAGACTGTAAATAGTTCATGGGGGAGATGATTATAAACAGAATCTTAAGTATTAGAAGGGAACTCTGAGTGGATCAATTAGTGTAGGCTGGTGTCCCAGTGATCCTGAGGGATAAGGAGAGGCATGGAGCTATTTGATCGTCTAATAAAGCATTCAGGCTGATGGGCTGTTTGGTAAGGTTTTCTGAAGTTTTTTTGGCTCTTCTTGTACTGATGCTTGTACTTTCTATTGCGATCAGTCTACTCCTTGCCCTTATAAGTTATGTGCTCAGAAACCATATCCCTTTGTTTGTTAGAATTACACTTTTGTATCACAGATTTTAGAAGACATTTTGGCTTATATTTTCTTGGCTGTATTCCCAAGAGCTGGATACTGGACCTTGAGAAAAATGAGGTCTCACTGTATTTATAGGAGCCTTTCACCTATTATAGCTTTTAAAACAGTGTTCTACATGCCATGTACACCTTGCTATAATTTTTTCCACAGTATAGTTTTTCCACCCCACAATGTCCAAGAGACAGAACCTATTTTATTAAAAAGGGTATGACTAGTTTGACTTTTGAAAATATCCTTTCTCCCTGATTAAGACCAATGAGGTGAATGAACATGGTCAAGGTAACAGGAACATGAATCTTTTTTTAAAAATTGTTTTGTAATGTTTGTTTATTTTTGAGAGACAGAGGACAAGCGGGGGAGGGGCAGAGAGAGAGGGAGACACAGAATCGGAAGCAGGCTCCAGGCTCTGCACTGTTAGTACAGAGCCCGACACAGGGCTCAAACTCATGAGCCATGAGATCATGACTTGAGCCGAAGTTGGATGCTTAACTGACTGAGCCACCCAGGCACCCCAGGAACACGAATCTTAAAAGAACTAGTGCCTTCTGGAACATTAAGAACCTTATTTATTAAAAAAAAAAAAAAAAAAAGTAAAAACCCTATTTATTACCTGTTGACTTTAATGTGTTTTCTGAGCTCTGTCACCCAAGAGGTTAAGCTCTGGAAGAAATCGGTTTCTCTTCCAGGTTCACAGACATTCTATCAAAATGGCACACGTTTCTCTGTGGCTTCTGTGAAAGACCAATGGAGGAAGTGCTAGAAAACGAGGCCAAAGCAGCACCGTGGGCAGTGGTGCAGATTCAAGGACACACTGTGATTGTGCAACAAAAATGTACTTCTGAGGCCTGTCCAATTTCACTACTAAACACTTGAATAAAAAAAGTGGCAGCTGAGTTTTAAGATGAATCTGTACATCAATAACAGCTATAGGAAAAGACCCCAAGACCAGAAATGCCAGCTACCCTGGGTCTCGCCTCTCCCCCCATGTCTTCCTAACTCTAGCTGCCCACCAAAACCCCCGATCCGGACAAAACACACCCCTCTTCTACCCCATCTCTACACTGATCCAAGTTTCTGACCACACTTAAAGCCCAATTTGAACTGCTATAATTTTTTTTTCCCCAAACTCCTTGTGGCCTTTTACCCAACCTCTCCCCAGCACTTCTGATTGTTTAAATAATAAAATAAATAAAATAAAATAAAATAAAATAAAATAAAATAAAATAAAATAAAATAAAATAAAATAAAATAAAATAAAATAAAATAAAATAAAATAAAACAAAACAAAACCAAACCATTCCCTGCCTCTCTAAATCTTTATCAACACTCTTGACCTTATTTTCTTCCTCCAGCATCAGGGTCCTGCTCCACAAGTTTCCCCTCCTTTTTCCTATCGTCAACTAATTCTCCTCCAGGGACCTTTCTCCCATCTTACAAACTTGCTCACTGTGCCTTGTCCTAGAAGCAAACAAACACAGATCAAGGACACTACCATTCGCCTTCCAATCTCACTTCTCGATGCTGTCTGCTTTCCCCCACAACTATATGTTTTTCCTCAACTTTTTTCCTGACAAATTTGGTGAAGGTGGGATCCCCTCTCACTGCAGGACTTTCCCACTTGTCAGGTCACGCCCTCGCCTGGTCTCTGTGATCTAGGCGTATGCATTCAGCACTTTAACAGACCAGCTCTCTAAAGGATTGTTCATCACCTCCCAGGAGTCCAGTATCTTTGGCCTATTTTCAGGCTTCATCCTCTTTGATCTCTCCACAATTAATATTCGGCACTGCTGGTGACCCCTCTTTCTAGAAATTTCCTACTGTTCATTCTCTGATGCTGAGCTTTCCTAGTTTTTTCCCTGATGTTTGTATCTTTTTCTTAGCTTCCTCTTTTTCCTCTTACTCCTTATTCCTTAGCTTATTTTATATAATTTCATTCATTCTATGGCTTCAGAGCTAGACTTTTATGCTGTCTTAATTTCCTTCCTCCAATTCCTCTCCCCATTCTGGGTGCCATCACTGCACCGAGTGACCCCTAAGGTGAGAAATTCAATGGGCTCGTCCAGGCCTCATTTTACTGGACTCCCTTCCACAGGTTCAGACATTGTTGGCCACTGTGTTCCTTTCCTTCTGCTTCTTTGACATGTTATTCCATCACTTCCTTTAATCTTTCTGGCACCTTCCCTGATTCTTGTGCGAACCCTTGCTTTTCTGTCCAAACATTAAATGTTACAGTTCTTCATGTCAGTCTCTCCTCTTCCAACTGAGAGCTCACTTCCGGCTTCAATTACATGAACATATGGAAGACTCACAAATGTATACTGATAGTCTACACAACATGCTGGTGTTGTTTAGCATTAGTATTGTTACAACCATCTCCTATCCATTCTAATTGGAGGTTGGGCATAAATAGGGAATTTGTGTCATTTACAAAATTAATGTTATTGATTTAACAAGTGTGAACACTGGTTTTCAGAATGGAACAAATCGTTTTCTGACGATCTCACTGTTTAACTGTCTAGTACCACAACTGGTGTTTGTAACAATGACTGCAGTTTTACAAGAACACCCTCCTGCTTGATAAAGTCTGTGTTTTATGGAAGGATGTTTGTAGTTTTAAAAGGTTTTTATCCACAAAGTTTAACAAATTTTAAAGTTCTAGGTATTCAACCTCAGTGACTTCACTTTTGGACCAAGCTATACAAAGGAGGTCTTGCTGAATATTACCACGTAAATATTGGCACTGACCATACAGGAAATAGGATGCATATTTCAATGACTTTTCTTTGAAGGATGTAGAGGATTATTCACATTTAAAAGCAAAATTGGTTCATATTCTGGTTTGTATGACCAGTAATTAGGTAGTAAAAATACTTCAGCTGAAATCTAAGCAGACTTGACATATTTCAGAAAAACGTACCAAGAAAATGAAACCTATCCCTGGAGTATTATTTTAACATATAGCTTCAATGATACAAAGTGAGTAACTCTGCCTTTTTAAGAGATTAAATCGTGATCATTAGACTTATTACAGATAAGGCCCTGCTATGAAGATAAATGTGGTCAAATAGACGACAATAAAAATCATCCAGAGGCCTAAAGAGATTGACTGCTGGGAAGAATCAAACACAAGAAAGCACACAAGAGCCTGAGCCACTTCCCAAAATGCAAGCAACTATACGATTTCACTGTTCCCATACCTGCGGTGGGGGAGTTTGCGTGATGAGACTTTTTTGGCAGGTTGAAGATCTGTTCGCCAGGGTCGGGGGGAGGGATCGCATCTTGCCCTTGCCGTGCTTCTACAGGATCATACTCCTTCCCATCGTAGTTAGCATCATAGAATTTCTTAAACCATTGAATGAAATCCAGGTTGTCCTGGAAACGCCCCTTCACCAGCTTCTCCACTGGGATCACCTGCAATATAAAATCGCCATGTGAGTCGTGAACCCGTTTATGAGTATTTGGCACAACTGAAGCATTTCCTATAAACTATCTTCTACGGGTCAGGGATTATTTACTGGTCTCCCCCTCAGCTTCTTGGCCAGCTGTATTCTAGAATTCACCTATTTTTTTTTTCATCATATGCAAGCAAAATTAAAATAAAATGCTGTAGGTGTTCTTCTGAATTATTTCACACCTCTGAACAAATGAGATGAAACAAAAAGTACCTTAGCTGTCAAGAGGGGCTGATTCTCTTCAGAATGTATTTGATTACATAAGCATCTCCATGCAAAAATGGGCCTGGGATGTTGTGCTAGTTCAAGATTGATGAGTTTTCCATATTTCTTTTTTAAAAAATGTTTATTTGTTTATTCTTAGAGAGATCGGGCCAGCAGGGAAGGGGCAGAGAGGGAAAGGAAGAGAAAATTCCAAGCAGACTCTGCACTGTCAGTGCAGAGCCTGATACAGAGCTCGAACCCACGAACCATGACATCATGACCTGAGCAGAAACCAAGAGTCAGACATTTAACTGACTGAGCCACCCAGGTGCCCCTTCAGTATTTCATTCTAACACCTGCTTCTGCTGTGCTGGAATAAACTCCTTCCTGTAAGGATTATAGCTACCAGAGGGTGTGAATGAATAAGACTCAAATCAATCCAAACATACACATATCTAACGGTCTGTAGGAAGCAAAACAAATTTTCCTGTTTTGTTTGTTTACAATGTAGAGAGACAAGCATTATAAACAACTACAAATACAGGGCCTAGGAGTTCACAGGCTGCACAGAAACACGGCTAATGTCCACGGGAGTGAACAGGGACAGAAATGGGGTCTGACTAGGGGAGGCACCGAAGGCATTCTGGAGGAGGAGGTACTCTGTATTCACCTCCACTTCTGAGACAAATCTCAGCTTTTCATAGAGTAACCCTTTCTACTGGCATCCTAGACAGCCAATAGGTACCCCCCCCTTTAGAGGTCACACGAGAACTTTCAGAATTGTGACAGGAAGAAATGTGGGGTGACTCATTAGCTTTACTTCAGTGGGCAGCTCTTTTTGAAGGAAAACGGAAAAGGACTTAGTTATGCAAACTGTGCCATTACCAGATTCTAACTTCCTCATCTTTGAGTCGGAATCCTAGCTGAATGTAGGCCATGGGAGTTACAAAGCTAGGGAGTGAGTCAGATGATGTGCACACAATTCAGACACAAACCTAGGGTTGAAAGGGCACAGCTTCACTGACTAATATGAGCAGAAGCCATATAAATTAAACTTTCAGTAAGGCTTTGCCATCTCTGGAACCAGATACCCCTGATACCCTAAAATGGATCATCAGAACCACTTAAAAAATAGAGAACAACCTCTATCAATGACCACTTGAAGAAAATACACCAACTGAAGCATTTTAGGCAAGCCATTAAACTAAATCATTAGCAGTACATTTTTAAAATGTTTTTTAATATGTTTTTTATTTTAAAGTTTTATTTATTTGACAGAGTGCACGTGCACAGGAGAAAGTCAGGGAGGGGCAAACAGAAAAAGAGAATCCTAAGCAGGTTCTGAGCTGTCAGCATGGATCCTGACATGGGGCTTGATTCCCATGACCCTGGGATCATTACCTGAACCGAAATCAAGAGTCGGACGTTCAACTGACTGAGCCACCCAGGTGTCCCAGCAGTAAGTACATTTTTTAAAAATATTTTTGATAAAGCTAAAATTGAAACGAACTCAAGAATAGAGCAAAATAAAGAGAAACAAACTTTGGGAGGAGACTACATTTTTCATGAAGACTCTTCCCAAATTTCACTGAAGTCCACCCTTTTGTGAAGACTCTTCCAGGGAGGGAGACTTGGGTGTGGATCTCTCTCTCTTCCCAAATTTCACTGAAGTCCACCCACAGGGAAGAATTCCTTCCACACATGCACTTAATATTTGACTTTTTGTTTTATTAAATATTTTCATGTCTTCATATGTATAACTTTTGCTTATGCTGATACTGATTTTTAAGTGCCTTCCTAGAGCATAAGGCCCTTTAATTAACATGCTACTTTCTTTTGTTTTCTGCCAAACATGAAAATTTAGAAACAGTTTTAGATGATGGTGCTACATTAACCACTGACAGTAAGCACTTACTTCTGTTAATTACACATTTCCCATCAAAATCAAAGTTTTGGGGCCTAAGCTCAAAATCTGGGGTGGCAAGCAAATCTTTACACAGATGCTGTCCTGCTCTGACAAACACACACAGGGACCACTGTCTATCCAAACAAGGATCCTTGGGGGAATCATAGCATATTACGTTAGAGAGGCCAACAAAGGTGATTGAGGCCAAGCTCCCTTCACTACAAGAATTTTATCCTAAACATTCTTCAACAGTGGCTCATCTCCTCTCTACGTATACACTTCCACGGACATATGGATGCCCCTAATCTGTTACGTAGCAAGTTATGAGTGGTTTTTTTCTTTTTGATCTAGAAGCATGTATAGAGAAAAGATACAGAAACGGATAGGGAAATAATGCTGTTAATAAGTAAGGAGAACCTATACAGCTCTGATTTCGAATATTACAGAAGGAGCTAACTGGAAATTAACCACAGCAAAGGACAAAGTTGAAAGGACTCCAAAAAGGCTGAACTGTTAAGGGGTTAATCTGAAATAAAAGTTCTGAGAAAACAAGAAGGCAAGATTTTAATATTTTGGTAAGACTGCTTTCATTTAGGAAGATAATAATTGCATTAAAATGTGTGCAGTTTAGCAAACTTTTCTCTTTTCCTTTAACCTGTCTCTTATAAAACACTATTTAAAATTTTCATTTCCATGTAGCCTACTTATTGCTACTATTGATGCAAAGTTATCTGTTCCTCCCCCCTGCTGCTTTTTCTCTTTCCCCTTACTCAAAATTCATTTCTTCCCAAACCTATTCCCTATAAGATATACAGCCATGGTAAAGAATATGGATTAAATATGTATTTGAGTAACAGGAACCATGCAGAGACTGAGTGGACTTCAGTGACAGTCCTTTATGGGAGAAGAAAGGACTCTAGTCTACTTCATTTGTACCACACTGGGACAACATTCTAACATTTAAGGGGTGGGGGGAAGGCAGTTTATGGAGACGGAGAATTTGAGTGTATACACTATGCTCAACATTTTGATACACATTCCCTCACTTTCACATCATAACTATGGGAAAGGGGTTATGGTCTCACTTTATAAGTGGGTAACTCAAAGAATTCAAGTAACCTGCTCAAATCTTGGACATGGGATACAAACCCATGCCATTTCCACTGTATCCTGCCTTTTTTTCCCCAAAGGAACAAAATACACAAAGAACCACAGTGGCATCTGTCAAACAAAAATTTCTCTCCTGCAATGTTAAAACAGAACAGCAACATTTGAACCTCTGTAATTACCTTTAGTGTTTAATATAATGGCTGTTAAGTTTAGAAATTTCCTTAAATAAGAGCCTCATACAAATATAGGAAGAGAGGGTTGATGCTTTATGCTAGGTACAGACCCCAAACTATTTTGACCATATTAAGGAATACGCCTTCGGATTTTTGCATTTTGGCACAAAAACCAATTTTTAGGAAAGATCACGCATTTTATGGAGGTAGAAGTTAGTTTCCTACCTTATCAACATTCATTCGCTTAAACGATGCTTGCAGAAGTTTAAAATTGTGAATATATTCATGCTCCAACTTTGCTTGAAATTTTACTTTCTTCAAACTAATGCAGCCTGGAAAGAGCATGTCCATGAACTGGCAATAGGCAGCCCCTGGAAAGAAAGGAGAAAAAGGCTGATGTAAGTCTGACTGTTCCCAGGTGTGACTGAGGATTGTTAGGCAGGAAGGAGCCCCCCCTCCCCCCCAGCTGTGTGCTCCTCTCCCCCATGTGCTTACACATCCTTATTCGATTGGGCTGGGAGCCAGAGAGGGAAGGGACCATGCCTCCCTCCCACCACTTTTCCCATTCCTAACCACTGTGACAGTGATGCTGTGTTCACCAGAGCATCCCCACATTCCACAATGAACAGAAATACTTTTTAAAAAAATGTTTATTTATTTCGAGAGAGAGAGTGGTGAGAGTGAGTGGGGCGGGGGGCGGAGGGAGCAACCTAAGCAGGCTTCATGCTGCCAGTACAGAGCCCGATGCAGGGCTCGAACTCACCAACTATGAGATCATGCCCTGAGCTGAAACCAAGAGTCTAATGCTTAAGCAACTGAGCCACCTAGGCACCCCAATACTTCTTGAGAGAGAGAGAGAGAGAGAGAGAGAGCGAGAGAGAGAGAGCGCGAGTGTGCATGTGCGCACCAGTCAGGGATGGGGAAAGGGAGAGAGAGAATCTTAAGCAGTCTCCACACCCAGCAGAGAAAGAGGCGGGGCTTGATCTCAAAACCCTGGGATCATGTCCTAAGCCAAAATCAAGAGCTGGAAGCTTAATCCACTGGGCCACCCAGGCGCCCCCAGAGATATTTTAATGCCAAGGAACTCAGGATAAGAATAACTCTTCTTAGCTTCTATCAGAAAAAAAGGAACATTTTCTTCCCTCTAGATGCTACCTGCTCCAAGTCATCAAAATACACAGATCTGAGAGAAAAACAGAAAGTTTAAACACAAGAAGACTACAAAATTTCTCATGAAATGCATAGCTCAAAAAATAAATATGCAAATACAAATATGCCCAAGCTTGTTTTTTGTTTTTTTTTTAATTTTTAATTTTTTTTTAACGTTTATTCATCTTTGAGAGACAGAGAAAGAGCATGAGCAGGGAAGGGGCAGAGAGGGAGACACAGAATCCGAAGCAGGCTCCAGGCTCCGGGCTGTTAGCACAGAGCCTGACGCGGGGCTCAAACCCATGAACTGCGAGATCTGACCTGAGCCGAAGTCAGACGCTCAACCGACTGAGCCACCCGCGTGCCCTTGCCCAAGCTGTTTCATATCCATCTTGCAAAATGACTTAGGTTAAACTGGATAACTAAACCACCTAATACCCAAAACAGTTGTATACCAATTTAATTCCAGTCTAGAGCAATGGGGTCCTATATTAACATGAAGGATGAAGACAAGGAGACTCTGAAACTTACAGAAGTTCAGAGTCATGCTGTTTATGACTGAGAAATAAAAATAACAGAAATGTTCAATGAGTCCCCTGAGGCAATGGTCAGAGAAAAAAAGATTAAGTCTTTCATATGTATTTTTTTAATGAAGAACTCTTACATCATGACAATTTCCACTAGAAAATCCCAGCAAGATCATGTTTACGGATTCATATCTTCTTAATAGTTAAGGCCGCAGGCATTTAGAAAAGGAAATTCAAAGCCCGAAGGAGAAACAGTAATTGAGTGGCAAGAATGGGAACAAGATGCCATTTCTGTGTTTTGTTGTGTTTTTTTTTTTTCCTTCTTCAGATCTCTTGGTCTGTTTCTATAATGTGCCCGTGTTGGCCTTTCTGGAACATGAAGGAATTCCCCTCATCTTCTGGTATCAAGGTTTCTGTGAGAAGCTCTTTACTGTATTTGGGTGATTTACCTTTACATGGGAAGAAGCTAAATGATCTCTTATGTCACACAGATGTTGAGCATCCTTTACTGAGATAGGAATCTGAGAGAGAGAGAGAGAGAGAGAGAGAGAGAGAGAGAGAGAGAGAGAGAGAGGGGGAGAGAACAAAGTATCCGGGATCTAAGGGCTGCCTCAACAGGAAGTGGTGAGGTAATTCCTTATTCAGAGGTAATACTATAAAATCATGAAATACAGGGCTGCGGTAAAAAAAAAAAAACCACCTCCAGAATCTTTGCATCTATGAAGTTTCTCCTTAGATGACCACACCCTGAGCGCAAACTAGTAATATTCCCACTCAAGCAGATGGGTTCTCTTAAAAACTAAGTAAAACAAACCCCAACAAAAACCACTGAGGAGGTAAGAGAAACATCATGATCTTGGGGGGCATTCTTATAGCCGTAATTATTCAGGTCTCCCTTTTCAAGTACCACCAGATGGAACAAATTCCAGTAGACGTTCGAACACTATTTTTACCAGAGATGGAGATGTCTATAAATACAACTGTCTCATCACCTGCTTTTTGTAGAGTTATTTTTCTCTAGCATTTAGCATAAAATGTACTTATGAAGATCCAGATACTTCTGCATTCTTACAAGCCAACCAACCAACTCCCTCACTTCCAAAATTTCCAAAGTACTAACAGCTTTTGGATAAAAAGCAAACTTGAATTCAGAGAGGGGGAAAAAGGAAAAGTCATCTCCAGTTCATCTAAAGAGAACCACTTTAATGACCTGGTATATACCACTTATTAATTAGTTAATTAATTAATTTAATTTTAACAGACTGATCCCCTTCTGGGTCACATTTAATACTTTCTGACATTTTTAATGGCTGATTTTTATATCATGCTAAGCGACTTTCCCAAACCAAGATTAGATATTCACATACATTTTCTTCAAGTATTTTGTGGTCTCAAGTTTTACATTTACATCCTGAATTCATGCAGAATTTATTTTGGTCTAGGACATAAAGGATGGCTCTAATTTTAGTTACTCCAAATGTTGGTGGGAATCTGTCATTTTTGGCATCCCAACACTTGGGCACCTTCCTGTCTGGTTGATGCTACAGTGCCCTACCTCCCATCCCAGTATGGACAGGGGGCAAATATCCTTTTCCCCATCCCCAGCAGTCAAGATGCAGGCCTGTGACCTGGGCTATGCCTGGGTCTCAGAGTCTTGACAGTGACCGAAATATACAGGGGATACTAGAATTTAATCATGGTAGCACTGGTGGGATCTAGAGTCCTGGGACAGCAACACAGTGGCATCCTAGTCCAGTAGCACAAGGGAGGCTCTCTTTCCAGCTTTGGCTTGGTTTCCCATGGTCTCTGAGGTACTAAATATCTTTCCTATAAGTTTGTCTCTGCTTAAGCTTGCCAGGATTATTTTCTGCTATTTTCTTTTCTTTTTTTGGCAGCGGGGGGGGGGGGGGGGGGGGGGGAGGAGGAGGGTTTGTGAGTGCAGCTTTTTGTTTTATTTTTATTTAAATTCAAGTTAGATAACACACAGTGTAGTCTTGGCTTCAGGAGTAGAATCCAGAGATTCATCTCTTACATATGACACCCAGTGCTCATCCTGAAAAGTACCCTCCTTAATGCCCCTCACCCATTTAACCCATTCCCGACTAGCAACCCTCATTTTCTGCTATTTTCAACCACAAATCTCAAATGTTAAAGTAACCTAGGTGTTGATCATCATCATTTCATAAATAATTTATGTTTTTCCGAGGAAAAGCATTATCTTTACTATATTGCTTTCCTAATACAGGCATTCAGGTCTCTTTCCAGACTTAAAATAATTTTGGTCTGTCCCAGGGATAGCTCATACTCTTTGCTAATTAAATGCTACAATATGTGTTATTTTTTATAGAATAATTTCCCTTTTCTCAAAATCGTCTTAAACTTTATCATGCATTTATTCCATTTTTGTATTTGTCATTCATGGCATATAGAAAATAAATTTTCTTTGAAAATTAGTCATTTGCTAAGTAAGAGCTCTATTGAGATATAACTCATCTATCATAAAATTCAACCTTTTAAAAGTACAGTTGATCCTTGAGCAACATGGGGGTTATGGGCACTGACCCTCCTGCACAGTTGAAAATCTTCATGTAACTTTTGACTCCCCCAAATCCAAACTACAAATAGCCTATTATTGACCAGAAGACTTAATAATAACAGTTGACACCTTCTGTAGGTTATGTTTTCTATCCAATTACTACGTTTTTATAATAAAGCTAGAGAAAATGTTAGGAAAATCCTAAGGAAAAAAATACATTTAGAAAATGTACTGTAATGGGGCGCCTGAGTGGCTCAGTCGGTTAAGCGTCCGACTACGGCTCAGGTCATGGTCTCACGATCCGTGAGTCCCAGCCCTGCATCCGGCTCTGTGCTGACAGCTCAGAGCCTGGAGCCTGTTCCGGATTCTGTCTCCCCTTCTCTCTGCCCTTCCCCTGCTCACACTCTGTCTCTCTCAAAAATAAACAAACATTAAAAAAAAATTAAATAGAAAATGTACTGTATTTATCTAAAAAAAAAAACCACACATGTAAATGGATTGATACAGTTCAAATCTGTGTTGTTCAAGGGTCAATTGTAAACAAATTCTGTGCCTCTGAAGATACAGAATCGTGTATCCACCACTACTATCTAATTCCAGAAGATTTTCATTATCACCAAAATGAACTCCATACCTGTTAGCAGCCACTCTCTCCCTTCCTGTCCGCCCGGATCCTGATAACCAATCACTGATCTATTTTGTCTCTACGGATCTGCCTATTGTGGATATTTCGTATAAATGAATCAAAATATGTAACCTTTGTGTCTGGTTTACCTTAGCAAAATCCTTTCAAGGTTTATCCGTGTTGTGGTGTGTACCGGAAGTGCATATTCTGTTCTGTGGCTTAATAACATTCGATTGTAGGTATATGCTACATTTTATTGATTTACTCATCAGTTGGCGAACATTTGGGTTTTCCCTTTTGGGCTATTAGGAGCAATGCTACTATGAACTCTCATGTACAAGATTTTGTGTGGACTTAAGTTTTCAATTCTCTTGGGATATGGTACACCTCTGTTTAACATGTGAGGAACTGTCACATGGCTTCCTATTTTACATTCCCACCAGCAACACACCAGGATACTAATTCCTCCACATCTGCACTAACACTGTCTTTTTGATTCTAGTCATTCTAATAGGTGTAAATTTTGATTTAATTTCCCTAAACACTAATAATATTAAACATCTTTTTCATATGCCTTTTGGCCTTTTATATATCTTCTTTGGAGAAATGTTTATGCAAATCCTTTGCCAATTTTTAAATTGGGTGATTTTTCCTTTTATTGGGAAGGTGAAAAATCTCCATTTTAGATACAAGTCTCTTATCAGATACCTAATTTGCAAACACTTTCTCCTGTCTGTGGATTGCCTTTTTACTTTCTTAATGGCATCCTTTGAAGCACACACATTTTTACTTTTGATGAAGCACAATTACTTTCTTTCATCACTTGTATTTTTGTCATTTCTAACAAACCACTGCCTGCCTAATCCAATATCGTAAGGATTTATACCTACATTTTCTTGTAAAAGTGGTATAGCTTTAATTCATACACTTAGGTCAATGGTCCATTTTGAATTATTTCTTATATATGGTGTAAAGTTTGGGTCTTTGTTATTTTGCATGTAACTATTCAGTTGGGGCACCACTGTTGAAAAGACTATCCTTTCCATTTAATTGTCTTGGCACTCTTGCTGAAAATCAATTGCTATCAATGGCATAGTTTACTATTTCTGGAGTCTCATTTTTATACTTGTGCAGTAACAGTCTTGATTACTCTCTCTCTACTGCACTAACTTTGTGCAGTAACATTCTTGATTACTGTAGCTTTGTAGTCAATTCTGAAATGAAAAGTAGAAGTCCTCCAACTTTGTTTTTCCTTTCCAAACAGGTATTCTGGTTCCCTTGCATTTCCATATTAGTTTTAAGATCAGCTTGTCAATTTCTGATAGGGAGTGGATGATAGAGGCTTGGAAAGTACTGCCATTGTAACAATAGTAAGTCTAACCCATGAACATGGGATGTCTTTAATAATGTTTTAAAGTTTTCAGTATATAAGCCTTCCACTTAAAAATTTTTATTTTCTTCAATTCTACTATAAGTTGAATGGTATTCTTAATTCTATTTTTGGATTGTTCATTGTTAATGCATAGAAATATAATTGATTTTTGGATATTATCTTGTATATCCTACAATCTTGCTTAACTCATTTCAGCTATAATAGTTTTTTCTTGGCACTTAGGATTTCTTTGCATACAAGATCATGACATCTGTAAATAGAGATCATTTTACTATTTCCTTTCCAATGTGAATGCTTATTTTTCTTGTCCAAATGCCATGGCTCGAACCTTTAGTAGTATGTTAAATAGAAGAGCTGCCAATGTACATCCTTGTCTGGTCGTAGTGGGGGAAAGCATCTAGCTTTTCACCACTAAGTATGATGTTAGCTTCAAGTTTCTCATTATCAGAGGAAGTTGCCTTTTTCCTCCCAATGTTCATGTATTTTTGAGAGAAAGAGCATGGGGGGAGTGGCACAGAGAGAAAGGGAGACACAGAATCCAAAGCAGGCTCCAGGCTCTGAGCTATCAGCACAGAACCTGACGTGGTGCTTGAACCCATGAACCGTGAGATCACGACCTGAGCCGAAGTGAGATGCTTAACCAACTGAGCCATGCAGGTGCCCCAGGGGAAGTTGCCTTCTATTACTTATCTTTTTAACATAAAAAGGTGTTGAATTTTGTCAAATGCTTTTTTTCTGCAATTATCACATGGCTTTTGTCCTTTATTCTATTAAATGGTGTACTATACTGGTTTCTTTAATCCCATTTGATCTAACCTTGTATTAATTCCATTTGATCATGGCATATAATCCTCTCTATATGTTGCCAGATTCATGTTGCTAGTATTTTGTTGAGAAATTGTGTCTATATTCATAAGAGATATTGATCTATAGTTTTCTTGTGATATCTTTGGTTTTGGTTGATACTGACCTCACAAATAAGTTCGAAAGTATTTCTTCCTCTTATTTTTTGAAAGAATTAGTGGAGGGTTGGTGTTTTTTTCTTTCTTTGTTTAAACATTTGGTAGATTTCACCATTGAAGTTATCTGAGCTCAGGGTTTTCTTTCTGGAATTGTTTACAAATTACCAATCACATCTCTTATTATATAGATCTATTAAGAATTTCTATTTTATCTTAGGTTTCAGTAGTTATGTCTTTCTAGGTTTTTATCTACTTTACCTAGGCTATTTGGTTTTTAAATATTCATTTCCTAACTTACGAGTTCTAATAAATTTTCAGTTGTTTCTCTTTAGTTTTCTAGGGAGAAATAAAGTGATACATTTTTGTACTGTATTTTTGTGTATGTATATATATATATATGTTTATTACATACTTTTTCTTTAACAAGAGTATCTCATGTCCTTCCTCTAAGTCAGTTATTGACCACTGATTTCTGATCCTAAGGAAGTATTTTTCTGAGTTTTACCAAGAGTTGTTATCAGGAAGGGATCCTGAGTTTTACCAACTACCTTTTTAGCAATCATGGAGACAATAAAAAAGTTTTTCTCCTTTGATCTATTAACTGATCAATAACGTTCATGGATTTCTTAATGTTGAATCATCTTTATATCCTTAGACTTAAGTCCTACTTCGTGGATTTACAAAGTTTTTATTACAGTGCGGGTTTAGATTCACAAATACTTTATGATTTTTGCCCCTATACTTGTGAGGCTGTCTGCAACTTTGTGTGCTTTTGTCCTGGTTCTGATTATTCTTTTAAGTTAAAAAATACATTGGGGAAATTTTCATAATTTTGGGAGTCTAAAAGCTTGTGCACATAAAAAAAAAAGGCTTTGATTAGATTGCTCATGGCACAGTTTGCTAGCTGTATACCCTCAGTTTTTTTCTTCTCTATGCTTTCAGAACCATGTAAGTATCAAACAGGTGGAGTAATTTTTCTCCAACAGGCAATGTGGAAAGAATAGATAATATTAGCATTTCAGGTAATTTCAGGTACATTATGTGATCATTTAAGGTATTCTATCATAGGTCAGATTTTCTAGAGTCAAAGGAACCCCTGAAAATTTTTAAGAAATATCTTATTGACCTTGGGGAGCTATACTTAAGATTTGTTGTCATTGCTCCTGGGTATGTCCACTAAGGGTATTTTCAACTTCCAGTTCCCCAAATCTCTACTGCACAAGACACATTATGAAAAGGATACTTTGAAATTAATTGTTGCTAAGAACATGGTTAAGGGTGCTTACTGGGGCAAAAAACTATAATCATGGCGTAACTTGAATAAGGCTGTTGTATTCTCTTTTCTATCAAAGGCTAACCCCTCCAGCTGTGCTGTAGATCCCATCTCTGCTCATCCTCTCATTGAGGTCATGGACTCCAGCTACTCTCAGTCTCTCAGAAATTGCAATGCGCCAATATCATCTGACTTTGACAAAATAAAAATCTTTCTTAATTTCACGTAATCCTTTAGCTACTATATCATTTGTCTCCTCCTATTCACAACAAAACTTGACGAAGTTGTCCTTATTTCCATTGTTTACCATTCAAACCAATCCTAGTGTCTTCCAATCTTACCAAGTTCCAGTTAAGGTCATCAATAGCTTCTCTGTTACCAAAACTAACAGTCTTTCTTCATCCAACTCAACACCTCTGAATACTGTCTGTCTTGTTGCCCATCCCTTCTTGAAATTCTGTATTTTCCTCCTTAGACAGAATGGGTATCAAAGGACTGATCAATTCAGCAATCATTACTTTTGCCCTTTAAGTCTCAGCCAGCCACAAACCGGAATGCTCTTCATTGACAGGCATACAGATTTTTGGGCCATTTCCTTAACCTTGCAGTAACATGGCCTACATTTTGCACAGATCCCACTTCCATCAATTTACGCTAAGGTTGCCATTATTCAGAACACATACCACTCCTTACTAAGGAGACTAACATGTTTTCCTATGAAATCACTATGAACTCCTTCCCCACTCTATAGTGACCTATGACATGGCCTCTGTCTACCTCTCCCTTGTCTAACTTCCCCTTAGGAAGCTCCTTTCACACTGGCTTCCTTGCTGTTTCTGGAACACTTCAGGTCTGTTTCTGCATTATGACCTTTATATAGGCTGTTTCCTCTGGAACTTTACATTCTTCTTGCCATTCATATCAAGGCTTGGATGTCACCTACCAGGAAAGGCCCTCCCATCCTATCCCATCTGAAGGGACTCTCTTGTCACTCTTCATCACGTCACCCTGTTTTAGGTCTATTTTATTAATTTATATGTTACTCTGTGGCTTCCCTTCCCTTGCTGCAATAGAAGGTTCAAGAGAGCTTGCACTTTATCTGTCCAGGTCCCTTCTGTATCCCGAACCTTGATAGTGTGGCCTTTAATATCTGGTCAATGAATCAGTTTACCGATAGTAGCAGCTGAACCCCAACAAGGGCTAGTCGATGGTAAAATTCTAATGTTACCAAAGTCCCAAATAAGAGTACAAAAAGAGTTGCTACATATTTTAAGAACTCATTGGGGTAAAAATTAAGCAAAAAAGCAATCTAAACTAAGAACTACTCTGGAAACTAAGTGTGCAGAAAGGTGAAACATAAGCCTCCAAAGGCTAAATATAACACACTCTGGTAAAAAGCAATCCAAACTGTAGGATGTTGTGTTTAACAAGATCATGATGGGCCATGTTCTGAGCCTGTGAACTCAAGGCACTAGTGCAGTTATGAGGGTCAAGTTCTGAAAATGAGGGAGTAATTAGAAAGTAAGGAAAATGTTCTGTCTTTGTGCCATGCTATGCCTGCACATGGTTCCAGTTGTTACAATCAAAAGTGACATAATGGAGCTAAAAAGTTTGGGGACAGGAATCCAAAATGAATAGGTGAGGCACTGTATAAAGGCAGAACTCAAAAATGAATACCTAACCCTCCAAAGATTCAAGGATGTACGATTTAAATCTATGTAATCATGAAAAGCATGAGAAGATAAATAATCTCATTTCTACCAGATTTAGTATTAGGGTATCAGGATAAACTGACATTTTTAAAAGGAAATGTTCAGACAACAAGAAAGGAAATGTTAATTTATAGATTATACCATGCCAAGAAATAAATGAAAATACCCATATTTATTTAAAATCTGTTAAAACATTCGTTATCAATTTTTACAGAGGTATTTTTATCATCACCATCCTATTTTACAGATTTGGGAACAAAGTTCAGAAAGTCATCCAGCTAATGAAAATAACAGAAGTGGAATTTATACTCTGATCTGAACTTCATTTTCTTAAATACTTCCTCTTCTCTATGCTGCTTCTAGGAAATTATAAGCAAAAATTCAAAGAAAATTTGGAAAATTTCTAGATTATAATTCTGTAAGAAGTCATAAAATGAACTGGAGAACATATGAACCTTTCAGACTGATGTCAGAGGTAGAGGGCCAGCTGTACCTTTCCTAGTTATAGAAGAATTTGGGCTGGACAGATAGTTCATTTACCTGTCCCTGTGTCATGATTTTATATTTTTTAGTACATATACACTCATAAGAACTTCATTTTACATGTTTATGTAATGTATATACAAAAATGTAGATAAAATAGAATACATATACATTATTATCTCATAGCACTTTCCCTAGAAATGTGACCTTGTCTGCAGAGAAGACCTTCAGATATATTGGGTTTTGCCACAAAGAGCTACTCAAATTGCCCATCTGATGGTTCTCACAGGCCAAAGAACTATTATATACAAATGTCTGTATCAGTGGATTCAATTTCAACTTTCCACCATCTTAGGTGGTACTGATGAAGGGTCAGAAGAAAGACAACCTTAATTTACCGGACACATCCACACAATTCTATCTGTCATTATAGGTAAGGGACTTCTAACAAAGCTGCTTCAATTAGGACCACAAAGTGGGCAGAGAAGGATAGAGAAATGAGCTGTTGGTCTTTAGATCTAAGCCTTAATCATCTTGAACAGACCATGACCAGGCATCACACCTTTCTAAAACAGCAGTAATCCCTGTCTGCAAGACATCAGGTTTGGATAGATCTCTAAGCTCTAAAGCTAAATGATTCTCCAATTCGGTCACCAACTTCTCTTTTAAGGGATACTTGATGTTTCTGCTAATTAGGAGACAACAATGCTTCATTATCATATGACTAAGTCTTGTCAGAGCTCTTGCTCCCAGCCATTGCCATCTTTTGTCATGGTTGCTGGAGGAGACACTAGGATATCACTGCGTCTGGGGTAATGCTCCCAGGGGCACACACAAACACACACCCCTTCTAGATGACAGTTCTTCCATGTATTTCTCCTTGAGCTCTTGACATTTATATTCTCAGCAACATAACTGTGTTCTGTCACCTTCAGTAGTTGAATTAAAGAGCTTTCACATTAGAATACTGTTTTTACACAATCATCACAGGATCATTCCGGCTCTATTTGAGCATTCGGCCCTGTCATTCCTTGAACATGGTCTGCAGAAGCATGGCTGTAACTAAAGCTCTCATCTCATGTTGAAGGCAGTATTCTATTCCCCTCTGGGAAATCAGAGCCTCATAACAAGGAAAGTGAGACTGCAAAATACAGGGTTACAGATTTCCAGCTCATCAGCAGAAATCTTCCTACCTACACAAAGACAAGTCTTGAGGAGCTTAATGGTAACTGAAAATAATGCTTTGAAACATTAACGTTTTAAAGGAATTAAAAATCCTCAAGTTAGGCTGCATTTTTCTAATCCAACAAAAGTACGATTACGTTAGTAGTAGCTTTGTTTTTGTTTTTATAGGAATCTCCCCCATTCCTGGCACGAACAGCTGCTTGATAACTTCAGTTACCACAGTATGATTTAACTCCCTTAGAGTGAACTTAGAGCACCGTCCATTTCACCAGCCCTGAGTCACAAGTGCAAAAAAATAAAGATCCAGAGGTTCAGAAATCTGCTTTCAACGGAGCTTGTTCTCTGGAATTCCCATGGTCCTCCACTGAGCTTCCCGCTTCTTCCCACTGTTTGGAGTGATGTCAAATTTTTATTCATATTTTAAATAAGTCCCAAAGACAAGTAACTTTTAAATGGATTCCATAAAGAGGAACAGGAGCGATAACCAGCAGGAAGATTTCAACTCCCACAGACACAGAGAAGGCTCACGTGAACTGTGCCGAGTGCTGAAAAGCACCCCATCCTTACCCTTCTCCACATACAGAGTAAGTTGTCTAAGGACATTTTCATCTCTTCTTTCACACAACAAGAAATACGCCAGTGATCGCTATTCAGGCAGATGGAGTTTTAAGAGCATCAGCAGATAGACTACAAGGCCTTGCCAAACCATGTGGCTGGGCTCTCATCTGATAGGTACACTCAGGTTTTTACTAATTTAGAGGATATAAAACTTTCTGAAGCATCTTGTGACTTCCAAGTACTAAGTAACAGAAATGCCAAGTACCGCACAAGAAATATTGACGAAAATAATTATACAGCAAGAGATGAAGTATGCTTACTATGGTGAGCATTTCATAATGTATGTAATTGTTGGTCACTATGTTGTAACCTGACACTAATATTGTAGAATACTTTATTTCAATAAAAATGGAAAATTACAATCTTGTAAGGCTGCAGCAAATTGCAGTTAAAGGTGTTAACATTCTTTGCTTACAGCCTGCCTTCAAGAAGCAAGAATACTTTTTAAAAGGTAATGTTACCTTTATACTGTACTTCTATTAAGAAAATTACAGAGCAATGTTGAAAGTGAGACCTGCTGTAGAGAAAAAACTGATCAGGTATTAAGATTAATGTACTAAGTTGATTTCAAAGTGCTTCTTCACCAAAAAAGCCATGGAAGAATAAAGATTTTATTTTTCAAAAGGACTGTCAATGTAGCAAAAATCTCCATGTGAAATAGTCCTTAAGATTTTATGTATCATTTTTTTTCAAAAAATTTAACATTTTTAATTTATTTTTGACAGACAGAGAGAGACAGAGCATGAGCCAGGGAGGGACAGAGAGAGAGGGAGACAGAGAATCCGAAGCAGGCTCCAGGCTCTGAGCTGTCAGCACAAAGCCCAACATGGGACTCCAACTCACGAGCCGTCAGATCATGACCTGCGCCGAAGTCAGGCCCTTTAACTGACTGAGCCACCCAGGCACCCCTACATATCATTATTTTTCAATAAAAGGTAAATTTTAGAGAAATAATTAGAGATTATAATGGATAGAAATGTACAATACACAGAAGAGAGCTGTTATTTTAAGGGCGGTATTTGTGAAATAATTGTTGCAGAAACTATTCTCTCAGTTGAAAATTAAAATGTGAAGAATGCTAAAGTATGACTGGACTATTTCTGGTTGCTTTTTTCAACTAAATGGTGATTACCCTGTAACTTGTCATCTTGTGTTTCAAAGTTTTTAGGAAAAAATACAAAATTTCAAATCTGCCTATTGATACAAAAAAAGATTCAGCCAAATAAAAGAATAAAGAAGTGGGAGATGAAGAATCATCTTCTTGATCTGAAATACTTTTCATTGCTAGTTGACAATCCAGTGCTGGGAACCTGGTTTCACTTCTAGTTTCCACTACCAGTGATTTCCTTTAGGGTGATGGACTCAAATTTTTACCAAAACAAGCTGTCTAACATACCCAGCTTCATACAGAAAGATCTGGCCTCTACATGGGAATCAAGAATGAGGGAAACAGAAGCACTTGGAGCACAGGCAGGCATGGTGTGCAGGACAAAAGGTCACTGGCTTCCAGGGAGTCTGATGCTGAAACTGGCAGCGAGATGTCCCAACAGCTTAACTCCCTGAATAGAGCTAAAGTTAGCATTTGGCATTCCAGACACAGGAGAAAAGGAAGCACAAAAAGCTTTCTTACAAACGAAAAACAAGGTAGAAAAGTACATTTGAAACCCACACTAAAGGGGTCAGTTTTCTTATTAGGGTCATCAAAACAGAAACTTCTGTAAAGCTGTGACATCAGGGGACACAGTTTTCTTACATGTGCATTCGGTATTTTCATGTTGTTTTGTATCACCTCCTCTACTTCAATGGACAGTTTTTTTTAAGTGTTGAAATTACCTATTTAAAAATGGAAGATTTTACTTAACGAAAGCTTGAGATGGCAGCAGGAATCTGGAAAAGATGGGTTTTGTATCTAATTTTTGTGGTTATAGATCACTGCTAAAAAAATGCCAATCCATAGGTGACATACAGGGATTTCACTTGATTAATCAATGAAAAGCCAGCGAACCAACAAATACTTATCGAGGAATACTTACTTAAAGAACCAAGTAACTTAGTTTTGAGAGATGAGACCTAGGAAAATGAGCAAACACACCAAACTGGAAGTCCTAAAGTATATGGTAGAGACAGAAATACTAGAGCGCTTAGTTCAAAAATTTTGCCCAAGAGAAAGCCAAGAAAGAGTAAACAATATTCTCAAACAGATGAAGTCAAGTCCAGCTTGCATGGTCATTTCCAGCCCTCAAATCGTTTAATAACCTTTAATGTTGAGGTTATAATGACCCTAAGATTTTGTACAGCCCTGAAAATTAACATGAGAGAGAGCTCACATCTTGTTGAGGGTGACCTGGAAGAAGAGGAAGGTGGCACTGGGGATGGACCTCAAGGGCAAGCATTCCAAGCAAAGATAAGGAATTAGAGCCTTTGATGAAAGAGGATTTGAGGCAAATGTAGGTGAAGGGTAGGGTGTAATGGGGGTAGATGCTGCAAGGACTGTTTGTAGCAACTGCTCAAAGCTTTAAAAGCCAAGAAGAGAAGCAACTTAATTTGACAGGTAGTGGAGAACCAATGCTTATTTCTGGGCATAAGTGTCTTTATAGAAAAATGCCTCCTAACGTATGCCATTTTTAAGCTCCAGTTTTTTAGAACGTATCTATTTTAAGGGAAAATGAGATTAATGGCAAGAAACCTAAAGCCTATACACTCTTCCCAATTTTTCAAGGAATTTCTACTGAATCATCATCCATGTTTTTTTTTAAAGTTTTATTTATTTATTTGGTGTCGGGGGGAGAGCGCACAAGTAGGGGCGGGGAGCAGAGAGAGACGGAGAACAAGAATCCCAAGCAGGCTCTACGCTGTCAGCATGGAGCCCGACACGGGGCCTCATCTCATGAAACATGAGATCATGACCTGAGCTGGAATCAAGAATCGGACGCTCAATGCACTAAGCCACCCAGGCGCCCCACTGCCCATACCATTCTATCAACAGTTCAACATGCTAGGCCACTATGTGAATACTAGGTGTCGTCAGCTGATGAAGCAGCTTTTAGTACAGTGCAAGATGGAGTGATAGGAATTGAGCGGCACAAACCCACAGTCCATTTCTCCACAACAGACCACCCTCTACAGTTGCTCTTTCTGTGGCTGAGGTCAGTGTCCCTGGGAACTCTTCCTAGATCTAAGTTATTTCATCTGTTTCACCAAGACTTACAGGTGAGGCCTCCCTACTTACCAGCACGACCCCAACAAATCCAGTCTACCAGCTCTCACCAATGCCAGTAACATGCTCTACTTTCCAGAAGCAAGCATTCCCTTCCCCCACAGCTCCCTGAGGAGAGGCCTGGTGGACAGAGAAACTCCAGAAGGCCAGGTGTGGTACCAAAAGAAGAACCACTATTTAACATTCATGCGGACTGTGACATATTCAAGAATTTTCTATAATGAATTGCTTTCTTTCTATTTCACAGATTTATCTCAGAACACTTTTGCTTTTCTAACAATTTTCTAACAATTCTAGTGTTGGGAGGAATCTAAATTAGTATGAGGAATGTATGAGCATTTACTTGAGGGATTCAATTACAGGACCACAGGAGAAATTAAAAAAAAAAAAAAAAAGGCAAGTTTTTAAAAAAAAAACACACACACAATTACATATAATTTTAGAGTTGACATACACATTTTCATTAGAATTTGGCACCTTATCCAGTTTCCTGAAGTTCTTCCATGAACTGTCATACAATGTAATCTAGAAGAAATCAAAGTGGAGAACGATTCTCTTATGGAGGGGAGGAACTGCAGGAAATCGTGTTGGCATGAGTTTCCCATTTACATGCTTCTTATTGTCAAATAATTTGGTCATAAAAGCTTATGAGTGTTAATACTTGGGTAAGATCAAACCCTTGGAAGGGAGGGGACAAATACAGAGAGGTAATTTGCAATCTGTCTGAATTACGTAATGGTTACAGAGTGGAAAAAACCCAATGTGCAGAGCCATGCAGAGTTGCCAAGCAATTCAATTATTTTTTCCAGGTAAGCAATCCTAACATGCCCAAGTATTTGAGGGCAGCTTCTGACACTCCTTTCTTATAATGTCTACATGGTTGATAAGCTGTGTATTTAAAAACATCATTTAGAAAAACAAATAGGTTAGAAAAAGTATTCTCCTTTGAAGAACAAGAAAACTTGAAGCTACTGGTTTGATCATCTTAACTGTGTGGAAACTAGACAGTTTACTAATGGTTCAGATATTCCCGTGCACAAACTGCCCATTAGAGTTGTGGCCACCTGAATGGGGAGACAGGCTAGACATTTACTTTTCTCCCGGGACCATGTTCCACCTTTGCGTTATACTTAGGGAAGCTGGAAAAAAAGGAATCTGAGTGCTCTGGCTACAAAAATTATCAAGGAGAACTTTAGCAGTAAAGGAATCAACTGGTCTCCACTGGATACGATCTGTATTGTTTTTATATGCCTATATCCCCACATCCCTAGACCTGACGCATTGTAGTAGGCACTCGATAAGTCTGCTGTCTTTGGGAATACAAAGCCATATGTTAAACAACCAAATGACATCTGAACGGTACCTTTACTCAGGGTACCGCAGTACCTTGGGTGGCGCAGTGGGTTAAGCATCCGACTCTTGATCTTGGCTCAGGTCATGATCTCACAGTTCATGAATTCAAGCCCCACATAGGGCTCTGTGCTGTTGGTACAGACCCTGCTTGGGATTCTGTCTCTCCTTCTCTCTGTCCCTCCCCTCCCCTGCCTGTGCTCTCACTCTCTCAAAATAAATAAACTTAAAAAAATTTAAATGGTACCCTTACTCAAAATCCCCATCTTCCTCTTCTTGTCCTGAATCTTATCCATATTAAAAACCTAGTTTGAATGACATTTCAATTAAATTATGCTTCATAAATATTTACCATCCACTAAATTTGCATGGCTATTTGGCCAAAGACCCAAACAAGGCTAAGACAAAAACCTTTTCTAGACTAAAATAATCTTTCTTTGAATACCACAGCATTTACTACTTGAAACATTCCTGTCCCTTTTCTGCTGCCTTGAATCCCAATCTATGTTCCAGAGTCTTATGCACACATGTGCGTGCATAAAACCCTGCATCTTTTCTCTGCCTTCAGTAACATTTTCTGCCTAAAATGTCCTTTTGAGACTTGTTACACTTGAATAGAAATTTCTCATTCTTTAAATGTTAGTCTAAATATCACTTCCTCTATCAAGTTTTTCTGTTCTTTGTACAGACTTCACTATTTTATTATAATGGGTATGGGAGCCCAACAGCAGGTTGACTTGCATTTTAATTAACAATCTCTCTCCTAACTGACTGGTGAGTAACTCATTAAGACTGGGAATGGTGGCCAATCCACCTTTCTACTGCATTAGTAGGTGTCTACTATGACTATAGACCACTGACAGCTCTAGAATCTTTATTTGGAAAATAGGAGCTGCAGCCTGGGTGGAGTTGGGAAACAGATATGGGAATAAGGGGACAGAACTGGACGGGAAATGGGTGAATATTCCTCAATGTTGCATTAGCATGTCCCTTCATAAAAGGCTAAGAAAATCAACCTTCCATGCCGAAGGGGTTGGATAAGTACTGACAGAGGCTCTTAGTGTAGCTGTTGCAACCCAGGTTTGCTGAACTCAGTGCAATACTGGGAAAACAGTGATACCTTGATGTCTAATTCCTCTAGGGGAGGCCAAGCCTGTAACAAAATTTTTCTCAAAGATGTTATTTTTCCTCAAGAGCACAGAAAGGAAGAAATGAGGATGTGAGGTCCTCTCAGGTACAAGCTTGTTAAATCAAGCCTGGATTCAATGTGAGGAAAGGGCTACATTTTTGAGATTCAAATGGTGGATTGTGCACCCATGTGCTTAAGTGTATTTCTAAGGAGGCATTATCCAGGCTACTGTTTCACTGGCCAAGGATAATTTTGCGAGAGCTGAACAAGCTCTTCCAAAGCGGGTGGTGAAATCTCAGAGCCACCGTGTCTTCCTTGGAGGTAAAGAGTTCAGAGGAGGAGAGGAATTACCAGATACATCTCAATTCTTCAAGCAGTAATAGAAAGGATTAGGATGTGGACTTCGAACTCCTCCTTCTCTAACATCCTAGAGATGTTTAATGGGTTCCTGATTAATGGATATGGGAAGAAAAAAAATCAAACACACACATGTGCACACAGTGAGCTCTCCATCACACCCACAGCTGCCATACATACAGCAAGGAAAGCATAAGGTTGTGATCCAAGGACATCCCAGTTCTAGTGTCAGATGTGAACATTTGGTATCCTCTTGTGTAAAATAGAAATTAAACATTCCTATTCTTCCACACAGGCTGTTATAAGAATTAAAGTAAATACAAATAAAAGCACAATGAAAATGGTCAAGAGCAATATATAAAAGCTGAGGCCTTAGGACAGCATTATCATGCCCCTCAAGTATACAACTATGCATTATGTTCCTGGTTAAGATCATCGGAGCTATAAGAATGAACAGGATTGGATTGGATTGTTTCAGATATGAAATATGAATCTCCAAAATGCATGTTTTAGATTCAGAGGGCAAAGAACCAAGGAACAAAAGGAGGTCCTTGGCCTCCCACCAGCACAGGAAGGCTATGAACACATTCCCAAGATCCTCCAGTTTATCTACTCAAAAACATCCGAGGGCTTCTCCAGGCCTGAAGTCTTTCCCCAGATAAACATATGAGGCGCTTAAGTAATCACAAGTTCATTTATGAAAGGAAATGACTATTTTTCCCCAATTTTATACTCTTCCTGTTAAAGTCTTTAGATGGTTTTAGCTGAAAAGGCAAAGAAAAAGAGCAATATGAATACAAAATAATGTTTTATAAGGAACATATCCGTCTTGTAAAGTAAATGACAGCTTTGGAAAAATCAAAACAGCTCACAATATATTGGAACACACTTTTTAAAACTTAAGATACTTGTTTTTATACATCTTGGTGAATAACCTCAAAATAAACACACGCTTTAAAAGTCAGCAAACATCTTATAAAACAGAGACAAAAATCCAAGGAGAAGGGGCTCTACAGGTTTCTGATATTAGAATTATGAATTACAAAGGAGCCTTAAAATCTGCCATGTCCTTGGACTCCAGCCTGATGTTTCCCAAACTCTGCACCAAGAGTCCTGGGATCATGGAGTCAGGACTCCAGGCAGTGTACCTGACGGGAGTTAATCAATGCTGGGGCTTCTGAGATGCATGCGTAGTCTAGGCCCTTTACTTCCATCAGTACCACCCTCATCAGATGGACTTACCCACATTACAACAGTGCTCATCTCTAGATTCATAACCATGGGTTCACTGATGGTTTTTGAGCAGGTAAAACTCAGTAGAGGCTTACTATAGATTAGAAGAAAAAAGAACCTGAATCCACGAAATTACATGATAATGAGTTTCTGGAATAGCAATATACTTACTAAGAACTCAGACTGCATTCATCTATGACATCTGAGAATTTTCTCAGGTAAGCGAAAATAATGAGATACAAGTCTAGAATTGAAGGGATCACTTTGTACAAATTCATATAATTACTAAGTTTTTGTGATTTGGTTAGAATTCTCAAAGGTAATCATCTGGGTTTCTAATAATATGTCATTAATTAGTTTTGTTTCTGTTAAGATACTATATTTAGTTCATTGTGATTACATGTGCCTTGGTTTTTTGTTAAGTGTAAATACTGCCAGTCTTCAATAAAATAAGCACGTTCCAGGTGATGTGTTTTCCCTAGCCTATTTCCCCAGTGTTCGTCATTACCTATGAGAGACTCCAGTAGAAATGATTAAGTACACAAAGGACGTGTCTGTAGATCTGTGTTTGTGAAAAATATTAATGGAGTCACATAAACTTATCTAGTTAGGGACCTGAACAGTCATCACAGAGGACTGGCATTATGGAATTTAAAATATTCGTTGCGGGACACCTGGCTGGCTCAGTCAGAGGAACATGTGACTCCTGATCTCAGGTTGGGGAGCCTGAGACCCATACTGGGTATAGAGATTACTTAAGTAAATAAAAATTAAAAAAAAAAATTGAAGTACGTATTGCCTTTCTTGAAAAGAAATGAGCAATTCTATGGTTTCCTGAGAACATCTCACATGTATGCATAGTTGCTTCAAATAGAGTAAAAACAATCTTCGCATACTCCTATGATGAGATCATGAAGAAAAACTCTTTTTCTTAGAGACAACAACATGCTTCACGTATTTAAGGGCTGTACCTAATAAAACACACATTATCTTATCTACTGGTCACCCTATCTGACTCAAGAGGGAGGACTTCTGAGGTCTCTCCCAAACTGTGACCATTTTAAGTCATCCAGGCAGCACCCACCCAACTCCCAAAGAACCTGCAGGAAGGTCTCTCTCCACAAACTCATGACCCACCCCCACCCCTTCTTTGTATACCCAAAGCTCTTCCAAAGCAGCACTTACCACAGTGTTGTCTCTAATCTTTTGCAAGGACAGTGCCCTGCTGTACTGAGCTCCTAGAAGACCATGACTATGTCTTATATACCTGGGTTCCCAGGGCCCAGCCCAAGGAAAGGCTCAAAACATGTGTGCCAAATAAAACTCAACTGATTATCAGAACCAAATACTCCTTAGTATGAGCTAGATGAAGATGCGGCTGACTGCTTTCAAAGATGTATCTTCCATATACATAAAAAACAAAATTTATAGGGGCAGTTTGATCAATGAAGGTAAAATGCATACATACCCCAACAAACACCCCAACAAAAACACAAAAGCACCAACTCATATTTACTTTCAGTATCAAAGTATCAAGATATATGTAAACAAATTTACAAGGGGGAAAAAAAACTAGAGTATTTCATATTCTGCTCAAAAAACAAACTCCCTTTCATCCTAGGCATTAGTTGGGATACTGCAGTGATAGAACCTGAGGCTGGACCACCCCTACCATTACCCAACTTATTTTTTGCCCCCTTACTCTTTTAATTAGTCAGTAGGCGGAGATATAAAGTAAATGGATTTTAAAATTAAATGAAGTCAAATAGAACTGGAGAAAGAAACTGTCACCAAAGAAAACCCCAAACAAACAAAAAAAACCCTACCTCTCTACATAATACAGCACCAATATGAACAATATTCCATTATAATACAATTACATCTATAATAGTAACACAATCCAGGATGACTTAAATTTCTTACAGCAAATAATAGTCTGATGTTATAAAGCTAAGTAAGCTCTTGAGCTATCAGACACTGATGAAATATCCTTACTTGGTTTCAGTTCAAGAGAGCCAACAAGAGAAGGTCTACTAAATTTAGACTCTGAGCTGATTTCATCACTAACCTGTCCTCCTGAAAGAGGTCTCTGAGGACAAAAAAAGAAGGCACAGGGGACACCACAATAGAATGGGCTTAACCTATTTAACAGGCACAGACTGCAGCCGAAAATGGTCACAAAGAATATTCTGCTAAGGTTCACAGCACCTGTACAGGCCCTGGGGCATGGCAGACAGCCACACCTTTGTGAATCCCAGAGTGTTTCTGTTGAAGCCTCGCTCCTTCCAGAGAGCCATCAAGGACCCAGAATTGTGAATGTGACTACAGTGACTGCAATATGACCAGCTGAATCCACAAGTTTTCCCAGAAGAGAAAAAATACCAGAAACTTGATCCAAGACAGGGCTTGAAACAATTTGGAGAAGCACAAACTGAAACTTCAGTCAAATACTGGTCATTTCTCTTTCTTTTTAAGCTGGTGGAAAAAAACACCTAAATTTTCCATCGGAAAAAAAAAAATAGTTTAATTCAAATTACACTTTACTAAAATGCTCAGGAAGATCAATGAACTGTTAACCAGTATAGTAACACTACAGGCAGTGTCCACCTGACTGGGGTTTGTAGCTCTGAATCTGCAAGTCAGTGGCTTGCTTGTCCTAGGAAGTGGGTGAGGAGGAGGAAGGGAAGGTTGCACAGAGAGAAAAGGGCAGTCTGCACTAGGCTTTGGAGGTATGGGAGAGCCACTGGTCAAGTGCTTGCTGGTCAAGCACAGGCAGTGACTCAGCAGTGGACCCAATGACTTTGCTGCTTTAGGTCCCAGTTCATAGGAGACGATGGCAACACAGAAAAATGGATGTCAAAGGAGTGTTTCAAAGGAGATTTGGTGTATTGGAACAGGGGAAGAGGGGTGGAGAGGAAAAGGTACATTTCTTCCACCCCCATCAAACTCCTCTAGCCATTTTTTCCCATTCCTCCCCTCCATATAGTCTACCACCTTTCCTGTCACCTCAAGTTGTTAAAGTTGTTTTTAGGGATTTTTAGCACCATGCTGTCCATCCTCCCTCTGTAGTACCTTATAAAATATTCAGTTCACTGGTTTGAGCTGTGTACGAAAGTAAACACAAGTTATCTCAACCCCACTAAAAGCATTAGGAATTTTACAAAGTATACAACAAAGTGTTCTGAAGCTGAATTAACCTAGTACTTCATGTGGTTCAAACTCGTATTCAACTATGGGGAAAGCCACATATGTTGTTCATCTTTAAAACAGATTTAGGTGAGCAGTATAGTGTCCTGTTATTATAGGTAGTATTCATATCCACTGATATACTGCTCTCCATTTTATACAGCCTAATCTTTTACTTGAGACATAAAGGTTGCTTTTCACAAGAAGCGAATGCCAACTAAATACGCACATGATTTGTATGACCCAGATTTACTGTTCAAATTTTTTTTAATGTTTATTTTTGAGAGAGAGAGAGAGAAACACATGCGCTCATGAGTGGGGAGGGGCAGAGAGAGAGAGAGAGAGAGAGAGAGAGAATATCAGAAGCAGGCTCCAGGCTCCGAGCTGTCAGCACAGAGCCCGAAGAACCCTGAGATCATGAAATGAAGTCGGATGCTCAACCAACTGACCCACCTAGGTGCCTTCCCAGATTTACTGTTCAGAGCAAACTTTCATAAGGTGACATCGCTGGGATAAAATAACAGGAGATAAGAGTGAGTCACTTCCATTGTTTTGCAACTTACCACAATCTATTTCCAAGTATTAGACCTTCTCACAACACCTCTCCTTTAAAGAACTTTTAAAATGCTTATATAAGAAACAAAAGCTATATGAAGGCAGAAAATTCTGAAGAAAAAGGAACACAAACATGAAGAAGCCGTATGTTACTTTTCTATGAGCTAAAAAAAAGCTGTCATTTGTTTTAATATTAGCTGGATGGATATCTTTTAGCTGGAAATAAAAAAAGAAATAGAAAACAATGCAAATGGGGAAAAAAATGCCAAAGGAGGACTGCCAGAATTAGAGCATAAGTCTTTGGTAAAATGAAATAATTTTATTGAATAAGAAAAAAAAAATCAGTTTAAATACATGAAATTATTTTTTTTTAATGTTTATTTTTGAGAGAGAGAGATAGAGAGAGACAGAACTCAAGCAGGGGAGGGGCAGAGAGAGAGAGAGGGAGACACAGAATCTGAAGCAGGCTCCAGGTTCTGAGCTGTCAGCACAGAGCCTGACGTGGGGCTCAAACCCACAAATAGCGAGATCATGACCTGAGCCGAAGTGGGCGCTTAAGTGGGCGCTTAAGTGAGCCACCCAGGCGCCCCATAAATACGTGAACTTAATTTATATTTTACCACAGCATACTAAAATACAATCACACATAGACAACTGAAGTAATCAAAATAAAAGTTGAAGAGAAAAATACCATCCAAGAATTTGATTACTTTTAATTATGATGAGGAGAAATCACTTAGATCACCAGTATTTGTTTGTTCTTGTCCTAATAGCACTGTCCTAGCTGTCTTCAATGTCTTCTAGAACAATGAAGGGTATAAATAAATAAATAGAAAGACAGCATCTTCCTGCTAGATGCCACTGCTGAAGAATCAGAGACTAAATTATGAATGAGGAAACCGTGCCTGATAGATTTTGGATATTTTAACTTCATTTTTAGTGGTTTGGGGTTTCTCTAAAATGCACTGCAAGCCCTTGGCTACAGCACAGAAGTACTTGGGGTGCTTGTTAAAATGCAGATTTTAGGCTTCACATCTGGAGATCCTGGTTTGCCAGGTCAAGGGTCCTAAGAATCTGCATTTTTAAGCAGCCCCACAGGAGATACATGCGTATGGTCCACAGTTTGAGGCAACTACTGCCTAAAATAAGAGACCTCTTCTGTACCCTACGGATTAACATGATTTAAGCAAACACAACAAAACAAACAAACAAACACACACGTGACCCTCTGTAGTACAGAGATCATAGTAAAACCTGTTTCAGAGCAGAAAGGAACCTTTAAATCTACTTTATTCTTCTGAACAAATCATCAGCCTTGTAACCTTAGGTAGCCAGGGAGTCCTCTTAATGACAATTATCTGTTCGGTAGGGAGCCAAATGGTTTCCACAGGTGTGCCATCAACCCACGCTTGATAGCAATGTAGCTACAAATGGTTGCAAAATGCATACCAGTGCTTGAAGATAACTGTAGAAGAATCTTTCCAAAAGTCTGCTTAAAATTTTGTTGAATTCGCCTTACTACAAATCTGAAAGATCTGCAGAGAAACTACATATATTACTCAAACATCTATTGCATCTATTACGACTCTATCTAATAATCCTAAATGGCCCCTCATTGCATTTGCTAGCAAAACCTCTTCGTGGTCATCAGAGAGAAAGCTGTTAGGGGGCTCCTTTACTACCTAACTCCTTCCTTCTGGCCTCTTTTCTATATAACCAACCCCGTTCCCCTTATCCACATGTGCATACACCCACTTTGAGAGTAAGACACATTCCTGTCTTTGCCCCTAGCAGTTGCAAACTGATTTTCATTCCCCCTAAAAGGAGCATTTCTGAGGCAACAGTTATGTGCCAGGTGCTGTGGAGAAACGAACTCCAAGCAATTACGAGGCTGAAGGGATCTGGGTTAGTAACAAGGGAACGAACCGCTAACGACAGTTTTTCCCCAGCAAGTCAAAACTAAAACACCGGAGTGCTCCAGAATGCACAGCAAGAAGAGTGCCATCAAATCTGAGTGGAGATCTGCAGCTGAGTTAGATGCAACAGGGGTTGTTTCTGACTGTGGCTGTGGGAGTCATTTCAACAGGCCAACAATATATACCTCGCACGTTCTCACAGTCCAAGCCAGCTTTTCTTAGCTTGTGCTCAAGGGCAAAGAACTGGCTGGTGAGCATCCATTATCGACCTCACAAATCATAGGACTTGTTTGAGGCCTGGGCACAGAGAGGGGGAGTGAGGTAATGCGTAGGTTCCAGCCAACCTCACTGTCCTCCTCGGGGGACAAATGATCACGGGAGAAGAGGTGTCAATAGTAGTGAAAGACTGTCCTCTGGTCTGTTCTCAAATCTTGACCTGGAGAAAGGAGAATATATTCCCTGGGAGGCGTTGGACTCAGGCTTATCTGAGGGTGACCACTGGGGGCTTTCCAAATTCTGGCTACACTTCATGAAATCCTTTTACACATGACCCCCTAGGAAAGACAGGAGAAGGTCTTTCTGTTGCACAGACAGCACTACGGCAGCTAAACCTGCTAACTCCCTTCTATCTGTTATGCCTTGTGGAATTTCACATGAACACAGTTCAGGAATATTTTCTAACACCATTTTTATGTCAGAGCCAGGGAGGAAATCTCTTACCCGTAAGTTCACAAGTAGAATACACTTCCTATTTCCAAAGGAAGACTATTTCTTTGATAAACATTCCAAGAATGAATTACTTTATCAGTGGCACGTTTTTGTAACATGCTCCTGCTTTATCATCGATGTTAAATCTTAATTACTTTTTTCTTAAACTCAACATGTACTCCCCACAGACCTACTTTATACCAAGCATGGTGCCACCTTAGGCATCTGACAAAGAATAAAACACAGTCCTGTCCTCAAGGACTCCTGGTTCCTTCAGAGGAGTGGGAGCTGGACCTTCTGGCACAGTGTGGTCAAGTGTTACTCTGGAAGAGTGGGCACCGTGTTTTGGGGCAATCTGGGAAACCCTTCCGAGGGACAACAACTGAGTTGGATTTTAAAGTGTCAATGAGATTTTAACATGAATGAAAAGAAGAAGAAAGACTTTCTCAGCAAAAGAAGCATGAAAACAAGTTATGGGATGCAAAAGGCCATCTGTAGGGAACAAAGAGTATTTTGTGGGACTGAGGCACTGGGGGAGGGGGAGCAGGCAGGATGGGGGGCACGTAGATGTAGAAACTGAGGAGACAGGATGCAGCAAGAACAGAAAGGACTTTATCAGCCATGCAAAAGAATGAATTTTATCCTATAGGAAGGACAACATGGTGTCCAGAAGGTTTTTAAAGAAGGGGTTAGAAGACCCAACTTGTGTTTTAGGAACGCAAGAGTGGTGGCTGATGGGATGAGAGATAAGAGCCTATAAATCCAATTACAAGGCATTACAGAAACCGTTCATAATATGTATTGGGACGCCTCTATGCTCTTAGATGCCCGTTATCATTCCCCCTTCCGACAGACACACATTTTTTAGTTGTATCTGAGTTTTGTCCCTTTAATTATGTATCAATACTGATAATTCTTTTTTCCCCACCCAAGATGTATCATCTGTGGTTCATACACTAATATTCCAGATGATAGCAGTAAACATTTAGGTAAATACAGGCTTAATAAAATAATCTCTTACCTGAACAAAGCTGTTCCACTTTTGTGTAGTTTAAAGATACTATGTCATTAACCCATGCGATGATGTCATGTCTGCTCATAGTCTCTTGGGTTATCGAGGTAGAATACACATTGACCGCCATTCCCCAACTAGAAAAAGACAAACAAGGAAAAAATTAACTCCGGAACATAAAAGATACCCATTTCAAGGTCAGGAACCCTGGTCCAGACTCTAAAATGTCTGTTTTGGCTGAGTCTTTTCTCTTCTTTCTCTCTCTTCTACATATTTGTTATGATACCATTAAATTTCATGTGTTGTCCACGCAGTATTATCCCACACCTCCCCCCCCCGCCCCCGGGACTCCCATGTTTTTTAGGTTCTGAGATACCGATTTTTCTGATGTAATTTAAAGTCTCATTTTCATCCTTAAGTCTATGTGTGGTATTAAAAAGGTCCCTAACCGTGTGCACTACAGTCCCCTTTACCTTGTACACAACTTCACTGTACTTTCATTACAAGCACCTGCAAACAGTGCCTCCTCCTGCACTCCTCTTTGGCGATGTAAATGGGAGCTCCACTGTATCCAGTTGGTCAGGCTAAAAACACAACACCCATTCTTGCCTCCTCCGTCTCCCTCACCACCACATCCAATCCACCAGCAAATTCTACTGGCTCTACCTTCCAAGTATTTTCAAACTTCGGTCAATGCTCACCTGATGTTTGGCAATAGTCTTTTCACTGGCCTCCCAACTTGCACCCTTGCCCCCTCACCACGTGTTCTCAACACAGCAGCCAGAGCTATCCTACTGGCAAAAATCAGATGCTTTCTCTTAATTTAAAACCTTCCAGGCGCTCCTGGGTGGCTCAGTCAATTGAGCGTCCAACACTTGATTTTTGGCCCAGGTCACGATCCCAGGGTCATGGGACTGAGTCCTGCATCAGGCTCCTTGCTGAGCGTGGAGCCTGCTAAAGATTTTCTCTCTCCCTCTCTCTGTCCTCTCTCAAAAAAATAAATAAATAAAAAATCCTCCACTGGTTGCTCATCTCAGAGCACAATCTGAAGTTCTTACCAAGCTTTACAAGGCTTTCTACATTCTGCTCCCAGTCACTGTCCCTCACTCCACTCCATCCAGGCCAGCCTTGTGACTCTCTGGCTTGGACTCTCCTCACTTCCTCCTCAAGGCTTTTGCATTTGCTGTGGCTGCAGCCAGGACCATTCCCCAGTTTTGAGGTGCACTCTCCCTCATTTCTTTGAAGCTCCCCTCAATGCCACTTCATTAAGGGGCGTCATCATTATCTCCTATTCTTTTTCTCTATTCGCAGACACAGGACAGAAGCTCCATGGGGACAGGGATTTTGTCCATTTTATTCTTTGTATACCCCTGGTGCCTAGTCCAGTTCAGACAGAGTAGGCTTTCGATAAAATTGCTGAATGCAGGCATGTGCTCCCCGACTCCCCCCATCCCATGTAAGATAAGCAGGGCAGTAGGTTAGCTACAAACTTACTTTTTTAAATCAGCTTTAGAGAAAACCGACTTCAGAAACAGGCTTCATATAGGTTTCATTAGAAAAAAATTCTCACCTAGCATTCTCTCTCTCTCAAAGCTTTGGACAAAGCCTTTACAAAAAGTATAAAAACATTTGAATAATTTGAA
The DNA here is from genome assembly GCF_018350215.1 of Panthera leo. Lineage (NCBI taxonomy): Eukaryota > Metazoa > Chordata > Mammalia > Carnivora > Felidae > Panthera > Panthera leo. The sequence continues at coordinate 56,555,095 of NC_056690.1, read as the reverse complement.
AGACATGTACTGCCTAACTGCATAGATCTCCCCTTTATGAAACTGGGAAAGAAGACTAATGTTAATATATTTCTCTGACCATTTCATGATACCGATTTCCCCAACTTTTCATCAGAGTGGCATATACAGAAAAGGTTTTGTTCAAAATATTTTGTTATCTATAGTTTTGTGTCATTGGTTTTTACAGCTGTTCACAACAAAATTCAATTGAAGTAGAGACTTTTCCCATATACCCACCCTCTGTCCCCCCACACACACAGCCTCCCCTACTATCAACATCCCACACCAGCTGGTACATTTATTACAATCAACGAACCTACACTGATACATCATTATCACCTAAAGTCCATAGTTTACATTAGGGTTCACTCTTGGTGTCCTATATTTTATGGGTTTTCACACATATATGACGTGTAACCACTATTGTAGTGTTGCACGGAGTAGTTTAAGGAAACACAACACCCATCTAAAAATCCTCTGCTCCGCTGATTCATAACTTCCTCCCACCAATCCCTGACAGTCACTGATCTTTTTACTGTTTCCATGGTTTTCCCTTTCCCAGAATATCATACAGTTGGAATCATACAGCATGTAGCCTTTTCAGATTGGCTTCTTTCACTTAGTGATGTGCGTTTAAGGCTCCTTCACGTCTTTTCATGGCCTGACAGCTCATCTCTTTTGAGCTCTGTTACACTGTGTGAAGGCACCACTCACTCACTGAAGGTCATCTTGGTTGCTTTCAAATTTTGGCAATTATGAATAAAGCTGCTACAGACATCCATGTGCAGGCTTTTGTTTGGAAATAAGTTTTCAATTCATTTGGATAAATACCAAAAAGCCCTACTGATGGAATATATGATAAGAATGTTTACTTTGATAAGAAATTGCTAAAATGTCTTCCAAAGTGGCTGTGCCCATTTTGCATTCCCACCAGCCATCAATGAGAGTTCCTGTTGATCCACATTCCCACCAGCATTTGGTGCTGTCAGTGTTTAAAATTTTTTTTTTTTTTAACGTTTAGTTATTATTGAGACAGAGACATAGAGCGTGAGCAGGGGAGGGGTAGAGATGGGGGGAGACACAGAATCTGAAGCAGGCTCCAGGCTCTGTGCTGTCAGCACGATGTGGGGCTCGAACCCATGAACCGTGAGATCATGACCTGACACCAAGTGGGTCGCCTAACCAACTGAGCCACCCAGGCGCCCCTGTCAGTGTTTTAGATTTCGGCATTCTAACAGCTGTACTCTAGTAAAAGAATTTTAATGTTTAAACCTGGTTGAAACCTTGTGATTTTACTAGTTCTGTGCAACATATTAACACTTGACATAATTTTATGCAAAATGTGTGCATAAACTTTCATTTTGAAAAATTATATATATATAAATCCTATTTTGAAAGTTTTTGAACATATGAAAGTAGACAGAACAGAGTAACAAACCAGTTGTCTTCACTTCTTGGCTTCAACAATTACTAATATTGGCCAATCCTACTCCATTTAAGCTACAGTCAATACTCTCCATCCCAAAGCCTACCCTCCATTCCCCAAGCCAGTCTATTTTGAAGTAAATACCAAGCTTATCATTTTGTGTACAAGTATTTCAGTATGTGTCTCTAAAAGATAAGGACATCTGAAAAAACTTCAAATAGCATTATCACATCTAAAAGTAAAAATAATTTCTTAATATCAAATACGCATCATCTTATAATTTCTTCTCCATTTCTAACATATACATGTAAACATATATGTAAATATAAACATATATACATATAAACATATACATATAAATTAAAAAAATATACATATATACATAGTTGAAGGAAGTGGGTTGTCTTGTACAGTTTCCACAATCTGGATTTTGCTCACTGCATGCCATTCTATAAATGGGTCATTTGATCTAGAGGCCAGATATGATTCAAGTTCTAATTGGGGGTTTGGAGGCAGGACTACTTACTTGCAGTGTTTGAACTTCCATCAGGAGGCACATAATGTCTGACTCCTTTTGGGATATTGTTAACCATTAATGACATTTGTTTAGAGACTTCAAAGTGATATTCTGTCACTCATTTTTGATTTACTACCTAGCATAATTCTACAAAGAGAAATTTCCCCTCTGAGGTACTGGTCATATTAACAAATGATTCGCTTTATTGACCATTTTTTTCAAAACAACGAGGTAGTTCTCTAATAGTCTCCCAACATGACTAATGAGGTTTTTAATTCTGAAGTATAATTAGGAACTCCTAGCAAGTAGGTTTCAATCCACGTTTCAACCCACCACAGTCTATGTCTTTACTGATGTGTAAGCTTGTAAGAACTTATTCAAGCTGGTTTCTGAGTTCTGCTGACAAAGTCCTGGGAGTCTCTGATAACTTCTTTGCTTTCTGGGATGGCAAAATGTTCCAGGCCCAACTTGGACATTTCTCACCTTAGGCCTAAAACCAGGAATTTCTCCAAGCGTTCCTTCTTTCTTTAGTCACAAAAGGTAGAGATAAATATTTTTAAGCACGGCGATATATGACAGAAAAATCTCGTTTTACACAAAAATTTTTGAATTTATAAAAGGCTTCTATTTGGAGTGCTTATTAAGCCTACAGCAATAAAGATCTGCTTTCTACTTGCAGTGCGAAAGATTTTATTTTTAAATAAAAATATTCATCCATCCCCAGAAGCACTCTTATCTCTAAAATTCTCTTCCCCTGAAGACCTAAAACAAAAAACAAAACCTCACGATACTGGCATTTCAGATAATGTGACCATTGTTACTACTTTTATACAACATATGAAAGGTTTTTGAGTTTCTGGTTAATAACGTGTGTTGTTTTAGTCTATCATTTATTACACAAAACCATTTGCTTTTAATACCTAGTCAACTTTGTATGACTATGTAAATTATGTAAAATCTCAGTAGAGATAATTCAAAATTTAGAACATTTTGAACTGCTTAATTTTCTTTTACAGGTATAACTTTTGGCAGTTGATGTATGTTTCTGATGGCTTCTTCTTTAGGCAGTACTGCAAAGCTTTTGCTTTACCATGCAATGTATTGTTGCAGGATGAGGCATCGGGGTCCAGAATTGTGCTAGGTGACATCTAGCCAAATTGGGACAATATTTTTGGTCCAGATGATTTAAAAACAACCAACCACAAAGCAGGAGCAATACTGTCAGGTCTGTGTTTTAGACAGATAATCTATATACAAGTGAGTAGAGATGTTCTGTGGTTTCCTAACAGAAATGTGCAACAAAGGAACAGGTAGCCATGAGAAGAGGGAAGCAGGTCATTCATTTGCTACAAGTGCTGTCAATGAATCACATCTCCTCTGGGTGTTTCTTGATAACATTCACCTAAGGGGAACAATCTTTCATATCTAAATAAACAATCTTTCATATCTATAAAAGCAAGTAAAATTGGGAAGACCAGACAAACAATGAAATAGCACCTGATTTTTGCTTCAGAAAAACTGTTAATCAGTTACTAGACTCACCACTCTAGCCTCTGCCACATCCCCTCTCTAACCAACACAGCTGCAGTCCCCAGAATCAACTCACCCCACCCCGAACAGTGACAGTAAGAGCAACCGGCACTAGGGGACCTGTGGGAAAAGCAGAATGGAGGGCAGACCAAGAGTGAGGGTGAGGGAAGGAAGGTTAAGTTTCCCTTCTTTCCTTCCTTCCTTTTTTTTTTTTTTTTTTAAAGTAAGCTCTACACCCAGTGTGGGGCTTGAACTCATGATCCCAAGATCAACTGTCACATGCTCTACCGACTCAGAAAGCCAGAAGCTTCTATTAGGTTTTCTAAAATAAAACAACGACAATGCATCAAATAAATAGATTTCCATACCTACTTCAAACTAATAGCCATGGAACCATACAGATAATTTCTATTTACAATCCATGCTGAGTAGAATATTTTTATCTACCTTCCTCCAAATGTCACCAAGATACTCACAATTCATTTCACTTTGTGGTTGTCTTTTGCTCCCTTTATTAGTTCTCATCTCAAGGTGCAAAGCCTTCTGATTTTTGAGGCAGAGTGCTGGGTCCAGGCCCCCTCTCCGCAGAAGGGCTGGTGCTCTTCCTAAACCCTAGGAAGTGAGGTGGCTCCAAAATGCAAAAAGAATTCCATTCCTGCTTTGCCATCCATGCTTTGCTCTTCCCAATTCCTTCAGCTCCCACTTTTCCTATAGGCGCAACTTCAACATATTCAAGCCTAATTTATTCAGATGACCACACAGTTCACGGAAGGAAACTGATCTTCCAAGTATTAAACTCAGGGCTGGTGAGAGTGTATTTACTGGTCTTAGCTTTTCTGTGGACACATTCTAAAATCCTAAGATTTCATTATAATTTTTTCACTGTCAATCTAGATTACAATACACAAGTACCAGCTCCTGATTATTCAGAAATGTTTGGATAACACGAGGAATTTTTCTATTATTTTTAAATGATTTTATGCTCCCATTTTGATCCTTGAAAGAATCCTATGAGGAAAGCAGGGCAGGAATTATAGTCTTCCCTGACAAATGTGGATACCCAGTCTTTCTGAAGGTAGGAGTTAAAATAATTCATACAAAACACTGATGAATGAAATTGAAAAAGATCCCGACAAATGGAGAGATATTCTTGGACTGGAAGAATATTGTTAAGATGCCCATACTACCCAAAGCAATCTACAGGTTCAATGCAATTCCAATGGCATTTTTTACAGAACTAGAACATAAAAAATTGTATGGATGCACACAAGACCCCAAATAGCCAAAGCAATCTTGAGAAAGAGGAATAAAGCCCGAGGTCTCATGCCCCCTGGTTTCAAACTATATCGCAAAGCTGTATTAATCCAAACAGAATAGTAATGGTATAAAAACAGACACATACGGGCCCCTGTGTGGCTCAGTTGGTTGGGCGTTCGACTTTGGCTCAGGTCCTGATCTCACAGGTTGTGAGTTTGAGCCCCACAGTGGGCTCGCTGCTATCAGCACAGAGCCCACTTAGGATCGATCCTCTGCTCATGCTCTCTCAAAAATAAACATTAAACAAAATTTTTTAGGGGTCTGGGTGATTCAGTTGGTTAAGTGTCCGACTTTGGCCCAGGTCATGATCTCGTGGTTTGTGAGTTTGAGCCCCACCTCGGGCTCCATGCTGAGAGCTCGGAGCCTGGAGCCTGCTTTGGATTCTGTGTCTCCAACTCTCTGCCCCTGCCCCACTTGTGCTGTGTCTCTATCAAAAATAAATAAAGTGTAAAAAAAAAATTTTTTTTAATTTTTTAAAAAAAGACACATAAAGCAATGGAACAGAATAGGGAGCCCAGAAATAAACCTACACATATATGTATGATCAATTAATTTAAGACAAAAGAGGTAAGACTACACAACAGGGAAAGACCATCTCTTCTATGAATGGTGATGGGAAAACTGGACAGCTACTTGCAAATGAAACTGGACCACTACCTTACCCATATACAAAAATTAACTTACAATGGATTACAGAGTTGAATATGGGATGTGAAACCATAAAGCTCCTAGAAGAAAACAGGTGGTAAGCTTGTTGGTCTTAATGTTTTTTTTCAGATCTGACTCCAAAGACAAGGACCACAAAAGCAATGATAGCTGAGTGTAACTACATAAAACTAAAAAGCTTCTGCACAACAAAGCAAACCATCAACAAAATGAGAAGGCAATCTACTGAATGGGAGAAGACATTTGTAAATGAATTAAGCAATAAGGGGTTGATATCCAAAATATATCAAGAACTTCTACAACTAAGTAACAACAAACTAATCCAATTAAAAAATGGGCAGAGGAACTGAATAGACATTCCTTCTCCAAGGCATACAGATGACCAACAGGCACACGAAAAGGTACTCCACCTTTTTGATGATGCCCACCATAAATCGTCAGGGAAATGAAAATCAAAACCACAATAAGATATCACTGCACGCCGGGGCACCTGGGTGGCTCAGTCGGTTTAGCGTCGGACTTCAGCTCAGGTCACGATCTCGCAATTTGTGAGTTTCGGCCCCATGTCGGGCTCTGTGCCAACAGCTCAGAGCCCGGAGCCTGCTTTGGATTCTATGTCTCCCTCTCTCTGCCCTCCCCCATTCGTGCTCTGTCTCTCTCCCTCTCTCAAAAATAAACAAAAACATTAAAAACATTTTTTAAAAAGGTATCACTGCACACCTGTTAGAATGGCCAGCGTCATAAAGACAAGAAATAACAAGTGTTGATGAAGACGTGGAGAAAAGGGATCCACACACAGTGTTGGTGGGCATCAACTGGCGCAGCCACCATGGAAAATAGTATGGAGTTCCTCAAAAAATTAAAAATAGAACTATCATATGATCCAGCAATTCCACTTCTGGGTGGTTAGCCAAAGAATACAAAAACACTAATTTGAAAAGACACATGCACCCCTATGTTCACTGCAACATTACTTATAATAGCCCAGACATGGAACAATCTAAGTGTCCATGAATCTTAACGATGTGATGATACACACATACACGCACACACCAGAGCTACTCAGCCACAAAAAAGGAAATCTTGTCGTTTGTGACAACATGGATGGACTATGAGAGTTTCACACTAAGTCAGACAGAAAAGACAAACAATTTCACTTATAAGAATGATTGACAAATGATTTCACTTCTAAGAAAACAAAACCCAGACTCATAGAGTGAACACAGTGATAACTGCTACATGGGAAAGAGGGGGTGCCTGTGAAATGGGTCAAGGGGGTCAGGAGGTACAAATTTCCAGTTATAAGTCCTGGGGATGTAATATATGGCATGGGGAATACAGTTAATAATACTGTACTAATTCTGCACAGTGACAGATAATACCTAGACTTCCAACTGACCCAGCCAGGCACCCCTCAAAATACTAATTTTAAAGTTTACTAATTTCCAAAGACTCAGTCAAGAAATATAAATGGCTAAGAAAGGTAAGTAATACCAAATTCTACAAAATAAAGAGAATACACTGTGCAAGGTTTATTCTGTTTGGATCGTCAGCATGTCTTCTACACAGAAACAACAGTTTATTCTTCCATAACCTGCAATCTGGCCTCCGGGCCAGAAACACTTCTCTTTGTGCCATCCGTGCAGAAAAGGAAGCCCTCTACTTTGTGGCTTTCAGTCAGATTTTTAACCAGATCACTGTGTGTTTAAAACCTAGTAAGTACAGCACCACTGAAAGTAGACAGAAGACAATTCTGAAGCACGATGGTCTTTGGGACACCATATTTTGACTGGCATTTAAATTTTAAAATGAACTCGCATTCACTGTTCCTACTTAAAAATAAACCAATAACCACAATATATTAATACACGGTTTTCATGATATTTGGAGGGTCTTTCTGCAAAGCTGGCTATAAATCTATTTTGCAATCAGGAGAAAGAAAAACACAGAAAAACAGAAATCCCTGTGTACCTCCAGCACACAAAGTCACAGTTCTGACTTGCCCATGGAGAGTGCCTTCAGAAAAAGGACAGCCTCAGGCCGGGGCCAATGTGTTGATTTTGTCTCTGTATTCAACACGTGGTGGTGGGCAGGACACAAAGAAGTACAGCCAGTCTATGCTTTGCAGCCGTTATTCAGCCATATAAATTAGAAAGTGCATTTCTGCTTACTGAAACAAAAGGAATTTTATGGGACAGACTTGAGTTCGCCTACTGAGCAAAGCCTGGATAAAGACTTGGCAAGCCCCACACCATGGAAATCAAAGCATGAATTTTATCACCTTACCAGTTATGGGCCCTTAAACCCATTACAAAATATCCTACAATTTTGTTGTCCAAGAATAAATTTGGCAAGGTTTGTGAATTATTGCAGAGGAGCGTCTCTCTAAATTTTGACAAATACAGAAGATGTCCTCTAGCATCATGTGTGGCCCTTAAGTGAAATTATTTCTTCCATAATTCATTTTCTCTCTGGGCCCCAACCTAACCCTTACAAATAAATCACAGCCATACGTGGGGGGTGGGGGTGGGAGGCAGCGAGTTTCCTCATTTCCTCCCTTCACACATGGACCGATCACTCCCTTTTGAAGGAAATAGTGTTTCTTTGGGCAAGGCTCAGGATAAGCCAGGTGTCCCAGGATCCTGGCTCTGGTCCTGTTTTGGGTGTGCGGCTATAAGGAGAGGAGTCTGAGAAATTAATTTTGGAAAGGAAGCATGTGGAACTTATTTTGATTTTGATTTCTTCCCCCTACAACTAACGTCTGAGTCTGCCAGGCTTCCCAAGTTTAGACACGACCATCTGCAGAAGAACAGCCCTCTCTAAGTGGTTGACTACTGTAGTCTGCTGCTCTGGTAAGGAGGCTCCATTTGGCTTAGATTGAACCCAAACCCATTCTGAAGCAGAACCATTAAAGCACCTTCCTGACATAAGTTACCTTCTTCATGCCACTGCCTACAGGAGTCTGAATGCAACTGGAAACTTCACATGCGATATAAAAGGTTCTGAAAATTCAACCCACTCTATGCCAATACATTCCATTCACACATTTTATACTGACATCTGACAGCTATACCCATATTGGTGACCGTCTGTCTTCTCTCTCATAACAATCTTCTATTTGCAACACGCTCCCCCATCACTGGGAGAATATACCTCTACCAGTCTAGGCTAAACACATGCAGTGCACCCTTCACCCGGTTTCACATAAATGAAAACAAAGAGCAGCCTGGGAAAGAGATACAAAGAATAATGGGGGTTTTTCTTTCACCTGAGAAACTTACTTTAGTTTGAGCACATAAGGATTCCTGAAGCCCTTATAATAATCCATAACCCAAGTGGTTTCCTCAATGACATTTAAAGATTTCACTGCTTCACAGGAAGCCATGTCCCGCTGACCAGGTATTAATGTTCATTTCAAAGTGTCTCAGAAGTCGTTTGTACCATGTCTCCATACGTGCCAAGGTGGAAGAAGCACCAGGGAGCCATAAGAACACCTTTTGTTTACCAACCATTGGACTTACACGTGGTCCAGGTCAAGGCCTCACTTTTAGTTCTTGTCTCACATGATGGGTGGGTCTACTCTGCCTTCAGTTTTTAAGGTTTGTCAAGGTTGGCCTGTTCCTACTACCAGGTAAAGAAAGGGTGGGGGTGGGGGTATGTAACTTCAAACACACTTGCAAACATAGCTTTTGATTCAGAAGTAATTTTGTGTCCTTTTAACAGAAATGGCCATTTTGCAAATACTTCAAAGGATTCACAAATACCATAAACGTTTACAAAGAGATTTAGCCAATCGTTGGCTCTATTTCCTTCTCTTACAAGTGGCATCATTCTAAAATAACCTATAAATATTTTGAAAACATGAAGCCCAAGGAAGAAACCCCAAGTTTTCTTCCAAGACCACTTCTGCATTAGAATCTGTGTTATCAACTCAATCTGAGGGGAAAAAGAGATTCAGTTCCACAGCAGACACTTAAATCAGGGAGTTTTCATTTGAAAAGCCTTGTATCAACACGACACGATTCTGCCTGAGTGCCTCCTTCCTGGCTCCCTCTCTAACAAAAGGCGGATGTGAAATCTCCCGTGGCTGTCACTCATAATGAACTGGGCATCAGCAGGGAGTGACGTGTAAATGTGTCCCCTGAACCAGAAACTTCCCTGCTTTTCAGCTGTGCATAATTCATTCTCTAGATTCAATACCATGAGGAGTAGGATTTAAACATTCCACCAAGGAAAGACTATCTCCAGATAATTCTCAATTCATCACTTTCTCTTTACTTGTGACCTGAAATGTGGGGGCAGGGACACACTATTTGTATGAGGAGGGAGATCAGGACCTGGTGAAGCTAGAGTCAAAGAGGGTATCTCTGAAAGACAAACCTTGACAAGATGAAATCTCCCTGGAGAGACATCAGAGAAACCATATTGAGTTTCATTTAAAATTGGGTATTAGAGCTTCCATTTAACTTGTGGAGTAACTGACGGATGCATGAATTGTAGGGCTGGGATGAGAATTTAAGAGGTCATTTATTGTCTTCAGGTAATAATAACACACTTAAGCCGCTGTGGGCAGATGTGCATCTGTTTTATTTTTACGGGGCTCTGTGACTGTTATGGGATTAGACACACAACACAAGACTAACTCCTCCAGGCACGGACCCTCCCTGGAGAGCTCCACCAGCCTGAGAAGCAGAGCTGAGCGCAGTACTGACCCCAGACAAGGACGACAGAAACACCAGGACATGGCCACAATGATAAAACACACATATTCTGTTAAAACGGATACTGCGATGTATTTTCTCAAGATTAGGCTATTCACCACGTAGAGCCGGTGAAGAAAACCAACGAAAGGAAAACTTTACTATTAAGCTGCTTGGAGCAAACATGAGTTTTATCAGAGGCCGGAGTTGCCTGCTTGTTATTCCAGGCTTTTCTAGGCAGCCCCCCGCAATTATTAATGTGTTCTTCGGTATCAGTCATCACTCAATAATAATGCTTCTAATGTGTGCACAAAGTTTCACTTAGTCTGACACTCTGAAGTCTTAACTCTAGCTAATAACTGCCACCTCTCAGTAAATATGAACAGAAAATACTCTTTTCTTTCATGATGCTCCTATCTTTTACAATTAACTGTTACTTTTAAAAACAGATTCAATTTGCTCTTGCCGTATCACCACCATGTATCCCAAGTACAATTTTTTTCTGAGAGAGAGAATGCTCCAGGGCATGTGTATGAGTGCGGAGGGGGAGGGGGAGGGGGAGGGGGAGGGAGAGGGAATGACTATATATTTTTTTTAACATTTATTTATTTTTGAGAGAGAGACAGAGTGTGAGCAAGGCAAGGGCAGAGAGAGGGAGACACAGAATCTGAAGCAGGCTCCAGGCTCTGAGCTGTCAGCACAGAGCCTGATGTGGCGCTTGAACTCACGGACCACGAGATCATGACCTGAGCCGAAGTCTACGCTTAACCAACAGAGCCACCCAGGTGCCCCAAGAGAGAATGAATATCTTAAGCAGGCTCCACACCCAGCGCAAAGGCTGATGCAGGGCTCAATCCTACGACCCTGGGATCATGACCTGAGCCAAAATCAGGAGTCAGACACTTAACTGACTTAGCCACCCAGGTGTCCCCCAAGTACCTTTTTTTAAAAAATAGAATGATTAAGGGGCACTTGGGTGGCTCAGCTGGTTAAGGGTCTGACTTCGGCGTAGGTCATGATCTCATGGGTTCATGAGTTTGAGCCCTGTGTCGGGCTCTGTGTTGACAGCTTGGAGCCTGGAGCCTGCTTTGGATTCTGGGTCTCCTTCTCTCTCTGCCCCTCTCCCCCGCTCACGATCTCTCTGTTGAAATAAACATTAAAAAAAATTTAAAAATAGAATGATTAAAAGATTTCTCCAATCACCTGTGAAAGGAGTTTCTACAACTAGCCTTGAAAATCCACCTCCATTGTGACAGCCATGTCATTACCTGCCTGAACCCCATTAGATACTATTCAGTAGGTGCCTGACTTAGCCTGAGTGCCCACAATATTCTAAGTAGACAAAACAAATAAATACGACTTTCAAAACAGCATATATATGTTTTGATGTTTTTAAACTTGGAATTAATGAGTCAATAGTTATAGCCTTGAAATGACTCGGAAACTTGGCTTTTATCCCAAGAATGAAGAAATTTTTGAATTCTAAAACAGTTCTTGGTGGCATGTGTGATGTTCACCGATATGAAACTCAGCTGCATGTAACAAAAGAGTAAAAGGCCACGGCCTTACACACACACACACACACACACACACACACACACACACACACACACACCAGGCATACATTTCTTCTTATGGTCAGAAGTGCAGCTGATTATAGCTGATTCTATTTGCCTAAATGTCCATCTGTTTCAAACAGTGGGTGGCTTGGTCCATGCTCTGAAAATAATTTCAATGACCCAGAGCTCATTCCCATGCCACAGCGCTTGGCTGGTTTCCTCAGGGCACCAACTTTTGCTCAGTGCTCCCCCTTACCCCCGCCCCCAACTTGGCTCCCAGTCCATCCACTCGTTCTTGACCATATGCCTTCTGTTTATTTTCCCAGCCCTACTTGGCCCTGTTCCCTCTCACCCTGACCTTAGCTCTCTCCCATGATCCAAGTCATTGCCAGTCAGGTCCCAAGTGCCCCTACCACTCCCCCCAGCATAACCCCAGGCCAACCCTTTAGGGCATGGGTGAAGCACCCACCATGGAGGACGATCATGCTCAGTCATTAATCCATCATGCATACAATTAGGTGCATAAGATATACCAAAGAGCATATGATGGATATGCCAACACTAGGCAAAGTTGTGTGTTAGGTAAATTGTTTTCTTTGGTATTGTCCATCTCCCCCCTTCCAGATTCCTAGCTACTGTGTGCTCTTGGTAGTGCTGACCCCTCCTCAGGTACTTACCACTTTCAGCTGTCTGCCTTCTCTAAACCTTATGCTAAGAAAAAAGCAAATGAGGGATGATAGCTTCAAGGACAAACCTTCAAGACCTTAGGCAAAGGAAGAGGTCTCTCCCAGCACTTAGCATCTGCATCTCGTGCTTCAGATTCAGCTCAAATCTAACTCCTGAGCAAGCTCTCCCTGACCACCCTCTCTCTGAAGGGGCTTCCTCCAAGTATTCCCACATCACACTGTTCTTGTCTTTGTGCTACTAACTCAGTCTGTCATGATCTCATCTGTTTGTTGTCTGTCCACTACCTCCTGCCCCCACAATGTAAGCTCTGCAAAGGCAGATCCTTTATAGAATGTATTTTGTTTACTACTGTATCTCCTTTGTCTAAAGTAGGCACATAGTGGGGGCACAACAAAAAGTAAATGCCCAATGAATGTATGTGTGGGAGAGTTTCGTGGGGAGGGGAAATTCACAGGGTACCTAAAATCATACCTCGTAAGGCAGAGTATGTGAGATAATTAGGAGGGAATGCATTAGGGTTGATCAGATTCAAGGCCTCAGTGTTCTAGGTCTAAAAAAGAAAGAATCATGCAGAGAAATGTCCCATCTTTCAGGTCTCCAACATGGATATGAAAAGCTCAGTAGCTGTATTGCAGCTTCACTGAGCGCACTGATCTAGGAAGCAGGGGCATTGGCTTCTAGGAGCCGGGTTCGTAAACTTGGGACACATGTGCCTCGTCTCTTCAGATGTCTTTTTCTTCACCGGCGTGTGTAACACACATTTTCTCCTTTCGTCTGCACAGCAGTGCTACGGGATAGCTACTGCTCTCATGCCATGAGGTAGGAAAAGACACACAGACTCTGGTCTAGTGACCTGTCCACTCACCGCTGAGTGGAAGGACAGGGATTTGGAGCCAGGGCAGATTCTAGGATTCTTGATTCTCTCAACAAAGCCCCTTTCTACTCTGTCATTAGAGTAAGTGGGACGTAAAAAGAACTCCAAACGGCATACAATTGTGTTCTTCAATAAAACCATTTTTCCTTTTTATGGCTCTACCAAGGCCTCCTTGTACATTTTCACTTTAACCAAATGAGTTTTCCTGAAGAAGAGCCCAAAATGTAGAGATTTGGGTGACTACTTAGTTTATTACCGGGAACAATTTTTGGCTCAAAAACCTGCCAGCTGTAACATATAAATATGCTATGCTAATATTTTAGGAATCACCATATTTTGCATTTCTGGTTACTACTTATCTCAGACTCAACTATCTCAATATGCTTTTGTATTAGTTTAGTCAAAATGGATAGAGAGCACGTACATTACCACTTACAATTTTTTTCCAACCCTAATAAAAGACATCAGTGTCTTGACTACATGTTTAGAGAAATCTATTTGAAAAAATACATCTCTTGGTATTTCACTCTTAGAGGCTGGTGCCTATCCAAAGCTCTTTATTATGGTAAAATTCATTTTTAAACTCATGAGAACATTTTGAAATGGAAATGGAAAGTGAAATACCAATAAAATTAAGACTAAAAGGATGAGGGATGTGCACGCCAGTGTTAAAATATATTCTGGTAAATCTGACTTCAAAGTGGCTAATGTACCTCCATCTCCCTCCAGCCCTGTTCATGCGGTTTAGTCTTAATTCTTCTCATAGTAGACTCTGACACAGAACCAAAATGGCCAATTGGCAAAACAGTATAACATTAAACTTCATAAATATTACATAAATGTGACAAGGTACTGATGAACTTCTCCATCAAACCCATGCCCCGCCCCAGAGAACATCCTGTGAATTACATACAAGATGGCTGCACATTAGGAGAACAGGAAATGTAAATTTCAGTTATTTAAGCTAAGATTAGTAACATTCAGCTAAATGGGTGTTTCAATAGGGAAATGCTATCAAAATCAGGCACACACTTTTGTCACCAGTTCACCAGGCCATCGTTCCCAAAACTTCCTTTCCCAGGTAAAAGGATTCACAGTTTGTTCAGAGAATGGATTTCTTCCCATCTCCCCGAATTCTACCCTAGAATCACAGTTCATCCTTCTCTCCTGTCCCTAGTTACTCGTTTGGGCAACCAGATACCAATCCTATCTTCCATGATACTGGAGTAGAAGAGGTGTTTGTTATTTGTTTTGCATTTATTTTTGATAGAGTGAGTGAGAGAGAGAGAGAGAGAGAGAGAGAGAGAGAGAGAATCCAAAGCAGGCTCCGAGCTGTCAGCACTGAGCTCGATGTGGGGCTCGAACTCACCAACTGTGAGATCATGACCTGAGCTCAAGTTGGACGCTCAACTGACTGAGCCAACTAGGCGCCCCTTGTTTTGCTTTTAAATCAATGAACTCATTTGCCATTTACTCACTATAAATGAAGAGGCTAACAGACTTTTGTATCAGATGTACCCAACAAAAATCAGTTTACACACACACCTTGCAATACCTCTTCACTCTATTGCTTTCTTACAGATCAAAAGTTATCACACTTCATGCATCAGTGTGTTAATACTATAATTCCCCAAGAGAAGTGCAGATACTGAGCATTTGAGTCAAGAGTGGATAAAACTTGCGCCATGTCCAAACTGAAAAAGGTACAGCAACAACAGGAGCAGATTCATGGTAAAACCCTCAGGTTTGGTAAAGAGTGGAAGCACAGAAGTTTCTTGAAGTCTCCTTTCTTTTTTTTTTTTAATGTTTATTTTTTAGAGAGCACAAGCAGGGGAGGCACAGAGAGGGGGACAGAGGATCTGAAGTGGGCTCCACGCTGGCAGCAGGAGCCTGATGTGGGCTCAAACTCACAAACCGAGAGATTATGACCTCAGCTGAAGTCAGATGCTCAAACGACTGAGCCACCCAGGTGCCTCTGAAGCCTGAAGCCTCCTTTTTCTTATTCGCACTTTTTCAGTCTGAGGATTTACAGGAGCAAATGACAAAATTTAATATACTGTTGTCATTTAACAAATGTGGGGGATCATGGTCTCTATAGAGTTTAGAATGTTTTGTTAAACTTGAGAAAACTACAGAAAGAAAAAAAAAACCCAAGCAATTCATGAGCATTCAGCATAATTAAGGGAAAGCAAATTACTTAAGAGAAGCCCATATGAACGTTTTGACTAAATAACTAGAGCTATTACTGTAGACAAAGTCTGAAGAATAAGAAGAGTTGGTGGATAAAGTTAGTTCTAGAATAGATGTTGTATGTTAGGAGTTACCCAGTATTTGAGCCAATGTAACGAATGAAATTTGGTCAAGTGCATCCCCATCTTGTCCCCATGCCTAGTTTCTGGGTTTAGTTTCTAGAATTAATTTGACTTAGAGACTTTAAAACATTTAAGAAATTAAATTTGAATTCAACAATTGAGCATACTTTTTTTTTTTTTCTTTTTTTTGCCTCTCCACTTAAACACCTGATATTACGCTGGTTGACCCAATGTCTTCAAGACGTAGCTTACATTATTTCAGTTTTGGCTATTGATAGTATACTAAACACAATAAACCTAATACCATAAAATATTGACTCATATATGTATTTGTGTGTGTATATATGCTATGAAAGAGTCTTAAGATTAAGTGTTGTCGTTTGATTAGACAAAGTAAAACTCAAAATGGGACATTAGTAAAAAACAAAAACATTTTTTTTTTTTCAAATTTGAGAGAAAGAGGGACAGCACAAGCAGGAGAGGGGCAGAGAGAGAGAGGGAGAGAGAATACCAAGCAGGCTTTGAGCTGTCAGCACAGAGCCTGACATAAACCTCGATCTCATGAACCATGAGATCAAGAATTAGATGCTTAACTGAGCCACCCAGGTACCCCCAAAAAACTCATTTTTTTTTAAAGGTAGATGTCAAAAGTGTTACTTTAAAAAATGTTTTTTATATTAAGTCAGTATTTTTTCACTATAGAAAAAGTAGAAATGAAATTAAAGATGTCTTTTACCTTTTATAGGAGTGTGTGGGGTATGTGTATGAATTTTATATGCACTTATTAAAATGGGTATGTATACACACACACACACACACACACACACACACACACACACACACGGTTGAACAGTGACCCTCCAGAATTCACATCCACTTGAAACTTTACTATATGATCTTATTAGGAAACAGTCATGGCATATGTAATTAGTTGGAAGTTATACTAAGAAGGCCATGTGGAAACAAAGACACAGACACACAGGGAAGGAGGTCATGGAATAACAGAGGCAGAGATTGGAGTGAGGTAGCTACAAGCTTCGGAGGGAGCACAGCCCTTCCAACACCTTCATTTCAGGATTGTAGTCTTCACAACTTTGAGGGAATAAATTTCAACCCGCCCAGTTTGTGGTAATAGGTTACAGCAGCCCTGGGAATCAATACAGTCCACACACACTTTTGTGCTGATTGACTTGCTCCTCTTAACGTATTGTGAAAGCTGTTGTATCTTCTTCATGTGCAATATGTGTGCTACATTTCATTGTATAGGTGTACCACAATGTACTGGCTTCCAGAATTTTTATGGTAGCCTGTTTAATTCCAAGAACTTGTAGTTTGGTCATTTCCTCTTTTGGCAGTTTATTATTTCAAGACATCAGAACTGGTGGTCACTTAAATGCTAATGACGACCAAATCATTGTTGGCTCACATAAAAAGACAAGGACGTTTTTTCATGTTCCAGAATTCTTCAGGTGATTTTTGGCAGAGGTTCAGGTGTCTGCTAGTTAGAGTCCTTTAAGCCAAATGGACATTACTGGTTCTGGGCTCCCGTGTTAACAGGAAAGGAAACAAGCAATCATCTTATAAAAAAAAAAAAAAAAAAAAAAAAAAGTCATGTCCTTGGCCATCGTAAACTAAGGGAATCACAGGACGTCCTGTCTAATGGTATTTGGCTTCCTTTCACGGAACAAGCTCAATTAAAGCAAAAAGAACACACTCAATTCTCAAGTGATATCTGAGTGGCTGTGACCTGCTCTGTCCCAACTAGACCACAGAAAATAATCATCCATAACCTAGACTGCAAGATTACTGCTATCATGGAAGCAGTAACTCATCTGGAATTTGGCCTGAAGGTTTTGCAAGAAGATGAATAAACGACAGAGGAAATAAGTTAAGCTCACAAAATGTACTAGGAGACCTAGGGCATTTGTGAAGTCATAAGAGATTTTATAATATCTTTAGATTTTGAAACATATGTGGTTACAAAAATTTGGCCCTTAGCTGCGAAGATTCTGGAAGCTAAGCATCCCCACTCTTCTCAAAAATCACAAGGTCCCTCAGTTGATCCTTTCAGGTAAACCAAAGATTTTACTGGACATTTGCTTCCCAGTTTCTCAATTCTACTTAAGGCAATTTCTCCTTGGGGGTTTAGAGAAGTCTGGAGTCAAACTAACAACACCAAAGCTTCCAAATTAAGAGAATGCATCGAGGAAGAACTGCGGGATGTTTGCCTCTGAGTTAAAAAAAAAAAGAAAAAGAAAAAAGAAAACGGAGGGCATCTTATGCTTAAATACCCTGATTTTTAAAAGTATGAAAATTGTTCTTTGCTACCTTTAAAAGAGAAAACATTTCTACACACATTTTCCTCAAACACAGGAGTGGAAAAGTTGATCCAACATCAAGGGGACACTCAATGCAAAGAAAAAAGTATCTACATAATTACTGGGTTCTTCTCCACAGAAAAAAACATCCCCTAGCTATCCAGATGCCAAGGAAAACCTAGCTCTTAAATTTAACTCACTCATATGCAACTTTTAAAGTGGGTGTAGTAGTCGTTCTGCCCATCCCCGAAGTAGAAGAATGATCCTGTTACCTTACTTTTTAAAAGTCTATTTTAATAGAGTCTGTTATTACATACCTACAGAGAGCTGGACCTAACTGCTAGAAAAGGCACTGTAGACAAAGACCAGGTAGATCAACTCTTCTTTTTTCTTGAGGAGTTTGTATGCAGGTGAAGAACACAAGACCCGTATCCATTAAAATCTAAGACAAGACTATATTACAATATCTATAATACATTTTTATAATCCCCTTAACAACAAGAAGATAAAACACCTCATTTTAAAAAACAGGCAACTGATTTAAGCCGATGCTTCACTAAAGATACGCAAAAAGGCAAATAAGCACACAAAAAGACAGCTAGTATCATTCATCTCCAGGAAAATCAAAGTCAATTAAAATCTCCATGAGATACCTCTACACATCTGTTAAGGATGGCCAAAATTTACAAGACTGATAACACCAAGTGTTGCCAAAGAGGTGAAGCACCTAGAACTCTCATGCATTGCTGGCAGGAATGTACAATGGCACAACCGCTCTGGACATTTGCGGTTTCTTAAGGTTGACTATAGGACTCAATCATTTCCCTCCTAGGTACTTACCCCAGGGAGATGAGAACATATATTTCCATAAAGACTGTACATGACAATTCACAGAAGTTCTATCCATAATTGCTAAAAATTGGAAGTAACCCAAATGTTCATCAACTGGTGAATGATAAAATATGGTGCAACCATACAATGGATTGTTCAGCAACCAAGAGTGCCGAACTGCTGATAAACCCAATCTGGATGAATCTCAACATTATGCTGACTATAAGAAGTCAGACACTATAGAGTACAATCTGCATGGTTCCATTTAGATCAAATGTAACCTACTGGTTGGTGACCATGTAAGCAATTACCAATATAGAGCAGTGGTTGCCTCGGGCTACGGACAAAGGGTACCAGCCATCTTCTGGCAGTGATGGCTTCAAGGGCAAATACACGGCCAAACCTCACTGAATCATACACTTTAAATGGATGCAGTTTAGTGCATCTAAGTTAATTCTTAATAAAGCTGATAAGAGGGAAAGGGCTACCATGTAATTTGTTTGAATTTTTTCCTCCGATTCAATTTAGACTTTTAACTAACATCTGCTACACGCCAGGTATTGTAACAGGTACTGAGACCACTAAGATAATAGATTATTATAGAGAAAGGGTGACCGTAGACTGGAACTCCTAACAACAATACTGGCTGACAGTTCTGTTCTGTTCTATTCTATTCTATTCATTTATTTGTGAGTGAGGGACAGAGCATGTATGCAATCAGGGGAAAGGGGCAGAGGGAGTGAGAGAGACAGAATCTTAAGGAGGCTCCATGTTCAGCATGGAACCTGATGTGGGGCTCGATCCCATGACTCTGGGATCATGACCTGAGCTGAAGTCAAGAGTCGGGTGCTCAACAGACTGAGCCACCCAAGTGCCCCTACTAGTAAGTGCCCCTACTAGCTGACATTTTAAGAGATGTTTACTTTGTACCAGTCACTGCTTGGTATACTTTATATTCCATAGTTCGTTTAAATCCTCATTAAGAACTCTGTGAGGCTGATGCTATTATTATTTCCACCTGCTTAAGAGGCTAAGAGAAAAACGAGGCTCAAGAGGCTAAAAAGTTTACACTAGATCATCTGGTTAGAAAAGGGTAGAGCTGGCATAGTGAGTCTGTCTCTCTAGCAACCTGAGACTTTGAGAACCCCGACTGTTCTGAAGGTGGACCAAGAACAGAGGTGCCGGATGGTGCAGACCATCTGCTCAGTCCAGTCCAAGTTCTGAACTGGGGTTGAGGTAGCAGTGACACAGTCATCACACAGGCTAGAAATATGTTTGCTGTTATTCATGCTGACACCTTTAAGTCAATGTTATGACAATGCTATGTGCAGATCAGAAATCCCAGGGAGAGAAAACCTGGCTTCTCAAACACCAAACCTGCTTTTCAATTTACCATGCACTGCTAGGCCCAGTAGGGGATTTTGCAAAGACTTACAGGTCCCTGTTCTCTCTGCCAGCAGCCCCCCGGCCTCGCTGGCTGATAGCTCTCATCTCTTTCTCCTCCTCTCTGGAGAGCTGGCGTTGGAGGGGCAGATTCACTCTGCTCCCAGACACAGAAAGACAGGGGTCAAAGAGTGAGGAGGGAGAGGCTGGCACACCCATCTGGGAAGCCCTCACACTGTACCCACCGAGCACCCCCTCTTCCCCATCCTCCTTTACTAACAAGACATTCAGCGCACAAACTCCACAAGCTTTCTATTTCATGGTTATTGATGGTGAGCAGGTCCCTATAGCCGGGATAATGCACTCAGAGCTCCCCTTTTGTTTATTCCTAATTGGTCAGTCTCCATGGGGATTCGCTCAGCCTTCATCCAGACTGGGGGGTGAGGGGGCTGGAGCAGGGAGGTACCGTGAATGCAGATGGCTGGTTTCCTGCCGGCATGGCACTATCGCAGGGGTCACACTAAGGCCAGATATTGCTCAATAACTTCCAGAAGGTAGGAAGCTGGTCGAAGAGCTGGGGAGGCCAGACGTCTGCAGCTGAAAAAATGGCACTGACATGGTACCTCCAGCTTTAGGGGCCCACATAGCACCTCACACACACAGCAGGTGCTCAAACGAAGAGAAGAAAACAAAAATTCCAAGGGGGTATCGAGAAAGAAATCTCCCAGAGGATTATTTTGCAGTTAGTACAATATTCCTGGAGCATACTAAGCAGGCCGGACGCATTACAGATCAACACAGGCGGCGGCTCCAGAGCAGCCGGGAGAAAATGAAACAAAATCTGGGCTATGGGCTGCTATGTGCGCAGCCTCACAGGGCAGATACTGGAGGAGCACATTTCATTCGTGATCTGTGACCTTTTTTTAATGTAAGAATAGTACCTGCATCAGGCAATTCTTTACCATCATCCATGTGACTTCACTAAGTCTGTTATTTTGAGATGCTTCCCAACACATTTCAGCCCGTAAACCTCGTGATTTAAATGAAAACTAATTTAAAAAAATTTTTTAATGTTTATTTTTGAGAGACAGAGAGAGAGACAGAGAGACAGGGAGGGAGGGAGAGAGCGCACTCGAATTGGGGAGGGGCAGAGAGAGAGGAAGACACAGAATCTCAAGCAGGCTCCAGGCTCTGAGCTGTCAGCACACAGCCCCACACGGGGCTCGAACCCACGAACCGTGAGAGAACGCTAAACAAAAACTAATTTTTAAAATTCGTGCTATTAAAGTACTAACTGAACCACCATTGATGAGGCAATACATTTATGGAATTCCAATTTAAAAACAAAATGGTACACATGTACTTATCTGTGCAGTTGCCACCATTATTATTCTCTGTTTCTCTGTGCACATCAAGTAAGTGGGAATAGTCTTATTTTCCTTTCTGTAT
The DNA here is from genome assembly GCF_018350215.1 of Panthera leo. NCBI lineage: Eukaryota > Metazoa > Chordata > Mammalia > Carnivora > Felidae > Panthera > Panthera leo. The sequence continues at coordinate 56,533,526 of NC_056690.1, read as the reverse complement.
AACAGTATACTGTACTGTATTTAACCTAGCGATGGTCAACACAACTACCATAAAAATCTGGAGATCAAAGAGATAAGGCTTTACTCTTTCCATGTGACTTTCTGTTAGGATAAAGGAACTTTCCTACGCAGGTCCCTCAACATTGCTCAGACTTGTGCCTCATGGCTGTATTAAAACTTACTTACAGAGGTCATACTAAGGGAGACACACACACACACACACACACAGTTTTTATTTACAATGCTCCATTTCTGAAAGCTTGTGAAAATTACAGGACTGATAACTTCACTTCTGCTGGACAGTGATCACAAAAATCGGGGTCAAGTGTGGGTCCCCCTCCACCTTCTCAGATGCCTCCTACCAAGTACTATTCGACAGCCTGCTGTCCCTGACCCTGGGGGTTTTAGGAGGAGGGGCTGTGCAATATTTCCCTCTGCATTCTGGGGGCCCAGGAGTGGAGAAGAAGTCAGTAAGGTTGCCTAAAGAATAGATTCTTGAGCGACTGTGGGAGTTTGGGCTTAAATCTCAATTCCTATGTAAAATCCAGAAGTGGGAATTTAAAAAGCTACATTAGCAACAACTTGAAAACATGTTTTGGTATTTCAAAATAACAAAAGGAAATAGATGTGGTAGGGGGTGGAGCCCACTTTGGAAGCTTCACTTTCTCCCGATGTGTGGACCCACCAAATGCAAACCCTGCAAGGAATCACAGGGTTGGGGGCTCTTAAATAAAGGGATACTGCTATTTAGCATAGGAAAATGTCCCCGAAATGTTCATGCCTCTGGCAATTTTGACAAGTTACCTCTCAGGGCTTTGCCAGGATAGGATTATACTCAAGAAAAAAATTAATGTCTTTAAAACAAAGCAAAACAAAAACACCACTTCTGAGGGGGGAAAAATGGGATCACAGAAATCTAAGGAAGAACAGTGGAAGAGAAATTTCAGGCTTATGCAACAACCAACACTGACCATCGACTCCAGGATCAATTCTCTATGATAGATGACAAGTCTTATAGACTACCAATGCACACTATACATTAAAAAAAATTTTTTTTAACGTTTTTATTCATTTTATTGAGAGGCACAGCAAGAGCAGGGGTGGGGCAGAGAGAGAGGGAGACACAGAATACAAAGCAGGCTCCAGGCTCTGAGCTGTCAGTGGGACTCGACCCCATAAACCGTGAGATCATGACCTGAGCCAAAGTTGGACGCTTAACCGACTGAGCCACCCAGGCGTCCCTGAGTACACTATACATTTTTAACTCCTACTTTTCGCTCTCAAATCTCTTGCCCTTTTTCTTTTCTGTTCCAAGTCATGGCCAAAATCTGATGCCTCTTGCCTCTAGCAAGTCAGGTCTAGAAATAACAAAGACTGAGCTCTAGCCATATTTTCTTTACTGGACAAACTACACAAAGTACACCATCACTAAAAGGAGCCATATCAACTTGACTATCCTATGTATATATCACCACCTTCTGCTCTTTTAGAAACAAACAAAAAAGTCATGCCTAAAGAGGAAAGTTTGTCCTGGTTCAAGTGAGTAAAATTCTAATTAGCCAGGGGAGATCTGACACTGAAAACGTACAAGTATTTCTTCTTTTTTTAAGTAACCTACTAAGAAATCATTTCTTGGTGGCCTACAAAAACTGTTTAATCTTTATCCCGCTATTTTCATTAAAATGAATGATCACCCTTAGGGGATGCATTTAACAAAAAAAAATTTGGAGAAATTTCTTTGATTCATACTACAGGTTGAAAGGTGGGTAATTTCAGTTTTTGCCTATGTGAATTATACATTTCCATTTTGAAAGAATTTTCTCAGGAAAATACAAATTCTAAGGGCCCCAAATACTGAGATAAACCATCAGAATTTTGAAATGAACTAAGAAGCAAGGTCCCTGTCATACTGGTGGCATGTGTGTGGAGTGTTATAGGAAAAAGGGCTGCTGGAATTGTGCGTAAGATGCCAGGGGAGTAGGACACATCCAATTTAGTATCACAGAGGCCGACACTGAATGGCAGCCTAAAGTCAGGAAGAATGAAACTATTCTAACTATATATATTCTAACATATTTCATTGTGAAGAAACATACTTTTCACAAGAAAAGAACAAATCAATTTTTTTTAAGTGAAATGTAAAAAATTCAAAAGTAAGCAAATCTACTCAATCCAGGTTAAATGCTCAGTCTACTCTAGAACCTGCCATCAAGGGGATCACCTTCTAGCCGTATAAGGAACTGGCTCTGGAGCCATTTGGAGTGCTCCAGGAAGCTTCATCTGAGAATATCTGTACATTTTCTGGCCTTAAATGACTCAGAAGGATCCTTCACAACGAAGTATCATCCACCCTGCTTCTGAGTTTGGGAGGATTAGAACAGCGCCCTCTTGAAGCTATATGCTAGCTACCTCTTGAATTTCTACAGCTAACTATGAACTGGGCTTCTACAAATACAGAAGTCACTGTCTGAGCTAACTGCCAGTCCTGTGAAGGGACAAAGCTGCTTTGATTGCTTCTACTCCCGGAAGGAGGACTCAAGTCAGGAACATACACCTAGTCTCTAGGGCGGGACTTGAGAATTCAGTCAGGGCAAACTGAGTATTCTCTAGCAATTCTGGCCCTCTAGGGTGGGGCACTGGAGGACTCCCCATTTCCTTTCAAAACAAGAGATAAATGCCAGCATGCATTTCTATTTTCATTATGCTGTTTTTCCATTAATGAGTTTTCATTAGCCTTCAATTTTCAAGTTCTGACTACCCTGCCTGCCTTTCTTCCACTACTGCCCAATATGCACACCTTGTCAGGCCAATGAAAATTCTGATTCTAAAGCCTACACTCCTTTCACCAAGACTTAAGGTCTTCCGCAGTATTGTTTAGTTTCCTAGAGCACACTGGCTTTGAGGGGATCTTTTTCTACTTTGAATCACTGTGGACTGAGGAAATGCAAACCACGTTTACTATTAGATCAAGCCAAGTATTCACAACAAGGTAAATCTGTTACACAAGGAGTTGCTTGTACATCTGACTTTACTCCAACTCAAAGTCCTTAAGGGGCATCTATCTCAGACCTATCTCAGGAATTTGTCGAACTGTCTAAACCAAATGGAATATTTAGATTAGTACCAGTATTTCCTGCTCCGTTAATCTAAGGGATTATTCATGGAAGCTTCAAGAGGTCCTATCAATACAGAAAAGATACTGCATATGGAAATCAACGTTCTCAACTCAGAGGACCACTTCAAGCCACTGTTCTGCCAGGATTGTGCCCTGTAAGAAGATACAACCAGTGACACCCACTGCTGAATACAGGTGAGCATCTCACCACAAGTGCCCAGAAGACCAACCCCTTAACAGAAGTTCTGACAAAGAACCCTGAAGTCGAAAATTAGGCACCTACCAAGCATCAAGTAATCCTTTGATTTTTACAAATACGAAGAAAAATATTAAGGACAAAAGTCACTCTTTCCGAAAAGTTCCTATAAGTAAACCCAGATGATACTGTGACATACCTAATAGACAAGCGAAGCTAGACTTTTTGCTGTCTGCAGCTGCTGTTGTGGGGAGTAAGGATCAGAAATCTACATTCTGGTCAGAGAAAGCTGTGTTATGACAGCCTCTATGAAATGGAACATGCCTTCACAACTCTTTCATACACACACGATATTTCTTTTTATTTTTGTTAAGAGTTCATTTTGCAAAACTGGCAATGCTGGGTGGGAGGGCCAAGGTCTGAGGCTTAAATTTTAAGTTTTGCCTTCCTTTACAGTCCACTTCCTGGGGCCAAGCCTTTTTTTTCTTTTTTTTAAGTATTCCGAAACATATGCTACTGTAGTTGCATGTTCAAACACTCATGTGGAAACAGTCCCCTGGACTTATACGTTCATTCTTAAAACACTGGAGTATGCAAACAAAGATGCAGTGGGCAGAAGGCCAGTTAATAAATCTCATTTCCTACAAGCATCTGCATGAAACAGAGCTATAGGGAGTAGCTCCTCCAGGGAGAGCCAGAGCACGACTCATTCGCTCTGTGAATTAAACAGTGTCACCTCAGATGGCCCACACCACATTTATTTTTTAAGCAGCTCTTAAAATATATGGATTTCTCGTGCTCATAAATGCACTGAGGAAGCTGGGTCCAAGGCACTCACACAGTAGTGAACATGAACGGTGGAAACATCCACACAGTCCTGCTGAGCCATTTTTGCACCGGCTCCTTTCAACTGAAATTACTAATGAGAATAATTTCCGAAAGGTAACTTGCTCTTCCTATAAAAGCGCACCCGGGTTTCAATAATGGTGTACCACCCTCTCCAGTCCAGGCTACAAAAATGGGCTTGGTTACACAAAGAGATACCTGGATTAAGATAATCTGGGTCATGAACCATATTTGACCCTTATCTGTAAACAATCCAGTGCAAATGTCATGACGATAATGTCTCTTGCTGGGAAGAGTGACCATCTGTCCAGTTGACAGTGCTGGAAAGAACAGTGTTGTTCCCTAGGTGTCCTCTCCTCTTCTCACCTATGCCAGCTCTTGTCCTGGAGCTCCGGGAAGATCCCTTTGCAGTAGTAATGGCATTCTTCTCGTATTTACATAGATCGCTTAAGAAAGTCTTTGTTTTAAATGGTTGAAGCTAACAAGCAAATACAGAAAATGAAGCCAAAGGTAAGGGAACTGCTGGTAAAGAAGTCAGCAACGGAATCAGGAAAAGAATTCCCTCTGATCGTCCCAGGACTCCGGTCTTACCCAGACACTCCATGGGACTCAAGAAGAACTCTTAAGCACATATAATTTTTGAGGGCTATAATGAACCCACCACCAAAGTAGACTTTATTTGGTTAAATCTCTCTACTTGGGCTTTCACAGTACCTTCCAAGTTTCCTCAGCAATTACATGGCAATATTATTCCAGCCTCAAGATGCCAAAGTAATTATGGAACACTTCCTGGATAGAAAAATGTCTCACATTTTTCCTTCCCCTATGCCCCTCCAAAAAAATAAGTGAGAGTTGTACTACATGGGCCATCCACTTTGAAAGGAAAGCAGACCAAAGAAAACATAAGGTGGATCTGTCTTAGCGTACACCCTTTGTATAATGTAATACCAATGCCACCTTGGAGGATTCCTTCTTCATTTAACCTATGACATCTCTCACTATGGTGTCCAGTAATCCTATTATATAAAATACAAATGCAATAATGCTCTTACTGACTTCAGAATTTTGTACAGTCAGATCTTCTTTAAATTCAGTTTTGTTTTTCATAGAATTTCAGGTACCATTACAGGGACTCAAAACAAACTGGAAATAATTTAGGACATGGAAATAACTTAGATTGAATTTAAAAGGTAAATAAGATTTCATTTTATAGCAATAGTTTGCCACCAAAAGGTAGCATTTAGCCTTTCCACCACCAAGTAATTTTCCATTGCCATTTCAAGTTTGTTTACATGACTAATAAAACCCAACTAGGCAACTTCCTTTGGCGTATGTGGTAAAATTCGAACTCTTACAAGCAACTGCTACTTATATGGCAGAGATTAAATCACTTAAGAAATGAGGGTTTCAAATTTATTATCCGTAAGAACAGTTGAAAGAAGTGAGGTTTAAAAGCAACTCAGGGTTTGGGTTTTTTGTTTTTCAATTCTATTTTAGGCTTTGGAATGTGCACAGGGAAAGGTGGATGAGTAAGGGAGAGAAGGGACCCAATGTTCCAATCACAAGGATCTTCTAAAGGAGACAGTCCCAGAAGCTGTGGACCAATTTTGGTTTATATTAAGAGAATAACAAGTGCTTGGAATCTGTAAGGATGCCATGTCAACCTATTAGCTGGAACCATAAGGCATGAGATTTTGGTGACCTCATGGGCACAGCCAAAATTAACTCCAAGTATTTATGTAACTGCCAGAGATGACAGGGCAAAGGTTGCTTATGATTTTTTTTTTTTGAGTCAGCAAATAGGGTTTCTTTGGCCACAGAGGAAGTCGGGGTACTCGTGGTCCTATTTTGTAATTATGTCATATTTATACACACCACCGAATACCCACAATACCATCTGAACAAACGTTTAGATGAAGGCGTTAAAAAAAAGAGTTATTTCCTGTTGCTCACTAGCTGAGAGGATGCGCTTTAGAGGTATGTGTGCTCTGCCTGAAGGCAAAAGCATTGTTAGTGGTTATCAAGGTAACATTTAAAAATAACTACCCTAGTACAAAAGAACTTCAGAGGAAATATGAGGGAAGCTATCAGTCTCCCCTCAAGTCTGGCCTTGAGCTGCATTAGGCTCTAGCTGCATTCTCCATTACATTGTTATCCTTATCAAACAATGCAAACAATTTTAATGAGCTTATCTACTAGAACATACTGCCAGATATGCTAATGTAAAAATGATGCCAACCTTACAGTCCGACTCATTAATCAAAAAGCTCACAATACAATGACCAAGATCAGTCCCAGCCTCACATCAGACCTCAGCAAAATAGCAGGAATTACCTTCCTACTGTTTAAACAAGGGCGGGCTCCCCCACCCATGCGGAGGCTATAAACTCCTAAGAAAATGCATAAGGGCACCCGGTTTCCCTCAGGTCCATTGCAGTCCGGTCTCTTTCTAATAAACCACGGGTTCTATGGAGAAGATTTTGGTGAATGTCTGACACGGTGACCTCTGCTGTCAATCCTTGCACCAATCAGCGAGCAGAATTCTTACAAAGCTCCATCAATCTGGCGGTTTAACATCACAGACTGCAGCTTAATCTAGAGGATTCCATCTTTCCTGCACACACACCAGGGCAAGCGCAAACATTTTTCTCGCCATCCTCCCGTTCTCTGCCTTTAGGCACAGCCTACCCAATGGTTCCTTTAAAATCTAAAGGAAAGGAGAAAAGGAAGTGCTACAGCGTGTCTCTCTTTGGAGAAAGGGAAGAAATTGCTTGCGTTTTTACCAGTGTGGTAGATAGGCGATGGAAGGAGACCCCTCGCAGGCAGCAAACCTATTCACAAAATGCTCTCCATCTGCAATCATGAAGCCTCAATGCACGGCTAACATGACACATGGAAACAGCAAATGATCACAAGCGCCCTCGTGAACGCACGTCTGCAGCCCGGTCCGGGCGCAGTGTCCGCTCCATTATATAACGGGCCGGATTTCCGCGCGCCCCCGCCGAGCTCCCCCGCCCGGCGCCGCTCCCGGTGCCAGCCCCATTACCTGTAGGAACGCTCCCCGCGCACTGTGTGCTTCCGGAAAGGAATGATGGTCCCGTTATCCTGGATGATGTCGTTGTTGTTCTCGCCATTTGGGGACAGGGTTTGGGTCGGACCAGGCATTGGCGCACTCCCGAGGTAGGGAACAAACCGCGGCGGGCTGGCTGGTGAGGAAGGTGGCTGCGTCGCGTCTTCCCGCTCGCCTGCTCCTCGCGCAGACCTTGCCTGCCGCCTGCTCGCTGGCTCCCTTCTCCCCGCTCGGCTCCCGCCCCGCCCTCCTGCGTCCCGCCCTCCCGGCTGCTGACGTCAAAGCGCCGGCAGCAGCACCGGGTCACGTGGCCGGGCCTGTCACCATAGCAACCCGCTAACTCATCACCTCTCCTCAATTCGCACTGGGCCGAGGCGTGACCATGCCAGCAGCTCCAGGCAGGCACCGGGGCAGGCCTACATCTGGCACGTAAAACCCCAGGCCACCCCCAGCCCCCCTCGCAGACTCGCCTCGTCTGAAAACCAGCTCTTCCTCTAACCATTTCCTTTCCGACCCGTGCTCCAACTGCAGCTGTGTACACAAAAGAACGATTCAGGCAGAGGGGTGTGGGAGACCCTTTAACTCCTTCAATACCAAGTTCTTACAGCATTCAAATTAAGCCCGGTCTGGTTTCAAAAAATATATAGAAAGATATGGTGGCCTGCTTCTAGAAAACGTTCACCTTATCGGCTTCCTCCCCCATTCTCTCAACAGCAGCAACCTCCTTCCCAAAAGAAGCCCCAAAGCTGAAAACATAAAAGAAAACTGCTTTTCCTTCCAATCAATGTAGCCTTTCCTTTATAATGTGAAGATTAAAGATTGCAAATTAAGAGATTATCTGCACAAAAGAATTCTCAAAGAGGGCTTAAAAAAATAGCTACCCTTTTAGCACAGGGTAACCCAAGAGCCCCCAATTCCAATTCTTCAACTGCCTCTAGATACCGATAATTAACTCATTTATTTTATTTTCATTTGTATTAAACAAGTCAACACTCAAGTATTTGAAAGCTCCCCACATTCTAGCTGTTCTGTGTCATTGCCATGCAATTTTCAAATACATTGGCTATGAGACAAGTGCGATTATCATCACCCCTATTTTAAAATGAGTAAACTATTGCATGGAAACCAATTTGACAATAAATTTCATATATTAAAAAAAATGAGTAAACTAGTGAGATTAAAGTAACTTGCTCAAGGTCACAGAGCTAGGAAGTGGTGAACTGGAACATCAAAATGACGTGCTTTTTATCAATGTGATTGGACAGTACTGATCTATATTTAATGTGAGCTCATAAATATAGATCAAGGTAAGTAAGAATCAAGTACTTTATGTACATTCGCAACATGACCACTGTGAACAGACCTGTGAGCCGAATTGCTAGTACTAGGCAAAGTCGATGGATTAGATTAGAAACTCTCCACAGACCCCAGATGCATCCATTGCTTTCCTTCAGAGAGGAGAAGAGACTTTAAAGGATCTCTGCTCATCAAAAGTGGTCTCTGACCTTTTGTGGGTGTGAAGGGAAGAACCGGGGTATAAAAGACAGCATAAATGTATGTAGCAGAAAGTACGAGGCTATATGGCTCATCCCTTCACATCATTGTATGGTTTATCAGCTTTATCATTTTGTGGTACAGACATTTAAAAAGAAAAAAAACAACCCACAACTTTGTCATTCCTGACAATTCTCCAGTGTATCTCCGTGGTAATAAGTTATTTCTGGCACCAAGCTTCTAGAATTAGAAGCAAAAAGTTCGCAACCCAGATGGTAATGATAATCTCAAACAGGGTTTTTTGGGTTTTTTTGTTTTTTGTTTTCTATTTTATATTCTTCTTTGGGGCCATATTTTAGAAGTTTTTGTTTTCTGCTTTTCCAGTGAACTCCAGTGAATCTCATCACATGAGATTTTTTTCCCCCTCGTACAGTAAGGATCTACTTCTGACCTAAGACTTGCAAGGTACACAAACATATCTAAGTACAAGAGATATACAGCAAGCCTCACACTGCACAGTGAGCTAATGAGGCCTGTGAGTGTGTGTAGTCATTGCTACAAAGATCCACAGTTCCTCTTACTATTTCTGTTACTGGCCCCACAGTTGTCAATTTCCTTACTAATTTGTTCCCTTTCACCAAAGCTTCCCCTTTCTTTGGGGATAGTCTGGAGGTGAAAAGCACAGTCTACAAATCAAGTATTTAATGTTTTTAGAGTACATCCTCTCATTTTGGGTTCTTTAGTACAGCTTTCTTCTCCACGATCCCATATTTAAGCAATAATTGGTGTTATCATGGGGACTAAATTTGTCAGAATTTGAATGTATAGCTCATTGACTGTCCCATCTTATTTTGTGGAAATTATAGTCCCACTGTTTCTATGCTGCTTATGAAGGAGAGGACTATGGCCAAGAATTTGGGTTGATGGGCTAAAAGGGAGGGGTGGTGAGTCAGGTGAAGGAGGTATCTAAGAATCCTTGTAAATCTTCTTCTAAGACTGCTGTGAGCCATGATACTATAAAGGGACCCAGAGAGCTCCAGAGACCTGTGATTACCCTCGGAGACACTGGGGTAACCGGGGTAATAATTTGAAAATACTAAACAGATGTGTTTTCATTCCTTTCCCCATAAATCAAGTAGCCTGGCAGCCATTCTCCCATTCAGCCCTAGGGAAAAGGAGAGGGCAAATTCCACTTTGGGAAGGTGGTTGTAGGATACAGGGGAAGTGCCAAAAAGGCAGGGAGGGGGAGGAAAGAGTCTACCCCTTCCAAACCTGACTGAGTATAAGGAGATGAAAGGAGGAAAAATCACGTCCCCAAAGGGAGATGTTACAGAGGTCTGGCTTTGTTCTCAGCCTCTGGGACTTACTTTGACCTCCTTTCCCATTTGAGACTCTGAGAAATAACCACCTCAGTGAGCGTCTCCCCAACACTTCCCTCCCCAAGCAAGGTACAGTCCCAGCACAATCAAGACTAAAATCAGTGGCTTGGTATGGTTAGGCAGAAGGGCCAGGGGGAAGGAAGGACATCTAAAAAACTGAACAACCACCCAAGAGACAGAGTTATTCAAAGATAGTCTAAACTCCAATAGGTTAGAATTCTGTGGATTGACAAGTTTAAAACCATTTGTTTTCCCACCTCTCATCAGGGTAAGGACCACCACATAGATCAATTATAGAAAAAAATAACTATGCAAAAGCATCTATGAATATCTGAGTGTGGATTAAGGTTTTATCTTATGTACCCAAGTGTTTCTAAAATAAAAAATATGCAGACCATTGTCTTTCATTTCCAACTGCCCCACGGAGAAACGGCTCCTTCATCAAGCATCAGGATTAAAACTGGGCCTCTGGAGCCAGTCAGATCTGGGTTCCTTGCTTGGTTTCATTACCTGCTGGCTATGTGACCAGAACAAGTTACTTTGCATCTTTAAGATTTAGGCTCCTCACTTTCCTCACCTAGACAGTAGGTGTGATAATACTGCTTTCATATGGTTGCTGTGAAGATGAAGTTACAGAATATATTTAAGGCAGTTAACACAGTGTCTGGCATATGACAAAGGCTCTTTAGTGGTAAATGTTCTATATAAGGCGGCGCCAGGGTGGCTGAGTCCGTTAAGTGTCCAACTTCGGCTCAGGTCATGATCTTATGGTTTGTGAGCTCAATCCCCGCATGGGGCTCTGTGCTGACAGCTCAGAGCCCGGAGCCTGCTTCATGTTGTTTGTCTGTCTGTCTCTCTCTCCCCCCTCCTCTGCTTGTGATCTGTTGCTCTCTTAAAAATAAACATGAAAAAATAAATAAAATAATAGGTAAGGCATATTCTCGTGTATGAGAAGCTGGTACAATAGGGAAGGTCCTAGGCTTGTCCTTGAGGAACTCATAAGGTTGTAGTGAGCAAGATAAAAGTACCAGCAATTATGATACAACATAATGCTGTAATAATGGTACCATACAGGGTGACATAGACCCATCAAAGATGAGCACCTAATTTAGAATGGAAATTAGGAAGGAGGTCTGAAAAGTTCCCCCAAGGAACTATCTCCTAAGCTTTGGGTGAGTAATAATTATAACCTTTTTTGTTCACTTCCTGCGTGCAAGATAGAATGTGAGATCCATTAGGGTAGGAGTTCCAAATCTTTTGTTCACTGCTATCTCTGGATCTCCTAGAATGGAGCCTGGCAGGTAGTAGGCACTAAATGAATACCTAATTCATTCAGTTATTCAATATCTGATTTGATTCTCCCAAAAACCCTAATGACAAAGTTTAGGCAAAAAGAGGAAACGCCACTTGTCCAGTATTGGGTCTCAGGGTTTCCTGGCCCCAAAGTTCATATGCTTATCCATTAGGCTGTATCGCATTTAAAACAGAATGGTAGGGGCGCCTGGGTGGCTCAGTCGGTTAAGTGGCCGACTTCGGCTCAGGTCATGATCTCGCGGTCCGTGAGTTCGAGCCCCACGTCCAGCTCTGTGCGGACAGCTCAGAGCCTGGAGCCTGTTTCAGATTCTGTGTCTCCCTCTCTCTGACCCTCCCCGTTCATGCTCTGTCTCTCTCTGTCTCAAAAATAAATAAACGTTAAAAAAAAAATTAAAAAAAAAAAACAATGGTAGTATAGTGAGAAGATAAAGGATTTCTCAGGCAGATATACTTAGGTACAGAAGTAGGAAAGGGAGTGAAGTCTCTGGGAAACAGCAATCTGTTTAGTATGGACCAAGAGCAGAGTACACAGCACCAAAAGACAGGGCAAGGACCAGGTACAGAAAGGTGCCATGGCCCAGTGAAGGAGCTTGAACTTAATTCTGAAGGTGTTTTAGAAGCATGATGTGTTGTAGGGAGAGAAATTAATGGTGCAGTTTGCAGATTGCAAAGGTCTGATGCTGGTTGTAGTGTAGAGAATATTGGAGAAGGCTAACATGAGTCAGCAATAAAGGCCTCAACTAAATCAGTGGCCAAGGGGCTGTGGAAGCAAGCACAGATCTGTGATCTTCAGAGGGTGTAATTGTTAGGATTTTCTGACTAAATGGGTGTGGGCACCATCGTTGATGGAGGTTAAGGGTAGTTAGTGAAGGAGAAAGACATTTCAAATGAATTTCAAGTTTATGGCTTGGTTGACCAAATAGATAATGGGATAATTTATCAAACTAGGAAATAAAGATGGAATCGCCCTTCTGGAAGAAAGGCTGTCAAAAGTTTGTATAGAGAGAAGTACCTCTAGGACACCCAAGTGATGAGAATGAGTGGTTACTGGGTTTCACACATAGTGGGTGTTCATTTAATATTTGTTGAATAAAGGAATATATGGGTCCTTGAATTTATTTGGTATGCTTGACTTGGATATACATAGGATTTGGAGGAAATATCTCATAGGTGAGAACTGAAGCTGTGGGTGTTGGTGCCCATAGAGCGAAAGAGAAGGCTTGGCGTAGAACTCTTTAAAAGCCCGAGAATAAAAGAGAAGCCTGCGAAAAAAGACAGGGGGATTTTGCTTGGTGGGGCTATTCAAAGAGGGAGTGGTTTCACTGTGCCCAGAAGAGAAACGAATTTCAAAAAGAAATCTCTCAAGACGAATGTCACAAAGTTTGAATCACATAAGGGCAGAGAAGGGTTTACTGGATTTGAGGTGTTCTCAAAGGTAGTTTTAAGAGGTTGGATTTCAGATCAGACCCATTAATGATAACTGAAGAAAATAAAGAAGTAATCAAGTATGGAGAACCATAATTCTCTGCAAAGTCACTAATATTCTGACTAAACCAAGATATTCAAGGAAGGAGGAAATATTAAATCAAGGTTCATATGTAGTACTGGAAACTGGAATCAACAAGTATTTGCACTAAAAAGTTTCCAGCAATATTGGAGGGGCCAATATGTTCATTAATGTGCACCTGTTAGGCACCAGATGAACTGACCCTTCCTGTGAGCCCCCATTCTAGGGGGGTCATGACCCACATCCCAACAGAATGATAAAACATATTTAAAATGCATGTTTGGAGAACAGCATTACTAAGTCAGACCCAGAGGACACAGAGCCATGAGAGTAACAAGCAAAAAAAGGAAACCATCAGATGTCTCAAACACAGGCCTACTCAAGGAAGATCAAACTGGGTACCACCACAGATTTTAATTTTTAGAGTTCCTAGCCTATAGCACAATCGCATTTCTCTGGAGACTTCAGCCAGCAAGCACTGCCAAAAATCCTGGTCTACTTTTCTAACATGTGAAGTTCATCTAGGACAGGGATTTTGCATTATCTTGGATTTGAGAAATCAAAAGACCATACAGAGAAGATCTGAAATCATTAGCCAGGAATGGATATTAATCCTGATTCCATCCCAGAAGCCCTTACTCATCACAAATGCCTTTTCCAGGTGAAAACATGTTCACTGAAGCTGATAATCGCTGCTGTCAAAGGCATTCACAGCTGTCACACCACTTTAGATGGGGGGCTTCCTTAGATTGTTATCACCTCCGGATGTAGACAGAAGATTCCACTTAGCAGTCACATTGCTGCCCTGGGACAAGTAATTTCTCCCATGTGTATGTCCTAGGACATTTTCCAGCAGAGAATGGCAGGGACAAATTATCAATCAATGGCTTAAAAATATGCTCCACATCTAAAATAATAGCAGTGGAATATACAATTGGGCAGCCAGTGGTGCTGGTCCTGAAATTGCATTGGTGGCATAGAAATGTATTTGGGATTGGTTCTTGCTCACTACTTTTAATCCCAAGGCATCAAAGATTTTTATTAGTTCTTTCTTTAGATCTGATGAGAGTTTTATGATATGACACCTCCTGATTTTAGTAATAGCTTTTTACTTAAAATTGGTGCATAAGGTTTTCCCCCTACATGAAGCTCCCTTTAAAGCCAACTTAAAAGGTGTGCTCATTCGTGATGGACTTTTGAGATTATTTGTCCTTGGAGATTACTTATCAGCCATATTTATAGCTACGCTGATATATTCATATAGAATTTTGCAAGCCTCCTATCTGCTGGTAAAATAGCAAGGTTTCCATAATGTCAAAAGACAGAACATCGCCACTGCCTAAGATGTCTTGTGTGTTGGAATTTTCTGATTTGCGATTCCTTGGATTTTCTCAAGCTTTGGACTTAACTTTGTGGAATAATTCATAGAACATGATGGGAATGCAATTTAAAAACACTCAGCACTATGATTTCTGTAATCTTTCAATCAAATCTGTGCAATGTGAGGTTTCAGTCTATTAAATAAAAATGTGCTTTTGAATTATACCAGCTGGCTAAATTTAAGAGCCTTAAGTATGCTTTCCATAAAAATACAATGTTATAAATGTTATAATTGAAAAATGTATTAAGTATCCCAGAAATATAGAAAATAAAGTAACCATGCCTGGGGAAACAGGTAAAGCTTTGACCAAGGCAGTGATCAGGGCTCATTCATTCAACAAATATTTATAGAGCACCTACTATGCACTAGGAACAATTATAGGTTTTGGAAATACAGAAATTAACAAAACTAGGTGAAATTTCCTGCCCTCATGCAATTTTCACTTAAGTGAGTGCATATGTTATGGGGTTGAGGGGATAGTCAGAAGAGAGGAGTTCAGAAAGGTAACAGAAGGACCAGAATGTACAGGGCTTTGAATGGCCGTTGTAAAGACTTCCACTTAAAACTAAAGTTAGAAGCTACTTATTTGTAGCAGCGTTAGCAGCGTCTGCTGGCACAGATGTGGAATGCTAACAATGGCAATGATTAGCAATAGCAACGCCTAACATTTACTGAATATTTAACGGACCAAGTGCTAGTCTTTAATTGAACAGGTACTTTAATCCTCAGAAGCTTATGAGGAAGGAGCAACTTTAAACCTCACTCGTTAGAGGAGGTAACTAGTTAAAAATAACTTAGCCTAATCACCAGCCAGGAAGTGGCAAAGCTGGGCAGGAATGTACCTGCCAGGTGTCAAAGTAGTCATTCTTAATCATTAAAAACAGCCTGCTTTCCACTGGAGTCTGATAAAACCTGGTGGTGGTTGGGGGGGGGGGGTAAGAATGCAGAATCTAAGGTTGGAGAGTAGCAGGGATGAGACAGCAGAAGAACACAGAGGCAAGAGAATGTAGATTGCTACCCTGAAGGCAATTAATTCGGTCAAGGGGGCAAAGAAGTAAAGCCAGAAAAAGGCTGAAGGCAGGGACAGCCAGGAGGGGATGGTAAACTCTACAGAACAGCACTATCCATGGGAAGAGGTTGGAAGAAGTGGAAGGATAGGAGTTGAAAATTATGGTTAAGGAAATGTGGGGCAGGGTGTAGTAGGAAGAGATACCAGGATTTGGGGTTAGCGATATACATGATTAATAGAGACAAAGTATTTTCTTACCCTTTATTGATAGTAATTAACTTTTCCCCCCTGAGTAAACCTCAACTATCAATGTCCGTTTCTTTGCTATCTTCTGGAGGGGAAAAGACAACCACAGGCACTGTTTTTTGGTACTTGTTTCTGAAGTTAAAATCTGCTTTCATTTTCACTATGCCAAGATCATTATAATTCAACCATCCAGCTGTAGACATGACTATTTGAGTGCTCTCATGGAAATGTGTCTGAGCCCAAATTCATGAAATTCCTTTATTTCTTTCCCCTATTTTATTTCCATGTTTACATAAGCACATCTTGCTGAATTGAGGGGACAAAAGGCATCTTGGGCTCAACTGTGTGGCAAGAGAAATGATGAGCCTATAGGTACAATTAATAAATAATCTTCCAGAAGTCTTCAGAAGCTTTCAAGAGAGGATTTCCCTAGGGCTCCCAAAAGTCAACTAACCGATTTGGCTTTATTTCTGACTTTGATACTAAGAAGTTCAGGGGCGCCTGGGTGGCTCAGTTGGTTGAGTGTCCAACTTTGGCTCAGGTCGTGCTCTCACGCTCTGTGGGTTCGAGTCCCATGCCGGGCTCTGTGCTGACAGCTCAGAGCCTGGAGCCTGCTTCGGATTCTGTGTCTCCTTCTCTCTCCGCCCCTCCCCACTTGTGCTCTGTCTCTCAAAAATAAATAAATGTAAAAAAAAAAAAAAATTAAAAAAAAAAGCTCAAACTGAGTCAAGAGACTCATTAATATAATTGTGAAGCCAGGAGGCAGGGTAATTGTGCAGTGAAGAGACAATAGTTCTAACAGGCACCGGTGGCCTTCAAAATTTCAGAGGCACCCAGAACTTGGGCTACCAGCAGCAACCAGGGACACTGGGAGGGTGGGGCTTCGCTGTCAAGTATGATGTTCATGACAGCCGAGCTGTGGCTCACGAATGTCTCCTCTACAGCTTGTCAAGGGAACATGAGGCCAGCAGCTGGGAAGCAGTGTGAGTAATGGAAGAGAAATTCCCCAATTTCTGACCTCATCCGAATAAAATTTTTAAGAAGAAAATTAAAGAAGCTTAGTTCATTAAAAAAAAAAAAGAATGCAACTGGAAATCATGAAGACTAAGTTTCTATCAGAAGTGTTCTAATTAGAGCTTATACTGTGCTTAACCAAGAGCTCATAAAGCCAAGTACCTTCATGTCCTCAATTCACATTCACTGAACATCTACAGAACATGAACATGAAGGGTCCAACTACACAGCAGAGCACAAGAAAACAAAGAGTCATCTTCAGCTAGCTTCCACTTAATTTCTAAATGAAGTTATCAGATTCTTAGGAAATACAAAAGGATCTTAGTCTCAACACCATATGGAAAGCCACAATGAGTTAAAAATCAGCTGATATAACTCCAATCAATTCTTCAGATTAGATCTCCTCCACAGCTTGCCTCTCATACTTTCCCCCAAGCCCCTAAATTCCAGTCTTCAGGGAAGATCCTATCAGCCTTTAAGAATGCAATGGGATCATTATAAACAAGAAGCAATGGCATGGCTAGTGAATTTTTATTATTTTTTGTCTTTCCATCCTTGTGGGAACAATTCCTTCAAACCTTGTGATTCTAGCTGAGTTTGACAATTACAATATTTCATCTTCCTGGCCCTAAGGATTGGTTGAGAGTTAGGCCTATGATCAAGCTATTTAGAATATTTCTCTAGCTTTAAAAAAAATTAAAGCCGCAGTGTGTGTGTGTGTGTGTGTGTGTGTGTGTGTGTGTGTACACACATGCGCACCCTTGTACTTGGGGAAGGGCAGAGATAATAGCCTCCTTATTGAAAATAGCACTCTAGAATTGAGAAAACATGGTATAAATTGTTCGGCAAGAAATAAAAGGCATCCAAATCAGAAAAAAGTAAAACTGTCACCATTTGCCTGTGACATGATATTACATATGAAAAATCCCAAGGACTCCATGAAAAACCTGTTAGAATAAATGAATTCAGTGAAGTTTCAGGGTACAAAAATCAGCGTACAGAAATCTGTTGCATTTCTAGATACTTATCAACTATCAGAGAAATTAAGAAAGCAATCTCATTTATAATGAGATCAAAAAGAATACAATACCTAGGTATAAACTTAACCAAGTAGGTGAAAGACCTGTACCCTGAAAACTATAAGACACTGATGAAAAAATTGAAGACACAAATAGATATTCCATTATCATGGATAATATTGTTAAAATGTTCATACTATCCAAAGCAATCTACAGATGCAATGCAATCCCTATAAAAGTTCCAATGGCATTTTTTCATACAAATAAAAACAGACAATTCTAACTTTTGTAAGGAACTACAAAAGATCCAGAATAGACAAAGCAATCTAAAGGACAAAGCTGGAGGCATCACACTTCCTGAAGTCAAACTGGAATACAAAACAGTAGTAATCAAAACAGTATGGTACTGGCACAAAAACAGACACATAGATCAGTGGAACAGAATAGAGAGCCCAGAAGTAAACCAATACATAGGATTAATTTATGACAAAGGAGCCAAAGAATATATAATGGGGAAAGAACAGTATCTTCAATAAATGGTGCTGGGAAAACTGGACAGCAACATATGTTAGAATGAAACTGGACCCCTACATCATACAGAAAAATGCCTAATAGATTAGAGACTTAAACAGAAGACCTAAAACCTTAAACCCCCTGGAAGAAAACATAGGGGTAAAGTTACTTGGTATCAGTCCTGGAAATTATTTGTTGGATTTGACACCAAAGTCAACAAAAGCAAAAATAAACAACTACATCAAACTAAAAACCTCCTGTATAACAAAGGAAACCATCAACAAAATGAAAAGGCAACCCATAAATTAGAAAATATTTGCAAGTCATATTTGACAAGGGGTTAATATCCAAAAGACATAAAGAACTCCTACAACTAAATAGCAAAAAAAAATCTGATTTAAAAAATGGAGGGAACTCAACGCATTTTCCAAAGATGATATACAAATGGCCAACAGGTACTTGTAAAAGTGCTCAACGTCACTAATTATGAAGGACATGCAAATCAAAACTACAATGAAGTGTCACCTCACACCTATTAGAATGACTAGTAGCAAAAAGACAAGAAATAAATGTTGGCGAGGATGTGGAACTAAAGGAATCCTCGTCCATTGTTGGTGAGAATGTAAATTGGTACAGCCACTCAGGAAAGTAGTATGGAGTTTCCTCGAAATGTGAAAAATACAAGTAACATATGATCCAGAAATTCTACTTCTGGGTTGTTAATGGGAAGAAAATGAAAAAAATATCTGCACCCCCACATTCATAACAGCATTGTTTATAATGGCTAAGACATAGAAGCAACCTAATGTATAAGGACACATGCATGGATAGAGAAAACATGGTAAAATTCCCCCCATATTGGAATAGTATTCAGCCATAAAAAACAAAGATCTCTTGCCATTTGGGACGACATGGATAGACCCTGAGGTCATTACGCAAAGTGAAATAAGTCATACAGAGGAATACCAAATGATCTTACTTATTTGTGGAATCTAAACCAGCCAGCCAACCAAACAACCCCCTAAGTCAGAGATACAGAGAACAGATTGGTGGTTACTAGAGGTGAGGGGTGAGAGTTAGGTGAATGGGTGAAGGGAGCCCAAAGGTACAAACTCCCAGTTATAAAATAAGTAAGTCCTGAGAATATAATGTACAACATGGTGACAATAGTAATACTGTACATTTCAAAGTTGAGGGAGTAGACCTTAAAAGTTCTCATTTTCACAAACAAAAAAACCCATTTGTAACTATGTGTGGTGATGGATATGAACGAGATTTCTTGTGATCATTTCCAATATATACAGATATCAAATCATTATGTTGTACACACAAAACCAATACAATGTTATATGTCAATTATATCTCAATTTAAAAAAGAAAATATAGTATACATTGTATAGTTACTATTTTTGCAAGGAGTAGATGTTGAAAGAGGTCATAGTTAAGATTAATGGACCACTCAAATTTGAATCTAGATGCTGGTCCTTCAAAATTGAGTAATCTTGACAAATTACTTTCCCTACTTTCAGCTTCCTCGTCCATAAAATGGGGCATACGAAGATTTACAAAGTAACACTTTGAGATATAAAGCTAGGTTCTTGCTTTATCTGCTGAGGTCACCATTTTTTTAGGCTTTTCCCTTCAGAGGTTTGATCTATTTCTCCTCTCCTCGAATCTAGGCAGGCCCTGTGGAAGCTTTGAGGGATAGATTTTTAGCAGTATATTTTATTGGCATAAAAATTATGCCAACTAGTTCCTAGCCTTACAATCACTAGCAGCTTCTGCCTTGGTCTCTTGGAATCCAGCTGCCCTGTAAGAAGCTTAATTATCCTTCATCACCATGCTGTGGGAAGTATAAGCCATGTGGAGAGGCCCTGTAGGAACAGATCATGGGGAGGAAGAGAGCAGGGAAAGAAAAGGAGCGATAGGGAATGGTGGTTCCAAAGCTCATGACCAAAGGTCCCAGCCACCGCAGCTAATAGTGATCCACTATGTGGATCAGAGATAAATTGTCTAGCCAAGACCTTCCTGAATCCCTGATCCACAAAACCATGAACTATAACAAAATGGTTAAGTTTAAGAGTTGGGGGATCACCTGTTACACAGGAATATAGATAACAGCAACACCCTACTGAGTCCCTATTGCTGCATAAAGGATCACTCCAAAATTTAGTGAGTTAAAACAGCAATCATTATCTTTTATTCTGCAGGCTGACTGGACACAAGTAGCAGGTTGTGACTTATGATCTCTCAAGCAGTTGTAATTAGAAGGTAGCCAACTAAAAAAAAAAAAAAAAAAAAAGAAGGTAGCCAACTACTGAAGACATCTTAATGGCTTTCTCAGCCTCCCAACTGATGGTTGATGTTGCCTTTTGGTTGGGACCTCAGCTGGAGCTCTTGTGGAACACCCACACACACCTCTCCACACGGCTTGGGCTCCCTCACAATATGGAGCTGGATTCCAAGCATGATCATCCCTGAAGAACAGGCAGAAGAGGATGGGATTTCAGAATCTACTCTTAGAAGCCCTAAGAGTAACTTCTATCATACTTCGCTGGTAACCCAGTTGCAGGAGGGATACAGACTCCATCAGAACCATAAATGGGAGGATGTCAAAGCACACTGTAAGAGAAACGTGTGGTAGCCATCTATGAAAAATAGATTCTGACACACATACACCCTTTTCTACCTCCTTACTCCCCATTTCTTCCTCACAGGGTTGTTAAAGAATGAAAGAAGAAAAAAAAAATCAGTGCTCAAGTACTGAGTTTCAAAATAGACTTTAAAGCCCCTGGCATGGAAAATAACCTGAAGAAAAATTTGTGAGCCTCAGAAGTCTGATTTTCAAGTATTAAAGGCTTAAGATCCTTGAATGACTCAGAACTTAAAGTTCATGCTATAAATCACAAGACCACATGACTAGCTGGAGACTGTTGAGGTAGGAGGCTGATGAGTTACCCTGAGAAGAGATCCTGCCCTCCCTCCTATTCCCAGCCATGCCTCAAGCCAATGGGAATCTGCAAGTAGAAAGAACCTGTCCTTTGCCTTATGTCTGGAACCCTAAGGGAAGGAAAAGCCACACAGAGGTTTCTAACTCACCACAACACAGAACATGAGGGGATAGATATGACTGAATGGCTTAGCAGGATATGGATTTTTCTGCAGAAAGGCCAAATATTTCTGAGGAGAGAGGGAGAACACACCTGACCCCATGTGGTAGCCACAGAAACATTAGCAGAAAATAGACGTGGTCTGCTGACCAAGCAGGTTTTCCTGAGGGAGAGTTGCCATGAGAGCAACTCGAAAAATCAGATCTTCATTCAGGTTTCCAGAAGCACCTTATAAAAATGTGGTGTGGTGTCCACGGTCATCGCTGCCTTCCCTCACTGAATATGCAGGCCAGAGGCAGAAGCAGAAATTAGGTTGGCGCCATTGGTTTGCATGATGCTCGGTGCATTCAATGAGGAAGCAGCTCCCTCACTCGGCTCCCCTCCTTGTCACCTCTCCTGCTTGAACTGTACCCATACCCAGCACTCAGTTTTGACTCCTCACAATCTCCACCTCCCATCCCCATCTCTGATTCTGTCACCGTATCTGTTCATTTCAGTGAGACCCGAGACATGGAGGCCCCTCTTTTTCTTCTACCTCACACCCTACTGCACACCTCTTACCTCAGGCCTACATGAGGAGACTCCTGAGAGGTTTCCTTACTTCCTTATTCTTATTTCTCAAGAAATAAGACCTCTCACCATAAGAGATATCTTTTGACCTCTCACCATAAGAGATATCTTTTATCCCTCCTTTTTCAAATGCCTTCACTGGTTTCCTATCACTTTCAGGTTAAACGTTCCAAGTCTTGCTTTTGACACTGACGTGCCCTATATAATCAAACTCCCTTTAGAAACATATCCCTCACCATATACAGTAAGGGTGGGATTTAATTTGGTTTTACCTCTTACCCTGGAATGCTAGTCCTGCCTTCTGCTGTCAGCCTAGGAAAAGACTTCTCTACATATCGAGAGAAGAGAGATGAGTCGAGAGAAGAGCCTGTTAATATTTGTTTTTTGTTTGTTTCTTAAATAGGCTCTGTGCCCAGCGTGGAGCACACTCAAGACTTGAACTCATAACCCTGAAATCAAGACCTGAGTGGAGATCAAGAGTCAGATGCTTAACCGACTAAGCCACCCAGGCACCCCAATATTTCTATTTTGAATCCTTCACATAGGCCCTTGCAGAAATGGATTTTTCCTTCTGATCATTGTACTGGACCATGTTCAGTGGGACTGCTGGACCTCTAGACTACCATTTGAAAATAACTTCAGCTTGCCTCAGGATCAAGCGAGGAAGAGGATAGCAACTCAGGTCAAGTGAATCATGATGTAAGTGTAACAGTATCTGAGTTGTCCTCTCTTTAGAGTCCCTGTCCATCCAGGACATTCAGGACGAGGAGAGAAAGCCAGGAACATTCAGCCACCACCATCTCATCTTCACAACTGCACTGACTAGTCAGGTTACATCATGAAAGTCAGGATTTCTGTTTTCAGCAAATTAAACGATGAGCTTAAAAATTGATAGGCAATTCTTGGGGTGCCTGGGTGGCTCAGTTGGTTAAATGTCTGACTTCGGCTCAGGTCGTAATCTCACAGTCTGTGAGCCTGAGCCCTGTGTCGGGCTGTGTGCTGACAGCTTAGAGCCTGGAGCCTGCTTTGGATTCTGTGTCTCCCTCTCTCTCTGCCCCTCCCCAACTCTTTCTCTTTCTTTCTCTCTCTCTCTCTCTCTCTCTCTCATAAAATAAACATTAAAAAAATTATTTTTAAATCCATAGGCAATTCTTGCTTGGAAGAAATAAGGCAGCATAGTATTGCTAATTCATAGGTTCAAAGTTCTGCAGAGGGTAAGTTCTAAGGCTGGACGTCAAGTCCAAAATAAGTGTCTCTGGCCGTTACTTCCATTTGGACACAACCTGCTGAACAGCAGCCTCGCATTCTGCACGCAAAACACTCGACTCTGGGTAAAGTAAATCATTCCACAAGTGGTCCTCCTCCCACATTCACATTACTTGAGAAGAGTTCCTGAAGTTTGGACACAGTCTGTGGAGCCGAGCCAGCAAACTTCACAGTGGTTATGAAACAGCTGCAAATCCACACTTAGGTCATGCCTTGTACAAATACTCTATAAAGGATACATTCACATTGAGAAAGGCAATGTGGCTTTGCTAGTGCTCATCAAGGTGAGCAGCCTTTATTTCACTAAGATGACAATAACAACCTATTGGGGGGTTGCTTCCTATTCCTATAAATCCTATTCGAGGCTGTATACTCAATCTGGATTACTTCTTTTCTTTTCTTACAATTTTTTTCATATTTTATTTTCTCCAATCCCCCTCCTCTGAATAAACAAATAGTAATTGACTTCCCTCATCTGAAACCATCACTTGAGCCATTCACAACATTGAAGCCAAGAACCCAACCACAAACCAAAACAAAAACACTGACTTTACCTGGCAACAGAATGCCCTCCAGCAAGGGGAGCTGTTGCCATCCCTGAGTATTAGGGTTCCCGAAAAGATGGGATCCCGAAAAGATCTTTTTTGGATTCCCTTGGAATATCAGTCAGGCAATTGTGAGAACCAAGTTTTCTGTGTGATTTTACACATAATTATCATTCTCTGCAAAATGGGAAATGGAAGCTCAGTGAACCTTTGGATTCTGTTCCAAAGATTTTGTAAATTTTACTGATCTCGAGATTGTTTCCATTTGCTAAAGAAAAGCAAATTCTGTAGTTCTAAAAACTGAAATAGATTTGTGTAAAATGCTTTCTTCTAATTGCAGTATGAAAAAAGTGGCATTTTCGTAGCAAAGCCTTCAGCAAATAATTCCAACAGATACTCCAGGAGCGAGGAATGATGCAGGCTGTGAATGGGGAGGAGGACCTGGAGAGTTCAAAGTCAAGGAAGAGGTTTCAAAAGAGCTCTATTCTTCCCAGCCTCAAGTTAGGTGTTAAAAAAAAAAAAAAAAAAAACTTGTAGTAAACAGGATC
The DNA here is from genome assembly GCF_018350215.1 of Panthera leo. Classification (NCBI taxonomy): domain Eukaryota; kingdom Metazoa; phylum Chordata; class Mammalia; order Carnivora; family Felidae; genus Panthera; species Panthera leo. The sequence continues at coordinate 56,509,385 of NC_056690.1, read as the reverse complement.
AAGTAAATAGGATCAAGCCTGGGAAGTTGCTAAAATCCCAGCTCAAGGTAGCAGAGCAGGATTAGAAGCTCACTGAAAACTCAAATATTCAGAGCCCTGGAGCTTTGAGAGTTCCTAATGCAATAAAACCTGGGCACTTCCCCCCAGCCACAAGTCAAATCATTGAAAGATACGATAGAGCCTGTATACACACTGTTAACCTGAAGCATCAATTCTTCGTTGACCTGAAAGTTTTGACCAAAAAAGTGCTACCTTGGTTATTCTTTCCTGTGATCAATGGTGTCAAATGTCATATATTTGACATTTATGATTAAATAAAAAATATTTGACCTAATGACAAATATCACTTAATACAATGGCCACATTTTCATATCTTGGCCAGCCCACAGAAATACTACTAAGGAACACCAAGGCATCAGTAAATTAGAAAAGAAGCATACTATCTGGGTATCACTTTGTCAGTAGCTTCAGTTTAGATTATGCGCGTCAAAGAGTCTGAAGTATCATACATCTTTGTTTTATTCTTTAAAAAAAAAACAAAACAAAACATGCTGTTCAGTTATCTACCAAATCAGCAAATCCTACCCATTCTACTCCAGTTGCCTCTCAATTTCTGTTTCCATAATCCTGTCATCTGAAATACAGACAAATGTGGAAAACTTCCAAGAGTCTATCAGTGCTCTCCTTTCAATCCATTTAACGCATGTGACTGTTTGTAATTCATAGAATATGCAGAACAGTTTGAAGACATACAGAATGTGTAACATTAAAAACAAAGCTCTCTCTTACTACTGTCCCTTGCCCCTAGAGTCCCATTTTAAATAGTTGATCTTTTTGAACTATTTTTGTTTTTAATTGTCTGGGGGGTTACAATTGTAGCTCTAAAAATTCAGGAATGTTCTGTTCTTGATTTATCAACACAGTATTTTCTACTATGAAAGAAATCCAACACCTTTCTATTTATTGCTTCTTGCCTGTTTCAGTTATTGGTAATCTTGTGAATTATTCCAGGGGTTACCGTTATAATTTTAAGCAACATTCTTAAAATCCTATTTCTTGACTTATTCCAAGGAAGATGACCTATTGACTCTCCATTTTAAGTCTCTTCTCAACCTCTTCTGTTTTTCATTTTCTTGGTTTTACCATTATGTCTCCTTTATCCTCTGTATTTACATTATAATCTATGACTATACTTAAGGCTTCCTTGTTTTGACTATAGATTGCTTCTAAATTTGAAGTCTAGTAGATGGCACTTATGATTGTCAGTTCTTTTCTTCAAAATCAAATGGTATCACCTTTCATAGAGAAAGAAATAGCTCATTAAATCTTGCCATCAGAAGAATATTCTAACAAAACCATGAAAGTCAAATGGATTATCTTTCTGGGGGCCATTAATTATTCAAAAGCTTGCCTCATTTGAAGATTAAAGTTGAATTTTACCCTATCTATGTATTTGATCTATCTAAGAAAGTTTGTCTTTCTTAGCGATTTTAACTGTTTTTATTTCCTGACAGAAGAAACCTATTCCATCATTATCTAATAAAGAATACTCAGATTTGAACTCTCAATTTATGTAGAATCTGACTTTTTTCTGCAAGACCTTCCTCATTGAACTAATTTAGGCCAATTGCTTGATATTATTGCTGGCATCTTGGTATTTGTTATAATCGGACTCTTCCAGTATTTAGTATATAGTTTTTAGATGCTATGTTATCCTCTACGTTTTTTCTCTCTTATTTTCCTGGACTAGATCTTCAAGTTGTTTGAGAAGCAAGAGAGGTAAAATTTTCAAGCCTTCAGGTCAGAAAAGGTCTCCTTGCTCTCATACTTTGATAGTTGGGCTGAGTACAGAATTATGGTTCCAAAATCCATTCCCTCAGTGCTTTGAAAGCCTGGTTCTATGGTGTCCCAGCCTCCAACACTATGTACCAAAGTTTATGCCATTCAGGTAAATACTCGTGTTGATAATCTTCTTATTGTCTGGCTTTCCACTCCAGAAGCCCTAAGAGTTTCTTTATCCTGCAATCTCACCAAGATGGGTAAAGGTCTGGCCTCTTTTCATCTCAATCTTTAGGCCTTTCTTTCTGCTGTCTTTGTTTTTTCCTTTAAAGACTCTTCTTAAACTATGTTGGAACGTCTAGATCATCCTTTGGATACTCTTTATTTTCCACCTGTTTTTTGCTTTATACTCTGGAATACTCTTTGTTTACATTCACGAAGACTCCTCTTGATTTTTTTTCATTTTTTCAATGTTTATTTTTTTTTTTTCTTAAGAGATCATGAGCAGGGGAGGTACAGAGATAAAGGGGCACAGAAGATCTGACATGGGCTCCATGCTGACAGCAGTGAACTGGATGTGGGGCTATAACACATGAACCATGAGATCATGACCTGAACCAGAGTCAGACGCTTAACTGATTGAGCCACCCAGGTGCCCCATTTTTTTTTTTAAGGAAATGGGTAGTATATGATGAATGCAACACTTTTCATGCCAAGGATTGAATTTTGTTTTCTTCTATTCTTAGAAATATTTCATCTGGATTATAAAAATTCTTTGAATCATTTCAACTGTTCTTCCCCCATATTTTTGTCTTTAAACATTTTTAACTAGCAGTATAATCCTGTCCCCTTTCCACGTTCTAGAAGTTTGTCCACTTCTGGTCCTTACTCCCATTTCCAGAACTGCCATGAATTTTTTTCTTCATAAAATTTTTATTTCAACTGATCATCTGGAGAGAAGGGAAACAAATCTAGATTTAGACTAGTGTTCTAGAACTCAGCACTTCCAGGTATTTGCAATGTGTTCAGTATGTTTTACTATCTAAAATGCGAAGTTTAAATACAAAGTTTAAATGACTTAGTCTGATATTTGGGATTCAGCACAGTTTGATCGTAGTTCATCTTTCTTCCTTAATCCTCCAGTAATCACATTAAAGAGTCAGTCATTCCCTCCTACCTTCCTTGAGAGGTCTCTGCTGTTCCTTATACCTTCTGACTGCTGCCTGGAATGGCCTTTTTGCTCTTCATCTAACCCTTTTTTTTTTTTTTTTTTTTTTTAACAAATTTGGGCTTACAAGTATAGGCTCAGTTCAAAGTCCATCTCTTCTGAAGCCTTTATGACCATCCTAGGATAGCCAAAATTCAGTTATATTTGAAACCATTTATTGGGGTGCGTGGGTGGCTCAGTTGGTTAAGCGTCCAACTTCAGCTCAGGTCATGATCATAAAGTTCATGGGTTCAAGCCTCATGTAGGGCTCTGTGCTGACAGCTTAGAACCTGGAGCCTGCTTCAGACTGTGTCTCTCTCTTTCTCTGCCCCTTCCCCACTCACGCTCAGTCTTTCTCTAAAATAAACATTAAGGGGCGCCTGGGTGGCTCAGTCGGTTGAGCGTCCGACTTCAGCTCAGGTCACGATCTCGCGGTCCGTGAGTTCCAGCCCTGCATTGGGCTCTGGGCTGATGGCTCAGAGCCTGGAGCCTGCTTCCGATTCTGTGTCTCCCTCTCTCTCTGCCCCTCCCCCGTTCATGCTCTGTCTCTGTCTCAAAAATAAATAAAAACGTTAAAAAAAATTAAAAAAATAAAACAAACATTAAAAAAATTTTTTTAATTAAAAAAATAAAACCATTTATTGAGTTCCATCTGAGTAAATTGTTCTTTGTGCCAGCAATATCAATTTTTTTCAATCCGAATTCTCTGCCATTTTTACCCTGAAATACAAGATAATTTTACCTAAGTGGAATTAAATTTAAAAGCAAATGCTTTATGTTTTGTTATCTTCCCATACAATAAGATATCGAATTTTTGATGAGGTGCAGAACACACGATAAGAGCAGAAGACAAGAATAGACACTTTTCCAAAGAAGATCTACAGATGGCCAACAGATACATGAAAAGATGCTCAACATCACTCATCAGGAAAATGCAAATCAAAACTGCAGTGAGATATCCCCTCACACCAGTCAAAATGGCTAAAATCAAGAACGTAGGAAACAACAACTGTTGGTGAGGATGTGGAGAAATGAGAACCCTCTTACACTGTTGGTGGGAATGCAAACTGGTATAGCCACTCTGGAAACCAATATGGAGTTTCCTCAAAAAGTTAAAAATAGAACCACCCTACAATCCAAATTACACTACCAGGTATGTACCCAAAGAATACAAAATACTGATCTGAAGGGATACATACACCCTAATGTTTACAGCATTATCTACAATAGCAAAATTGTGGAAAGAGCCAAAATGTCCATTGACTAATGGATAAGGAGATGTGGTATATATACACAATGGAATATTACTCAGTCATAAAAATGAACGAAATCTTGCCATTCGCAATGACATGGATGGAGCTCCGGTGTATTTTAATAAGCAAAATAAGTCAGAAAAAAATACCATAGGATCTCACTCACATATGGAATTTAAGAAATGAAACAAAACTAGCAATTGTGAGGGGGGTGGGGTAGACAGGCAAACCAATAAACAGCCCTTAACTATGAACAACAAATTGATGGTTACCAGACGGGAGGGTGGTAGGACATGGGTTAAATAGATGACGGGCATTAAGGAGCATACTTGTGACGAGCACTGGGTGTTGTATGGAAGTGGTGAGTCACTAAATTGTACACTGGAAACTAATATTATACCGGTGTTAATTTTTTAAAAATCGAGGAGTGTGCCTGAGTTAGGCAATTTCTTAAGTTTTGTTTTGAGCAGGAGGCAATAGCGATTAGGTATTCTTACTTCAAGACACCTTTCTAGAAGAATTGTTATCCTGGTTGGAGGCAATAATGTCATCATATAACATTCCAAGCACTCAATTCATATATATATATATATATATATATATATATATATATATATATATATATATATTTTTTTTTTTTTTTTTTTTTTTTTTTTTTTTTGACAAACCAAGCAAAGCTTTTCTCTAAGCTGGGCACCAGAAAAGGATGCTAATGGTGAAGTCCAATTTGTAAGCCAAAGCATGTGGTATGAGTGGCATTACCTCACACGAGTTTGAAATGTATCCCTCCCCAAGAGCAAAAATAAATTTGAAGCCCAAGAATCCTGTGAGAGAAACTCTACCAAGTAGATATTATGTAGCCTAGTCATTGCCTGGGAAAATCACAACAGAACACATCAGCACTTTGAAACATCATGGTCCAGTGAAGGACTAACACCATACTCCAAAACAGGAGCATGAAGTATTGGAAAATAAAAAAATCCTCATGACCTAGAATGTAGTTCTCTAGGGAGACACTGAGGCTTATCCTGACCTTTACTGTTGATGTTCCCTAACGTAGTTTGATGTTAACCTGATAATCTCGGATTCATTTGAACTGCTTTCCTGAAGACTGAAACATGACTAACTTTAGAACAGAGGCAAACACGTCAGTGCATGCATTTTAAGCAGAATGATATTTGAGGTAAGGAAGGCTGAAAATCTGTCATCCCCAGTGCAAGTCGCTGAGCAACCTCATGCCAAGCCAGTTTCATAGCTTATGCAGAATTCACGAAGTATAAATTAAGTCCTTAATGTCTGGGATGGGAATGATAATTAAAACAGAATGGATCACCTCCTTTTCTTTAGAATATTATGTTTGGGAAAAATTACACGTGAAAAAATTTTAAATCCAAGGTAATACACACTCCGGAATTCCCTAGTATAGGAATTATTCTCAGGGGATGTGGTAACACACGGGCATAAGACTTCCAGTCAGGGGGATTATTTAACCAGTTAAGATTCAGAAGTTTAAAACCTACCAAAGTTAGCTTTGAAATAGACTACTTAAGTCAAACAATGGCAGGTTGGAATAATAATAGTAGGTTAATTCTATAGACTATTCTATAGACCTTAACACTATAATCATGAATATATGTTGGGCAGCATGGAAAACTGCTCGCAACATAAAAGGAGATTAAAAGGCAGTATACTGAAGTATGCACATAGTATTGTTACAACTGTGTAAAATTACATGAGACCTAGAAGGAAAAGAGAAAAATAAATCATTAGGGTAGGATTATAGGTGACTTGCTTTTCAGGATTTCTACTATTATTTTCAATAATGGAAATTTTGGAAAGACCACAGAAGTAGAACATCATATATGTAAGACACTGAAGAAGAAAGGCAGGGGTAACCTGGGTGGCTCAGTCCATTAAGTGCCCGACTCTTGGTTTTGGCTCAGGTCATGATCTCACAGCTTCATGGGTTCAAGCCCCACATCAGGCTCTGTGCTGATGGCATGGAGCCTGCTTAGGATTCTCTCTCTCTCCCTGTCTCTTTCTCTATGCCCCTGCCCCCACTTGCACGGTCTCTATCTCTCTAAAAATAAATAAATCAGCTTTAAGAAAGGCAGGCAACATTGGAACCGTGGGAGATGTTTGATTAAATGAGTGTAGATAATCTACGTCTCATGAGATATGCCATAAGTATACTTAATTACCAAGTGACTTTTGCCTAGATGGTAAAAGATGATGGTGTAGGTCTGTTTCTTGAGTAATTTTAATTCAAATGATCAACTGTACATCATCTATGGCACTAACAGTTGTATTTCCATGAAGGGTCACCTATAATCAACATAACTGAAATGGTGGGGGAGGGTAGGGAGGGCAGGCAGGCAGGGGAGAAGGAATATAGGATACAGCTTGAGACAATCAGAATTACACACACACACACACACACACACACACACACACACACACACACACACACACACACAAAGTCATTTGCTTCCTATTACCTCTATTCCATTTCCAATCCTACCCTGAAGGTTTTCTGCTTCTCTGGTAGTTCCCAACATGTATATCTAGCTGTGAATACTGCTTGTGGAAATAGCTTTGGACTCACACTTGCTTGGGTACTAATCTTGCCTCTATTACTTACTAAGCTAGAGGCCTGGACAAGTTAGTAAGCTCTGAAACTCGATTTTCTCACTTATAAAAAGCATAAACAAATTTCATGCAGAACGTATAAAGATTCCCAAGACATCCTGTGTGAAGTTGCTAACACAGTACTTCTGTACATTAGCCATTCAAGTTTGTTCTCTCCCCATCTTTTTTCCCCCACTTTGTACACAGGACTCTGGTATTCAAGTATTAGACAGTTTAGGTAAAATGGAGGTGAATCCACCTTAGCTGTAGGTTGTTTTCACATCTTGCTCCTTCTGCCATATTTACCCTGAACGCATACCAGAAACTCCAGGCTACAATGAACTTGATGGCAGAATGAGGCCAGGCCAGACTTGTTTGGGCATCAAAGACCAGAATGAGTTTCCTGGGTTGGCTGTATCTGTAAGCTGTGTTTAAAATTTCAGTTCTATCTAATCTGGCCTTTAGAGCTGGCCGCCCAATACAGTAGCCACTGGCCACATGGGGCTGTTCACATTAAGAATAAAGAAAATGCATTTGCAATGTTCATAGTCACGTTTCAAACACTCAGTGGGCACATGTGGCTAATGGCTATTGAATCGGGTGGCACAGATATAGAACATTATCACTGCAGAACATTTAGAACTCTGCCCTAAAATTCTGAAGCTATCAGTGGGAATAAGAGGTGTCCTGGGATTAGTGCCCATCATATTCATTATTTTGCATCTTTCGGACTGGAAAAATAAACTCAGATACTCATGGGGGGGGGTGGGTAGAAGAAACACTTGATTAGGGGTCTCAATAGACACAAGCATTCCAGGCAGCAGCAGCCTATGAGACATCAATAGCATTCTTTCCCACATACCACAGTCCAGTTGTAAAGTGATAAGGTAGGTAAACCTCAGAGTAATTTTAGTGACATTTTTGCTAGCAAAGATGAGTACCAAATCCTTAACCAAATCCTGGTGCTCTGTGCAAGAGGCTGAAATCTCTAGATCCACCCCCATTGCCGCAGATAAGATTATTGAATCACTATATTGCACACTTGAAACTAATAGAACACTGTATGGTAACCATACTAGCATTTTTTTTTTTTTAAAGCAGAAATACCTTATGAAGACATACAGCAGTTAAAGGTTTCCTAAGCAGTTGGCAGTTTTTTGTTTCTGTGCAACAGAGTAGTGGACTCTGGTGCTACAAGTATCTATGATGGGCAAGGGGCGGGGAGGGGACACCAAACTCCAACTGTTCAGCTTCACTCTGAATTACGCGAATCAGTTGTGAATTAAGGCTGGTTCCTAATAATCTACTTTGTCAACAGGGGGCCCTCATGAGCTACCATCCCTGCAGTCACCTCGAACCCGTTATAAACCAGAACATTAGCAGCCAGTCACCCGGGACCTACAACATTTTAAATAAAGCATTAGCCCACTTAAATAAAATACATGTAGTGTCCTCATGGTCAAATCAAAACATGATTCACATTTCTGCCACAAAGGAGCCCTTAGGAAGTTTTCATTTGCTCAGGCACATGTGCTTCATCTGGACTGCTGAGCCCTGCTAAGACCTCTTGGAGAGGGGGGGAGGCGCTCTGCCTAGAAGACAAGAACAACTATAAATTCATGGTCTCCCAACCTGAGTGGGTGTCACCGCTTCCGGATCATCCCTCTGTCTTCCTCGTCAGCACCCTGTCATTATTCATACACCAGACATTTTAATATTCTTTCAGTTTCTTTAGATCTCTGACCCTTCCACCTTCCCCTCCCTCAGCAGATGGTCTTGCCTCTGACTTCAGAGGGTATTGAAGCCATTAGAGGAGGATTTAAGTTTCCTGCCCCCAAACCTACACATTCACCTACAAGGTAGCCCTCTCATTCTGTTTCTTGCTTGCTGCAGTGAAGAGGTATATCCTGGCCAGTTGCCTCTTGTCTTCTCAACGACTTGCCTGGTCACTCTCTACCAGACCTTATGTGCCCCTTTCTCTTGGCTCCTTCCCAGCAGCAATGAACTCTACAGTCCCTTTTATTATTTTTAATGTTTTATTTTTGAGAGACAGAGTACAAGTGGGGGAGGGGCAGAGAGAGGGAGACGGAGTCCAAAACAGGCTCCAGACTCTGAGCTGTCAGCACAGAGCCTGACGTGGGGCTTGAACCCATGAACCTTGAGATCATGACCTGAGCCAAAATCGGACACTGAACTGACTGAGCCACCTGGGCACCCCAACCCCCCCCCCCTTTATCTTAAATCAACTTTTCTTCCCCATAGATTCCCCTTTCTCTCACGTCTGTAGCCAAATATCTGAAGGCTTATCTAAACCTGCCCTCTCCACTTGCCCTTGACTCCACTTTTTGCATTCTGGATTCCAGTTTGACTAGGCCACTGAAATTATCTTCATCAAGATCACCAACTACCTCTTTGTTGCTAAAAATCAGTAGGCACTTTTTAGTCATTATCTTACTTAACCTTTGCAGAGCATTTGGACTTGCTCATTCCTGAAATGCTATTTTCCTTAGGCTTCCACGACAACATATTCAAATGCTCTTTCTCCTGTGTTTCTGTCTCATGATTAATCTGTCTCATTGTAGTGAACAAATGGTACAGAAATTTCGCTATTTTCACGGAAATGTACGGTTCAGTCACGTCAAGTACATTCACGTTGTGTGTGACCATCATCGGCATCCAACTCCAGAAAGCTTTTCGTGTGATAAAACAAACTCTATACCCATTAAGGAACTCCCCTTTATCTCCCTCTCCCAGCCCTTGAAAACCACCATTCTACTTCTCCCCTCTATGAATTTTATTCCAGGTAACTCATGAGTGGAATTATACAGTATTTCTCTTTGTGGGACTGACATTTCCTTCAACCTTAACGTTCATCTGCCATTTCCTTTAAGGCACATGAGTACTTCATTCTATGTATATTCGGTGCTTTGTTTATCCCTTCCTCTGTTAACGGGCACTTGGACGGCTGCTACCTTTTGCCTATTGTCAATAATGCTGCTATGAGAATGGGTGTATTCTTTTTCTTGATCTACCTCAATACTGGTCATCTTTAAGGTTCTACTCTACTAGGGCAATTTTAGCTCTACTCGCAGCTCCCAAAGCTGTTAGTGACTCCCAAAGCTGTATTTGTGGTTCATTTCTCTTCTGGGGGTTCAGATCCCAAACTCCACATATATTCATTTAGATGTCACAGGCACCCTAAACGCAACATGTTCAATGCTAAGCTTCAGATTCTTGCCATCACTCTAGTAATGTTCCGTTGTCCTGTGTTTTCTATCTCAGCAAATAATACCATCAAACCTCCCACTTATACCAGGCACCTGGCTGTCACCCTCTGGCAACCATAACACTGCCACTGGCAGAGCTTCTAGGGAGCCCATTCAATTCCATGGTCACCAGGGGACAGTTTCTCACTGTGGCATCATCAGGACCCCCTGATGGGGGTTCCAAGGGTCAGTCTGTGCTCCTCTGAAACACTCCTCTCTTCATAAGTCCCCTCTACATGAAATGCTAACACCTCCCTAGAGCTCTTACCTTATTTTCCTTCTCAGCCCTGAAATAGTGCTTACCACATAGCAAACCCTCAATGCACATGTCCAAGGAGTTAACCCTTGACTTCTTCCTTACCCGATCCTGTCTATCTCACCTTCTAAGTTATATTCAAATCCACCCACCTCGCTACCCCAGCTGCCAGAGGGACCATTTTAAGATATGAAACTGGCAGTTTTCTCTACTTTCACTTTCAGAATACAACCCAGGGGTGCCTGGGTGGCTCAGTCAGTTGAGCATCAGATGTTGGCTCAGATCATGATCTCACCATTCGGGAGCCCTACTTTGGGCTCACAGCTGTCAGCACAGATCCACTTCAGATCCTCTGCACCCCCACCTCTTTGCCCCTCCCCCACTAGTGGGTGCGGGCTCACTCACTCTCTCAAAAATAAACACACACACACACACACACACACACACACACACACACACAGCCAACCCAAAGGTCTTTGCTGGCCTGCCACGGGCCATCTTCATCTATCTCTCACTACTGATGCTGCTCACTACTGAACCTCTTTTAACTTAGCCAATATGCCATATGCTTCTCTTATTTTCTTTCCAAGTTTCTGAAGAGGCTGCTAGTCTTTTTACCTGAACAACTCTCCCTTCCCTTCAGTCCCCTTCTCAACATCTGCTGCCTCCTCCTTTTCCTTCAGGTCTTAGAGAAGAGGTCCCTGCCTCTTGGAAGCCTCGTCTCATCTCCCTGCTCCCGTTGTGGTCTCGTTGTCGCTGCTGGGGGCTCCCGTGGCCTCCTGCACTTCTCCCTATGCAGGAGGCCCTGCTTAGTACCCTGTCGGGGGCTGCCTGATCCGTGACTGTTCTCTGCATTGGGCCATAGCTGCATCAGGGTGGAGACTCTGAATTTCTTGCCCAAAATGTACCCTCTGCCCCTTGAACAGTGATGGGGCCATGGTCAAGGCTTAATCTTTAATATACAATTTTTAAAAATTAGCCTTACTACCATGTGCATAGACCGTATGAAATAAGTACTGAAGAGTGAAGAACCATGAATAAAACCTTCTAAATTGCTCCTTAAGCATAATTAAGTGAAATTCAGAAACGAGAATATTAAGTTCTATACCAGATACTTTTATAAATGTATTCTCGGGGCTCCCAGGTGGCTCCGTCGGTTAAGCGTCCGATTTCAGCTCAGGTCATGATCTCGTAGTTTTTGAGTTTGAGCCCCACGTCAGGCTCTGTGCTGCCAGCTCAGAACCTGGACCCTGCTTCAGATTCTGTGTCTCCCTCTCTCTCTGTCCCTCACCCATTCTCTCTCTTAAATAAATAAATAAATAAATAAATAAATAAATAAATAAATAAATAAGTGTATTCTCATTGCATCATTTATTGTCCTGATTTTTAAAGGGTAACCTCATTAATACACAAAAGGACCCCTGTCAAGAACCTGTAGCTCTAGGTGGGAAGGAGAAAGAAAAATACTTGCTGAGTGCCCATGATGTATCCACACTTACGTTTCTTCCAAGTGTTCTTACAACAAACTCAAGATGTAAAAACTCATGTGGCCAAGTTATTTGTCCAGATGCTAAAGGAGGAAAATGGCAGATGTAGGAATTTGTTCCACATTTCCCTCTCTACTAATCTATCCATCACTGTTTTAAGATTTAATTTAAGATTGAATTTAAAATTGAATTTAAAATTGAATTTAAAATTGAATTTAAAATTGAATTTAAAATTTAATTTAAAATTTAATTTAAAATTTAATTTAAAATTTAATTTAAAATTTAATTTAGCTAATTAGGGGCGCCTGAGTGGCGCCTCAGTCGGTTAAGCGTCCGACTTCGGCTCAGGTCATGATCTCGAGGTCCGTGGGTTCGAGCCCTGCGTCAGGATCTGTGCTGACAGCTCAGAGCCTGGAGTCTGTTTCGGGTTCTGTGTCTCCCTCTTTCTCTGACCCTCCCCTGTTCATGCTCTCTCTCTGTCTCAAAAATAAACGTTAAAATAAATAAATAAAATAAAATTTAATTTAGCTAAGTAAATTAAATGTTTAATTAAATTAAAATTTAAAATTTAAATTAAAAATGTAATGTAAAAATTAGAATTTAAAGTTTGTTAGCAGTGGTCTGAAATGGATAGGACACATATTGCTTCTACATGCAGAAAAAAAAAATGCATGGGCTAATTCTCTTTTTAGTTCTTATTACCCCTATGGTAGGCAGGGAAAATTGCAGCACTGAGCACAGAACAAGCAGTGAGTGAGTCAGAAGTCAGGGTCTGGTGCCTGGACTTGGTCATCAAACATCCAATGGTAGGTTTGTCACTTAACTCTCCTCACCCAAGAACGTTCATCTTTAAAATGAGGGGAGTTGGATTAGACTGAGGTTCCTTCCAGCTGTTTAAAGAACAAGATGTAAATGAAACCCTTTTAATTCTTAGTGATTTGCTCCAGTCCTCAGCTGGTGAGGGCCAGGGATCCCAGCCCTAGCTCAGTGTATTCTCAGTGAATATACTCACTGAGGACTGAGTGGGGATGGGGCTAGAAGTATAGGCCAATTAAAAAAAATTTTTTTAATGTTTATTTTTGACAGAGAGAGAGAGAGAGAGAGAGAGACAGAGAGAGAGAGAGACAGAGAGAGACAGAGCATGAGCGGGGGAGGGGCAGAGAGAGGGAGACACAGAATCCGAAGCAGGCTCCAGGCTCCGAGCTGTCAGCACAGAGCCCGACGCGGGACTCGAACTCACAGACTGCGAGATCATGACCCGAGCCGAAGTCGGCCACTCAACCGACTGAGCCACCCAGGAGCCCCTAGGCCAATTTTAATTGGAATGTTGGGTCAGCCAACTAGAATAACATTCAAATTTACAGAAGCAGATCTCCCGCAGATTATGAAAATGAAACTAATGAGGAAGACTGTCAGAAGAGGAGTCAAGTAAAAGCTCCACTTCCAGAGAGGACCTGGCTTTATCCCTACCCCCAGTGGATTCTCTGCTAGACAAGCCATCCTACTTAGTGTATTTTTTTTAAAAAAAACAGTCAATTCCATTAGATGCTAACCTTTAAGAGCTCTATCTTATTTACCCTTATAACCTTAGCTTTTAGTGTAGCACCTGGCACATAGTTAGCTATCCATAAATGTTTATGGTATGAACGGCCAATTTCCCCAACATGAGTATCCCAATCCAACTCACCTCCAAGGTTAAGCTCAGATGCCACCTCTACCCTCCAACCCCAACCTTTCCTTCCACCTGCCCTCCCAGGCTCCCGACACATCTTTCGGTATTTCTCCTATGGTGTATCTCATTTTGTATACAGTTATAGAGATTACATTTATCTATCTTAGCTTCCCAATAAGGTCAGACTCTGAGACATGAGCTGTCTTCTGCTCACCATGGAAACTCTACAATATATAGTTTAGAGCAGGCACTCAATAAATGTGGGAAAAGCTTATCATTTTTATATGTATATCAAAGCAACTAGCACTGTTTTTTTTACATATAGGAGGAGACACTCAAATATTATTGAATTACATGCTCTTTCTGATCAAGTTGTGGTGAGGTTAGTCCTTTCAGTGTGCTAAGGACTCCAAACCTTTCGTGAAGAAATATGATAAACTAGTTTAAAAGTCTTAAGAATGGTCATATCTTTGAATAATCCACTTCTAGGATTTTGTACTAAGGAAATCAACAACAACAAAAAGATACAAATTAGACTGAACCAAACCAACAACAAAATTGGAGGCTACTACGGTATAATTGATATAATAGTGTTCCTAGGATAGTTCTGAAGATCTTCAAAGAAGCTTATGACTAACACTAAGTAAAACACAAAGTTCACATCCAATATAGAAAAACAGGAATACTTGTGAGAAAATAAAATATGCAAAAAACTGAAGTTATTTTGGGATGGTGTTGTTATGGGTGATTTTCTTCTTTCCAAACTTTCTTATAAATGTATCATTTTTATAATAAAAGTTTGGCATTATCAACATTTATCTTTCCTTAATGTGGCTATATTTTCCATAGATAGTTATTTAGTGAGGACCAAAGCATAAAATTGAATTGTCTACTAAACAGCTATGCTCCAGGATTTAACTCCAGGATTCAAAGGAGACCTCACTAGGGAGGCTATTCTGGGTCATAAGGTAGAAGGTACAGGCATTGTTGGGCATAGTGCAGAAACAGATTTGGATAAGGAGCAAGCAGCTAGACTCAGTCAAGGATTCTCAGGAACCACACAAATGAGTGAGATGACTCACTCAAGCAACTATTAACACTAGTTTCTGAGAGGGTTAAGTAAGGAGGCTGCAGGCCAGAAGGGATATGAAGAGCAAGGAGAGGAATTAAGAACAGTGGTCTTCTTGTTAAGGAGATAGGAAATGGTGGAGAACTATTATCTCACAAGGTTCTATAAACTATGGCTTGCCAGCCAAATGCCATCTACTGTATGTTTCTATAAATAACGTTTTATTGGAACATCGCTAAGCCATTTATGTATTGTCCATGGCGGTTTTCACACTATGAGTTGAATAGTAGTGACAGAGACCGTATAGCCCACCAGGCAGAAAATATTCATGATGTGGCTCTTTACAGAAAAGGGAGCATTTGTCCTGTAGTCCTAGATATAAAGACATTTATAAATAGACACCCCATTTAGGCATCGGAGTACCTTTTTCTATTACTTTTTCTTTGAACATACCAGTCTAGGAGATAGGCATCTATAGAATTTATCATCCAAATGCAGATACTTTTGAGGGTGAAAGGGGGTGCTCATGAGACCATGCTCCCAGACAATGAAGTAAACCAGGACTATCCCAGACACATGGGCCCCCTACCATAAGGGCTGGTAGCAAAAGAAGTTTCAAAGAACACTCAAGGTCTGCTTTTAGGTGTATGAAGCAAGCTCAGGTGACTCTCCTGGTCTCCTTGATTCTTTCTACTTTAATTGCCCTCAGACGCCTTTCTACTTCCTTCTGTCCCAGCTCTGGTCCTTGAAAAGCCCCGCTGCTTGGATACCACTCAGAGTTCAGGATCTCCATTTTCATTAGAGCAAAAGGAAAAAAGTTTACTCATCTCATTTAAATAAATTATTTCACATCACTACAAGTAAGAATTTTATACCTGCAAATTTCACTTGGTTTGATACCAAGATAACTCCTTAAAATGCTATCCTTTGTTAGTATTTAAGCTTTCTCTTCTCAAATAATTAAGAAATAACCATTAATCACAGCATTTATCACAATGAAACCCCAAACCAAATATATTATCCATTGATTTGAGCTTTTAGTCGTGAAACTTTTTTTTTTTTTTTTTTTTTTTTTTTTGGTGTTGGGGGAAAGAAATAAAACTAAAGATGTTTAGAGCATTTTTGGTGAAGTCTTGGACGTTTTACTCAGACTGTTCTCTGAACAACAGTAGCTCACAGCTTTGAAACCTCTGTGGATGGCTTTCCAAAGATTGCCATCTGGTGGAATTTCAGTTAATTGTTCCTTTGTTCTAGGGAGCTGCTGGAGGTGAGTGAACCTTGAAGGCATTAGAGAGACTCAGAATATCAGTGAGAGATAAGTGAAGTTCAAATGATAGGGTCTCAAACACAAACCCCAAACTGAAAAAAAAAAAAAATGAGGCTTTGAGTCTTTGTCTCCTTCCCAAATCCTCTCCGCTCCCTATTGTAAAGTCTGAGAATTTGCCTTGATTTTGATTATAAATAAATGAAATAGAATATTTGTTCACAAATAATACTGAATGTCCTGAGATTACTTGATTACATCTTGATATTCTCCCTTCACTTATCACTAACAATATCTCCAAAAGTAAACTTTAATTTGCTTGGCCATTTTTAGAGGAATTGCTGATAGCGGTTAATTAGCCCTTGATACACTTGAGAGATAGATTATAGATTGAAAAATAATGTTTTAACGGAGAATGTTTACTGGAATACTTTAATTGTAAAATAGGATTTTGAAAATAAATTGTTACAAAGGCACCAATACTTCAATTCCATCAGTAGACAAGGATTCCCACACTATTTTATATTTAAACCCTACCTTGAGCATCCAGGCTCTCTCCCTGGCTGTCGAGATGAACCGTACCGTTGAGAAGTGGGATTCTGGGATAATAAGAAAAAGAAAAAGAATGTTTAATAGGATGAAAACATGGGAGCAAAGAGTTATAATTGAGTTTATTGGGTTTAGTTAGCTATGGAAAGGGACATCGAAACGCACACACAATAACAAAACACAGTTGGTTTTACCACAGGGGAGAGATTAAGTTAGGCAAGCAATAGGGTTCTCAGTCTCTATTTTAGATTAATTTTTAGGTTGATTATGGTTTGTGAGTATTTAGTATGTCAATTTTATGAAAGTAATTTCTTATCTTTTCACCTTTCCCTGTGATAGTCTGAAGCAATGAGAATTCATGTGTTAGCAGGAAGCAGAGCCTCTATGGGGTATCAAAGGTCAACATCAAACTTCCTGAAACTTCAGCTTATTTTCAGGGTTTTTTTCAGAGTACGCTCCATGCCCAGCACAGAGTCCAACACAGGGCTTGAACTCACCACCCTGAGGATCAAGACCTGAGCGGAGATCAGGAGATGCTTAACCCACTGAGCCACCCAGGCATCCCTATTTCAGGTTTCAGATCTAGTATCAACACAGGCTTATTCTTCTAATCGGAAGATATTTTTTAATAGTTTTAAAAATTTTTAAATAAATTAAAAAATAATTTCTTTTTGAGAGAGAGACAGACAGAGCCAGCAGGAAAGGAACAGAGAGGGAGACAGAATCTGAAGCAGACTCCAGGCTCTGAGCTGTCACCACGAGCCCTACACAGGGCTCGAACCCACAAACAGCGAGTTCCTGACCTGAGCCGAAGCCTGATCTTTAACCAACTGACCCACCCAGGTGCCTCAATAGTTTATTCATTTTTGAGACAGCATGTAAGCGCACATGCATGCACACACACACACACACAGTGGGGGAGTGGCACAGAGTGATAGGGAGACAGAGGACCAGAAGGGGCCTCCCTGCTATCAGCAGAAAGCCCGATCCAGGGCTGGAACTCACTAACCTTGAGATTGTGACCTGAACCAAAGTCAGACGCTTTACCTACTGAGTCACCCAGGTACCCCTAGTCAGAAGATTTTGAGAGGCTAGGCATTCTAAACAATGCCAGGATCCAACTTTAAAATATATACACCAACAAATGATAATTTGTGTCAATTAGCTATTTCTCTTCCAAACATGCTCTCGCTACGTGAAAAGACAGTAAACTGACGGAGGACGGATCTAATTCTTGAGGCTAAGAAATGTGTCTCAATTCCAGATTTTGAGGCTCCAGTGTCAGGGTGGGGAGTGGATGGTTACCGGGGAGACTGTTTATGGCTCAAGCTGGTGCTGCTGAAAAGGACCCAAGATGTATATGTGCACAAGCCTTAATGGTCTTTCCACCTCCCCAAGGAACATATCAGAAATGACTGCTGCCTTCCACGTAGGCCCTAACCCTGCACACTGCTCTTCTGAAATGGTCCTGTAACAGAAAATACAAATGCCTTTGGTGCCTACTTGGTTCTTTAAAAAGTCAATTGCATAAAAATAAAGTATTTGTGGCACACCCGATGCAATGTGATTAATCCTAGACACAGTTCTAGAGATGTTGCCGGGAGATTTAAAAAGAAAAAAAAAAAAAGAGGCACTTTACACCTTTTCTATAAGGCAAAATGGAGATGGTAAGACAGTGCAAGGAAAAAAAAAATAGAAACAAGATAGTAGGTGCTGAGAGAAGTAAAGGTAGGAGCTGATTTTTCAACGTTATACTCTTCAGTAATGGAGCTTAAAAGGCATTTGTAAATTTGGCTTGTTTAAAAAAAAAATCAGAAAATTCAATATACATGGTCTTGAGGACCGAACTCCGGTAACAATTTTTTCTTTCCAAGAGAACAAATAGAATTTCTTTAAATATTTTAGAGCAGAGTTTAACTGCATAGGTATTTCACATCTTTCCATAAATCTAACGATAGCTGATAAAAAAAAAAAATCAGACAAAAAAATCTGTTCCCATCCATGTCATTTTCCTAAGTCCTCCAATCTTCCAGCAATTAATTGAATTACACTAAAATTTTCATTTACCTTATTTAACTATGTTACCAGGGAAAGGACTGGCCACCCAGCTAGGAAGCAAGAGTACAAAAGTTCCAAGTTTACCTATAAACTAGATAATTCACCCTTTGAAAATTCAGGATTGGCTGTATACAATTGGTCTTTTTCTGCTGACAATGACCCATTGCTCATTTTCCAACAGCTGTAATGGGTCAGTTTGAATGGGATCATTTACTGAAAACTATGCACCGATCATTTCACACATTTTATCTAATTTAACCTTCAAAATCTTAATACCAATTAAGAAACTGAGGCTCAGGGTAGTGGTGCCATATCCAGGGTGGTGGATAGATGTCCATATCATGCATCTAGAAAGTGACCCTTTCTGACAAGAGTCTGATGGACTCATGTGTCTGCTCAGCCTTTCACCCATATCATGTGCCACTGTAAAAGCCAGGCCTTCGCCATAGATTTGAAGGCCACAGACAGTCTTTGCTCTGCTCGTGGCAGAGAAGTGCTCAGTAAGGCACAACCTTGCAAGGTGGCAGGTGAGGCAGTTTTGTCTGTGATGTGCGACAGCAGCAAAGCAGTTCTTATCCATAAATTTCATACTTTATGTAAAAATTAAAAATGGAGCACAGTATAAATACAAAATAGAAAACTATGAGAAACATAGAAAACCTTTGAGACCTAGGGCCTGGCAAAGAGTTCTTAGCCTTGATACCCAAAACACAACCCATAAAAGGTAAAGTTAAATACACTGGACTTCATCAAAATTAAAAACTTTTGTCCCTGTGAATTGGATGTAAATACAAGGTATAAACTAGGAGAAAGTACTTGCAAACCATAGATCTCACAAGAGGACTAGTTTCTAGAATAAAGAGTTCTGAAAGCAATTAAAAAAGTTCAGTTAAAAAGTGGGCAAAAGACATGAACAGGCATTTATCTGAAGAGGATATATAGTTAATAAGTATATGAAATGATATTTAACATTAGCCACTATGTGGGTGAAAATTAAAAACCGTAATGAGATATCACTACACACATAGCAGAATGGCTAAAATAAATAGTGACAACTTGAAATACTGATGAAGATGTGAAGAAACGAGAGCAGTCACATCACTTATAAGAATGTCTAAGGGTTCTGCTACCCTGCCAAACATTTTTGTTTTAACACACAACTACCATACAATCCACCAATTGTACCTCTAGGCATTTTTCCAAATTAAAATGTATGTTTACAGCGGTTTTGTTTGGTTTTAGCAGTAGTCAAAAGCCAGAGACAACCCAGACGTCCTTCAACAGGTTAACGGTTAGTCGAACTGTGGCACATCCCTACCACGGAATGCTACTTAGCAATAGAAAAGAACAATTCATACATACAACTTAGACCAATTTCCAGAGAATTATCCTGTGTGAAAAAAAGGCAATCCCCAAAGGCCATATACTGTATGATTACATTTATCTGACAGTCTCAAAATAAGTATAGAATTGGAGCACAGATTAATGGTTGTGGGGTAGAGAAAGAGAAGCAGGAGTGGCAGGAAGAGGGGGTGATTATAAAGAGGCAACATAAGGCATCCTTGTGATAGAAATGTTCTGTATCTTCAATGCGTATTAGTGTCGATATCCTGGTTGTGATGTTATAAGTTTGTAAGTTGTTGGGACACCTGGGTGGCTCAGTCAGTTAAGTGTCCAACTCTTGATTTGGCTCCAATTGTCATCTCCCAGTCATAGGATCGAGCCCCCTGTTGGCCTCTGCATGGACAGTGTGGACCTGATTGTGATTCTCTCTCCCTTTTGCTCTCTGCACCTCCCCCCTCCCCAAATGACCAACATAAAAATATTAAGATGTTACCACAGAGGGGGAGAACAGAGTAAAGGGTATATGGGAGAGAGCTCCATATCATTCCTTACAAGTACATGTTAATGCACAATGATCTAAAAACAAAAAGTTTAATTCAAAAAAGATTGGCCAGTAATTACAATTGAGGGGGAAGCTCTCTTACTTTCTTACCTTTTTAGAGAAGAACAAAAGCCCCAAAACAGTGGGCAAGATGGGGTTAGGAATTTGTCCCACTTCGCACAGATCCAAGAAAAAAGCTCACCCACGGTTCTAGCATGCAGAAACCACTGTGAACAGTTCACTCTTGCCTACCTTAGAGTTCTCTATCATCCCCTTTTTCCACATTAACCTTAATAAACTTTCATTTAAAGTCAAAGTGTTGATACAAATACACTCAAAACCAGAACTAACTTCTAAGTAGTTTGTTATGCTCTGCATTTTTGAAACGATCTCTCCTACCTTCAGGTTCAGGCGATCCAAGAATTTCCAATTCCCACCCTTATTGGCTCAGGACTAGCATTTCATCTCCCGCGGTTCTCATAGATGACAAGGTAGGTGTTCTGTATTCTAAACCGGGTCACACTACAGAAGAGCACAACTGTAACCACCCCTACACAAGCATGAGCTTACAGGGTTTTCTTTTACGTTAGAAGAGACCACGTTGACTTCTACTCTTCCTATTTTAAGCGCTAGGCAGCTTCTCAGAAATGAGCCAGCCGCGGTCTCTTGGCCTGCTGGTTTTAACTGCAGAGAGCAGGTGTCTTTGTTAGAGTAAGAGTCACGACACAGCCAAACTCTTTAACAGAGCACGTTCTCAGTTACTATAAAAGTCTATTTTCCTTCATCCTCTAGCAATTTCAAATCCTCTTTCTTTGAAGAAACTTGGAATTCTGGCATCCCATGTGTGGGGCATAGAGCATCTGTCCTAGCTTGAGAGTCCCCTCTAGAGACTGCTTCCATGTCTGGCCATATAGCCATAGGCACTTAAGAGGTCTCAGAATCAAGAAGGGGTTGTAAAGACTTTCCAATCATGCCCCACCATTGAAAGATCTCACTCTTTCTTCAGTGCCCTGTATCTAACCAGTGAGGCTTCTGATCAGTGCAAGGTTAAAGCATTCTCTGCACAAAAGAGATGGGAGTCACAGCCTCTCCAGTTGCTCCTGGCTGTATTTTCTGGGAAGGGGACACTGCTGGGACATGAACCGAGGTTTTCCCCTCCAGAGAAGGGCCAAGTGATCTCTGGACCTTCAGAATGAGCTGTATCCTCAATTCCAAACTCCTGGTGCTGCTGTGAGATATCGAATCACTCCAGTTATAAATCACATGCTTTAGTGTGGGAGGTCCACAACTTTCTAGGAATAAAGCAGAATGTAAGCATTAACAGAAAGTCACAGACTATTAATCCTTAGGCTGATCCTACTCCATATTAGCCTTCTGAAGAGTCCTGCCTCCGCCAAACACCACCTCAATTATTGGCCTCGGTTGGGTGGGTTGGACTCAGGGCCTTCCCCAGAGCAGCAGCAGGAGGTCAAGAGCCCGCCCAGTTCAACTATCTCAGGGAACCGAGAGGCATGACTGCCGGGAAGCACAGAACTGAGCACACACCAGGGAAACCAAAACCAAATGAGATTATCTGGCAAGTAAAGGAGGTCAAATTACACTGACTCTTGGGCACTGAGTGTGGTACAACACATTCCTCTCCTTAAGCAAGGCAGACTACAAAATGACCCATATTGTATATTTAAGTGCTTTTGAAAAATTATAGCTGGTGGATAAAGGGATTTTGGTGGAATACATTAAGAACGGTAATGATGTTAAAACTTCTTTTGGTCGTGTGATTTAGGCTTCTATAAAAATAAAATATAATCCCCCCAAACGGTCTTAAGTCATAGCTATAATAAAATAGAAATTCAGTTATTTTCATACAAATGGAGCCTCACCCCCTCTTAGAATCCTCCTTTATCCATCTGCTACTTCCCATGCGAACCAGGATTAAAATAATTTGAGAGTGCCCTTTCTATTCTAGAATAGACTACTCACAGTGCTCAAGGCATGAAAGTAAAATAAAAAAGACAGACCTGAGAAACTACATGAGAAATGCCATATGTATTAATTCTGTGAAAGGTTCTTAATAATTACATGACTTCACTATCCTCTTATCTGTTTGTAATCAGATACCCTTGAAAATAGTTGGAATGGAAGAACGGCTCCTTTCCTCACAAGTTGACTGCTAATAACACGTAGCAGAATGTTCGTGAATAAAGAAAGTAGCACAGTGAATGGGATCAGATTCATTTTAAGAGCCCAGCATCCTAATTTAGCCTTTGGGTTATAGAAGCTAAATCCTCCCTTTACATGTGTCCTGTCTTTATGGTCTTATTCTTTTGACCACCCAAAGAAGAAATACAATAACAAAGTGGAAGTATTGAAAGGGTAACGGGAAATTTAATAAGACTTTGGTCATAGCAAGAAGGTTAGGATACCAGGTACGAAGGGTTGCTAAGACCTCTCTCAAAAGGTGGATAGCCATTGTCCACTTGTAGCGTTGTGTGGGAAGATTTTCAAACTAACATTTTCAGCAGTCTGTTAGAAGTGTTAAGTGGATGGAAACTTCTTGAAATACGCAGGATTATTTGCTTAGCCTCTACCCCCAGGTTTTCTGTTGGTGCTGGTGTGCATCCCATAACGCTCATGTAACCACCACCAACACTGTTTTGGTGGGGGGTCCTACTGTGGGGTTTTCTAGAAGAGACCCACTTACAAAATATTTGGGGGCTGGATCAGTAATCATTAAATGGGGAAATTTAGGCTGAATTCCACTCACCTGGAATCTAGTGACGCTCCAGAACAGAAGTACTGATTATGTTATCAGGGATCAAACTTGGGTGGGTGGGTTGTGGAGCATAGCGAAACAAACCCCCATCTATTCTAAGAACTAAATCTGGGCCAAATACCCAACTTGAAATGTTTCCTAAAGCCTTTTCTTTCCACAATTATGCAGGTCTATAGCTCTTCCTGTTTTTTTGTAGTCTATTGGTTTATTAACACTAATACGACATGCACATAAGCAGTCTGTTATTTTCTTCACTGGGCAGCCTGGCATTGGGATTGGGGACTGATGGCCAGCTGGGCTGCTCTTTCCACAAGGGCTCTGTGGTGCTTGCAGGAGACGTTGTGAGCAATCTCTACACAGTAAGATTTGTTGCACATCAGCAGCACTTCAAGCTTCTTGATGTTGCGGACCAGAAACTTGTGGAAGGCACTGGAGAGCGTGTGCTTGGTTTTCTTGTTGCTCCTGTAGTCAATGTCGGGCACAAGATCGTGCCCTTGAACCTTCTGTGTATCCTATTGTCAGTGCCTCTGGATTTCCACCAACTGTGCTTAATTTTGACACCTCGGTCTGACTGGTGCCAGATGAAATTCTTGGCCCTCTTTTTACCAAACTTGGGCTTCACCAGAGGTCTGGGGGCGGCAGTGGTCCCGACCAGGAGCTGGCTTCCACCCCTGCAGGCAGCACCGGGGAAGAGGATGGCTCTCCATTTTGTAAAAATGTTTCACAGACATCATCTCACTCAGATCTTGAAATCTCAATTCTTTCTCCACAGGTTCACTGTGCTTGCCTTTTGGCTACTGCCTTTTGCTCCTTGATTTTTCTTCCTTAGAAACTCTCATCTGCTATGGAGTTGCAAAGCCCTCTAAATCAGCTTTTCCCCAGATGGTGCCCCTCACTCTCTGCCTTCCAGGGGGTGTTTTTAGACATTCCCTCCTGGTCATCTCCCTCCACCTCAAAGAAATTAAATACTACCGAATAGATTTTATCTGTTAGGGTAGAGCTTTAGACGGCCACAAACCACTGTAATATCTGATTTTTGTCCCCATTGAGAGGGCATGCTCCAATCCAATTGAACAAAAATATCACGCAACGTCTCTGGGCTGAGATGTAGGGATACAACCAGGAACCAGGTGGGCCCTGTCCTCCTACTCGGTTAGATACAAAACCCTTTTTTGCTTAACCCCTAAAAAGAGTCATCAATCACAGGAACTTATTGTAGGAAATCACACAGCTGATCAAGGACAGAGCTGGGACCCAAACTCTGGTCTTCTGAGTTTCAAATCACATGCTCTTCCTATGAATCTGTTCTGACCCATTCTCCTTTTTTCTCCCCTTAGCTCAGGCTTTCTTTGCATTTTAAAATTCAATTTCATATTTTTGGAGCAACAGAGCACCACATTTTAATCTTCATAATTTTTTTATGCAGTTCCTAATCACTCATTTGTGTAACATTTATTGAACCCATGAGAACAGTTACCGCTTATGTGCGGCTTCTATGTGTCAGGTGCGGTCCTAAGTGTGTTCCCTGAATCAGCTCATTTACTTCCCGCTGTAACATTCTGTAGGATGTCATTTCTTATTTTGATCTTACAGCTACATGGAGGCTTGTGGCAGGGCCAGGACTTGGGACCTCGTGAACATCATGTTACACACCTTTTACGTCCTAGGCACCCTGCTAGGTGCCGGGGCTCTAAAGGGTGAGAAATTTACAGTGCAGCCATCCAGGGGCTAATAGACACACTCATAACTATACCATGAGGCTGTGAATGCAAGCATATTGACAGGGAGGGTCAAGAACAAAAAGGAAAAATGTATGACTGCTGTTTCCTGGATGATCTGTAGGATTTGAAGGCCATGGTTTTCCTCATTCTGAAAATTAGAGAAAAAGAAGTATTTTCCTGCTCAGGTTCCTTTATGGCAGTGTTTTTCAGATTTCGAGTCAGCCAGGAATCTTAAAATTCAAATTATGATTCTATAGGCCTGGGGTGGGGTCTGAGATTCTGTCTTTCTAGAAACTTCTAGATGCTGCTGCTGGTCCAGGAACCACACTCTGAGTTGCACAGAATCTGTTCTCAGAGCTCTTCCCACAATCTGCTATGTGCTGATCGGGGCTGCACTTAGATGGGCCATCCACTCAGACGATTCCAACTGATGTAAACTCATTTATAGCTCAGACCTTGTCACCAAAGATGGATCAAAGCAAAATTTAGGAGGTAAAGTCCTTGGGACACATTTTTCCTTGCTCCACTGCTCCCCCCCAATATCCCTAATCCCCCAGTGGTCACGTACTCATCAAGAGTTTCAGGTCCTTAGGGAAAGTTCTCTGCTTTCCAAGAGGATGTGTAGCTAATTAACTAATCTGTGCAAATGCGTTGGGGAGTGCTAATCACAACCATTTGTTATTTCTTCTCCTGCTGACCCAAATGGCTGGTTCTGGCTTTGGTTACACTGGTGCCCTCAATGAAGCCATGTTTATCTTCCCTTGCATAGGGAAGGGACTCAGCTGAATTTACTGCACATACATCCAGTGTGCTTGAGACACACGAGGATGCTCAGGTGAGCTAAGTAGTCTCTCTAAAACAAAAAGGGAGCAAAAAAAACCACTTAAGTTTGCAGAAGCTAACTCTTTTGGTAACTCTAGTATACTTGAACTGTCATTTTGCCTAAAAGAATCAGGTTCAAAGTAGGTTTTGAGATTGCCAGCACTTTCTAACAACACTCCTGGACAAGTCATGACTTCTCCAGGTGCACTTGCATTTTTTTTTTTTCTAACTTTTAATGTTTATTTGTGCCAGAGAGGGAGACACAGAATCTGAAGCAGGCACCCGGCTCTGACTGTCAGCACAGAGCTTGATGTGGGGCTTGAACTCACAAACCAAAAGACCTGAAGTCAGATGCTTCACCAACTGATCCACCCAGGTGCACCTCCCCCTCCCCCGCCTTTTTAAATTTTAACTTGCATATTCAAACTGAGGGAAAAGAAGCAAATATTCTGACATGAATGGTAAGAGTCCTCATCGGTGATGGGCTGTATACCAAAATGGACTTATCAACCCATTTTTTGAAACCCCATTCATCTTTCCATGGGAAATAGGAGGCTGTTACAATTTAATAGCTTTATGAACAAAAGGGAACTTTGAGGGCTACGTGGAGAATCCAACTCTCCTTTGTAAATCCACCTGGTATAAAGGGCACTGGACCTGGAATAAATTCCCTGGGACTGAGGTTCTCCCCCTTATGTGAACTGTGCATATACCATTTAAACTCCAGGCTCCAGTTTTTATGGTTTCCTGTCAAGTGCAGCTACTTAGAGTGTTCGTGCTACATAGAAGCATCCTTTACTGCAAATTTCTCTGTAAATGGGAAACACTCATGATCATCATCACTATTAAATAATTGGGTTTGAACCACATCTCCCTTGTCAATTGGATCTGAATATTAGTTACAGGATCAGGAAGTTGAAGTACAATCAATTATGGCAAAAACCAACGGCTTGGAAAGAATGGGAGAGAATGCCCATCTGAAGGGATCTTGTGGGTGTGGCCTTGAGCAGGACCCTCACTCACAATAGGTGAAGCCTCTTGTGCTGCCTCTTCTGTAGTCCGTGACCTCAGCAGGTTCCACGGCTTGACCACAGATCTATTAAGGTTGGCAGTGGAGGGAGGAAAAAAAAAAAAAAAGCAAAGCACAAAGCTGTCTTTTGATCACAAGTAGAACTTTCCCTGTTAGCTTTAGGTCAAATGCTAGTTAGATCAGGCCATTGTAGGGATTTCACGCTTCGCAGACATGACTGCATTGAATGCAGGGTTTTAAGATTCTTCTTTCTTTCAAATCTTTTCAAATCTTCCTAGAGAAGCTAGTTTTTCTGCCTTTTGGTTCCTCCCCATCCCACAAGGTGCTTCCTTTCTGCTCCCCATGGGGAGATCTACCGCACCCCCTGGTCTTCCCAGGAGCACAAGGTGCTGGAGAGCCAGGAGGAGGAGGGCCTCTTGTGTCTGCCTGTACTTTGGGGCAGCTCAGTACAACTCACTGCTGGACTGGATCAGTAGTCCCGCTTGTCCAGGTCTTCCCTGATCTCTAACAGGATAAGATCTACGACCTGTGTATAGCTCAGCCCAGGCCCACTGAGGGAGAGAGGACCAAATACTGACAACCAGGCGTGTGGGGAAAAGGGAGCTCAGCAGGCGATCTGAGTGGATGCTCTTTAAAATGTGCCTGCTCTGCCAGAAATCCCACCACTTTCCTATTTGGATCTACAATGGCCTCATATGTCAGAAGCTTAAATCCTACCACTACTTCTGCCCCGTTGCAATTTAAATAATTCACAGTGCTAACGTGCTATTGAAATGATTTATTTTCCTCATGTTTTGAAAAGCTCATGGGTTCTCTGAAGTACAGTTCCCATTACATTTCCTATTATAGTTCATTCTAAGAGATGGATTCACAACTACCTTTTGGAGTGCTGGGATATCTTGTGGGGGAAGCAGAGGGAAAGGGAAGATACCCTCCTAATCGAGGAGGCTAGAGGTCACAGGTGAATTGAGTTGTTTGCATTGCACCTAAAGCAGAGTTGGGACACAACCCATGTCCCCCCACAATCAATTTAAGTTGACTTGTTAATAAGAACAGTAAGAATGATGTGGTGTCTAACTTGCAAAGATTGTGTAAGCAGAGGAGAGGCCAGCATTCTTGGTCTTAACTCCTAACTCATGCTTATTTGTCTTTTGAAGATTTTGGTAGATATTACTGCTTCCTCTTTGAGTGTATTCTTTCTCTAAAACTTTAATTCCTCATCAATGGAATTTAACTTCTTCTTAGTTTTTTAAGCTCTAGAGCCTCTGTTCATGATCTTTAGGAGATAATTTTTTCAGATAGGGAAATCAAAGTATGAAAGTCTCCCCACTCCATACAAAAGTAACAATAACACTGTTATTAACTACTTAACTTTCAAAAACAAACTCCCCAAAATGTGAAAAACCAAAAAATACACGTGGCTTTTAGATTCCAAGAGCAACGCTCAAACCACGAAGCCTCATACGAGTTGAGTGTTAAAGGTCTCTTTCCTTTGGGAGGGGCCACAAACCCCATGGGAAAATATGACTCAAAAGGACTTGGGCTTGAGGTCACAGTGTACAGAACACAATTGTTCTCCCCATCCTGCATGGCTCACCTGCGTCAGATTGCTCAACAAGGTATACTCTGAAGGTGTCAAATGACTCTTAAAAACCCCACCCAAGGTTCCCTGTCTGGGCGAAATTACGATGAATAGCATCATCAGACACGCAGATAAGCAGTTTAGGACAGAATAACAATGTAATACACTCTTCCACAAGAGAAGCCACACTCAGATGCACACTCAAGTTGGTGTCCATGGTGATGGGTCAGCACAGCGACAGGCTCCCAAAGGGGAAAAGAAGCCACACATTCTTCAATATAGTTATACTCCCCGTGGTCTATGGGGCTAATTGTGAGAGCCGCTGGTAAGCAGTACCAGGAGCCTCTGGTTCCTTTCAAATAAGACAAACAATAGCCTTGCAGGACAGACATTTCTTGTTTCTGGGTACAACTTGATTCCAAAGCCCTCATCCGTCTCCTGCTAATTCAAAACAGCAGCCTCCCAGGCTAAGCCTCATTCCATCAGATTGTTCACCCTTGAGTTCACAAGACATTCCTTCCACAATGAAAGGACCAAGTGGTTCCTGAACACAGAGAAAGCTCCTGTTCAGCTGCTGTTTCATTTTAGTAGGAGTTCAGAAACATCACTGTAGAAGTACTTGCTCTTTGTCTACAGTTTTAAAACCAGTATCTGGAAAAAAGAAAAAAAGTCCTCAGGGTGTCAGGGGTTCACTTTGAAAGTGGGGCTGGAGGAAAGGCAGGATGGTGGACAAGAATTCTATCATGAAACTTTTTTTGGATAACAGGTTTTTTTTTTTTAATTTTTTTTTTAACGCTTATTTATTTTTGAGACAGAGAGAGACAGAGCATGAGTGGGGGAGGTGCAGAGAGAGAGGGAGACACAGAATCTGAAGCAGGCTCCAGGCTCCGAGCTGTCAGCACAGAGCCCGACACGGGGCTCGAACTCACGGACCGTGAGATGAAGTCGGACGCTTAACTGACCAAGCCACCCAGGCGCCCCCAGGTTTTTTTTTTTTTAATGGAAAAGTGACTTATGGTAGGATTCATGATAAAACACATCGTAACACCTATCAGGATTAGAAATGGTTTTGCAGCATTCCACCATTTACCTTTCCTAACACCTACGAGTATACTCCATCAGAGAACCATTATCTCTAGGTCTTACCAAACGCTTACCAGAATCTGCCCCTGCTACACCTTAGACCAAATGTAAAGTGCAGGTTCCCTCAGAGATGTTGGTGTTTAACAAATATTAAATGCCTTAAACGAAAAAAGATGAAATTCCAACAGTGGCCTTTCTGGAATTATTCACAGAAAGAGAAGCATTTCTCTCCCCCTCAACCCCCAGTAGGTTTTCCATAGTCTTTACTATGCAACAAAAGACTCCCAAACATGAGCCAGTGACCCTGAGAGTCCTACCTAAATACCCACTTTCCCAGCACGGAAACAAAACTTCCACCTATCTCTTTTCATCTACAAAGCAGTGGGGTCGGAAAATGACAAAACAACTCCCAATATTGAATGCTTACGTATCAATTATGCTCCACTCGGACCTGGGGGACGTAAAGATGAATACGAGTCCATCCCGACCGCCAACCAATTTATGTGCTGGGGAGGCCCATGTGTGGGGAATTAAAGGCAAACTGCAATGAGTCACCTGACCTATCCTGGATGGGTGGGGCTGTGGGAGGTGGGGAGAGGTAATGGCTAGGAGGTTAGGAAAGGCTTTCCGGAACAGCCTTTCTCAAATGTTAATCCAGAACACCTGAGAATCTTACTACAGTGCAGATTCCGATTGAGAATGTCTGGGGTGGAGCCCAAGCTTCAGCATTTATAAGATGTTCCAGGTGATGCAACAGCCGCTGGTCCGGGGAGCACACTCTGAGTGGCAAGGACCTCGAGGAATGAACACCTGACATAAGACAAAGGCTGAGCTTGAGTTAACCAAGGAAAGACGCCTTGGGCAGAAAAACATTCAGAGACATTGAAGCTAGAAAGATCATGCTGGATGTGGGGAGCAACATTCAGCACGGTAAGGGAGAGGTTTATGTGAAACATTGTTGAGTGCGAATACAGTCAATAAAAGCTTTACACAAAAATGGGGAAAAAATATTTTTAATACTTGAATGGAGGTGGTAAGATTGGGAATGGTCCCCCTCACGCCCCTTCCTCATTGTTGTCAAACTCTCGCTCGTGAATTTTGTGTGGCATTTATTAAAACAACCACAGAAGGATACATTCGTTTCTCTTCCACGTGCTGGTGAGGGGAATTCTGTACTGGGGTGTCTTTTGACAAAATGACCACACGGCTTCCTCCAATCTGGGATTATGTGATGGGCTAAGATACACAGTTACTTAGTGACTGATGGCAACGATTATGTAGTGACAAGGTTATGATCACTACAGAAAAAGCTGTGTTTTTGAAGGAATAATATTTTATAGAAGGAGTCAAGTAATTAAAAACATTGAAGCGTGTTTTTTATAGTCCATCCATAAAATTTCACCTGGGGAAAAAATGCGAGAGGAATTATATAGAATTTGGACAGAAGAAAAACACCAAGCGTTGTATCTTTCGACTTCACAGAGCAAAGAGTGGCACCCCGGTGAGGAATTCATTGCTTGGTGTCCCAGAGCACCTTGCTGTCACAGGAAAGGGGGAGAACTTTTAAGTTCCTGAGGGTCGGAAGGGAAGGTTGTGATTGCTAAGGATATATGGCCAAAAGCTATACGTCTCTAAGATACGTGCTCTGTGGTTCCATTCCCAGCGCATACATGGAACTCTTAAAATTAACATCACCTTTCTTCCAAATTAGGTGTGTTGTAGGAAACTACATATGTAATATTTACAATGTAGTGTACAATGTAGTGTACAATGTATTACAAATTCTTGTAATTTGTAATTACAAGAATCCTGTGAGACAATGCCGGGCTCTAGTGTCTCAAGTTGACAGATGAGAAAACTTAACTGGAGGGGCATTGATGAAGGATGGTAAGTCACATCTCCAAAGACAACCAGTCAGTCAGCAGCAGAACTAGTTTTAAGCCTCAGGCCGTCCGATGTTCTTGCTGCAGTTCCAGAATTTTTGCTGTGACACAACCCTGTAACTTCTTTTTAAAAAAATGTATTTATTTATCTTGAGAGAGAGAGAGCACAAGCAGGGGAGGGGCAGAGAGAGGGGGAGAGAGGGAGAATTCCAAGCAGGCTCCACGCTGTCAGCGCAGAGCCTGTTGCGGGGCTCAAACTCACGAACTGCGAGATCATGACCTGCGCAGAAGTCAGATGCTTAACCGACGGAGCCACCCGGGTGCCTCCAGACCACTGTAACTTCTTAAAAAAAAACAAAAACAAAACACAGGTGGGCAGGCAAAGGATGTGAGGATTTCGAACGTGAAAGGAATCAAAATCTATGGAACCTTTTCTCTGAGTTTTTAAAACTCAGAATTTCACAGACCAGTTTGGAGCTTGCCATAGGCTCAAACTGCATGCCCTCTGTTCAGTTTATTTATTTTTTTTATGTTTATTTATTTTTGAGAGAGAGAGAGAGGCTGAGAGGGAGAATCCCAAGCAGGCTCCTCACTGTCAGCACAGAGAGCGACATGGGGCTCAGGCTCATGAATTGGGAGATCATGACTTGAACGGAAATCAAGAGTCAGACCCTTAACCCACTGAGCCACCCAGGTGCCCCGCCCTCTGTTCAGTTTTAAAGGAACCTAAGGACGCAAATATATAAATGTGTGGTGCTGGCATATAAATATCCACTTACAATATATCAAATGAAGAAACACAGATTTGCTGGTGACTTGAGGGCCAGGAAGTGTGTGCCACTTAATTTATGGGTTATTGATGAGAGACAAACCAGGATGCTATTTATAATAGGCTGTCTGGTAAGTCCTTAGGTCTTTTTTTTTTTTTTTTTTTGAATTTTTGAATTTTAAATTTTTAAATTTTTAAAAATTTTCAGTAGGTTCCATGCCCAGTGTGGGGTTTGAACTCATGACCCTGAGATCGAGAATCATATGCTCTACCGACTGAACCAGCCAGGCATCCCATGAGAGTCTTTTTCATACTTATACTTGTCTTATTTTGTTAAATATGTAGATTACAAAACAATATTAGAAATGGTCATTTAGGATTCTCATAAGAGGGGTGCCTGGGTGGCTCATTCAGTTAAGCGGCCGAATTCGGCTCAGGTCATGATCTCGCGGTCCGTGAGTTCGAGCCCCGCGTCGGGCTCTGTGTTGACAGCTCAGAACCTGGAGCCTGTTTCAGATTCTGTGTCTCCCTCTCTCTGACCCTCCCCTGTTCATGCTCTGTCTTGCCCTGTCTCAAAAATAAATAAAACATTAAAAAAAAAAAGATTCTCATAAGAAAACAGAAATATAATAATTGCCTATCAAAGATATTTGATCAAAAGAAACTATTTCTTCTTAGGTGTTAAAAGGGAATTTTGTTAAGGATTATTTCAACACGGTATTAAATCAAAAGGCCACTTTACGTGTGAAAAAGTGAATCCTCTGTTTCAGGGTTTCTCAACCTTTCATGTGCATGTGAATCACCTACAGATCTTGTTAATGTAAGGACTGGTTGCCAAGGTCTGGGGTCAGCCCGAATCCTGCATTTTAAGACACTCCTCTGGAGTACTGAAGCTGCAGGCCTGGGACCTCACACAACTAACAAGGCATCCTTGGAATCCCCTGGGAGTGAACTTCCTTGGAATCACTAGAAATCATCAACTTTTATTCGCAATGTCAGGCTAACAATCTACCTATCAATGTATCTATTGAATTAGAAGGTCTGTAAAAAAATAGAAGGTACCTTTCAATAGCTTACAAAATAAGATGGCCAATTTTTTAGTTCTAGTTTCTACTTATTTCCCCTCATTGTGCAGAATACTGCAGATAATAGCTTGATTTTTTTCTTTAGTAGGTGAAAGCAGTGCAGACATTTTAATATATTACCTTGGACATAGAGTCTCAGATCAGATATTTTACAGACCAGAAAAGCTAGGCATTTTGAAATTTATGATGGGATAAAAGTAGGGTTGCAAATTTGGAGAAAACAAAAAAGAGAGGAGAAACACTAGACAAAATTCCAAACAACCAAAAAAATGGGATGCTCAGTTAAGTTTGAATTTTAGCTAAAAGACTAATTCTTTTGGTATGAGTATACCCCATGTAATACATATATGTAATATATGGGACATACTTACACTAAAAAAAAATCATTGCTTATCTAGAATTCCGATTTAATTAGCCATCCTGTATTTCACCTGGCAACCCAAGAGAAACGCC
Source organism: Panthera leo (assembly GCF_018350215.1). NCBI lineage: Eukaryota > Metazoa > Chordata > Mammalia > Carnivora > Felidae > Panthera > Panthera leo. The sequence goes on along the minus strand of NC_056690.1, from coordinate 56,475,811 downwards.
CGTTCCCCCCAATTCTAACTTACCCTGAAATGCTGAGAGAACAGGTAGTGTGGAGAACGAACAGACCCCCTGACAGTGCTGTTTCAACACTCTAACTGCACCGAGAACTGCTTTCCGGATTTGCCAGTAACACATACAGCACTTGGTTGTTATGCTGTTGATTTGTGGAAACTCTTTTTAGAAGATTTGTGCCCAGAAGACTCCACTTGAGAAAAAAGTTGTGATAGAAGGCAAGCTGGAAACTAACAAAAAAATCTTC